>NC_067473.1:172160671-172528171 GCF_947179515.1 Apodemus sylvaticus | reverse complement strand
GGGTGTAGCCCGTTAGCAGAGTCTCGCCTAGCACGCACAAAGCTCTGCCTCCCCCCACCCCCACCCCCACCCCCGCACTACATAAAGCCGGCGCATGGGGTGCTCATCTGGATCCCTAACACTTGGAGGTGGAGGCAGAAAGACTGTAAGTACAGGGTCATCTCCAACTACACGTGAATGGGGGGTGGGGGGACGGAAACTGGGTTTGGGATTAGAGCTCACATTCACGAACTACCAACAAACCTGGGTTGACAGCTAAAGAAATGAACAGAACAATATTCATTTGTTAATTGAAAAACCCAAAGACAGGTGCTAGGCCTGTGGCAGCTTTTGGCCTAGCCTCGGATCAGCTCTAGTCACCGTGCCACTTTGGCCAGCAGAGGGCTCTCTTTGCTAATCTTCAAGTTCCAAAATAACAAGCCAACAAACAACAAAATCTCTGGGTTGCTCATTTTTAGTATCCCACACACACACACCCGAAGCTTCTTCCAAAGCTAAAGTAATAAATAAGTAGCAGGAGGTGGTAGCAAACTCTTCTATCACAGCACTGGGGAGAAAGCCGAAACCAGATGATCACAGCTGAACACTAGCCTCGGTGACTAGTGAGACCTTGCCCCGACAATTTTTTTTTTTGGATTTGGTTTTTTTTTGTTTTTTTTTTTTTGAGACAGGGTTTCTCTGTGTAGCCCTGGCTGTTCTGGAACTCACTCTGTAGACCAGGCTGGCCTCGAACTCAGAAATCCCCCTGCCTCTGCCTCCCAGAGTGCTGGGATTACAGGTGTGCGCCGCCACCACCCCCGCTGCCCTAAAATTAATAACGGTTAATAAATTTACAACAAGAAAAAAAAAGGAGCCGGGCAGTGGTAGCACATGGGACTTGGGAGGCAGAGACCGGCAGATTTCTGAGTTCGAGACCAGCCTGGTCTACAGAGTGAGTTCCAGGATAGCCAGCGCTACACAGAGAAACACTGTCTTGAACAACAACAACAATAATAATAAAGTTAACCGGAGCTACATTAGACCTTATCTCAAAAAAAAAAAAAAAAAAAAAAAAAAAACCAGAAAAATAAAAGCTAAACAGGTTAGGAACCCTTGTTGCTCTTGCAGAGGACCTGGGTTTGATTTCCACTCATGAGGTAGCTCACAACCATGCACAACTCCATTTCCAGGGTGTCCCACATCCTCTTCTTATCTCCACATGCATGTGGGGCACAGAACATACATGTAGGCATATACTCAAACACATAAAATATTTTTTAAAACACAGAAATAAAAAAAACAAACAAACGGCTGAGCATCTGTCTATAGGACCCTCGGTAGGTAAAGGCGCTTGCTGCCTAGCCCGACGACCTGGGTTCAAGCCCTAGAACTCATACATTGGGTGAGAACTGACACTCAAAGTTATTTTCTGACCATCACATATTTGTTGTGACACAGGTTCAAGTGTCTGTGCATGCACACATTAATGAAGTTTTTGTTTTTTTAAAGCTGAGTTCTTTTAAAGAAAATGAGTCTTTTTCGTCCGTGAGCTCTTTGCTTACACAGCCAAAGAGCAAAACACCAACTAGCCCAAAAATAGCACCAGAGCTACTCATTATGACAATAAGGGAACTCCTGCTAAAACCAGGAACTGCGTGGAGAAGGAGCCCTGAAGAGGTTGACCTCCTGAGGCCTCTGATTCAGCAGGCTGACTCTAGACAGAGTCTCTGCAATCCAAACTGGCCTTCAGCCCTCGCTCCCTTCAGTGCAGGGCATAGAACCCAGGCTCTATGCTAAGCAAGTCCCCACCACTGGGCTGTATTCCCAGCCTCTGGCCTCATATGCCTGGGTCTTGCCGGGATATCACCCTTCAAATACTTAAATCCTGTTACTACGACCACTGTGCAGTCTGACGGCTCAAGTGTACCATCCTATATCTCTTTCACTTAATGAAGTTTTTCCTTTAATAATCTTGTTTTCTGTGTGCTAAGCAGCATATCTATCCCAGAAAGGCTGAACTTATGTGTGGGGGCAAAAGCCCATATCTCAGTGCTTGGGAGACGGAGGCAGAAGGATTAGCTTTGGGACCTGGAAAGATGGCTCAGTAATTAAGAAAACATACTGCTCTTGCAAAGAACCCAGCACCCACATCAGGCAGTTCTTACCACCTATAACTCTGTCTCCAGGGGGTCTGACAGACTCTTCTGGCCCCTGAGGGAACAGCTTGCACATGAGCAAACATATACACAGGTAATTTTAAAAATAGAAATAAATCTTTTTTTTTTAAAGATTTATTTATTTATTATATGTAAGCACACTGTAGCTGTCTTCAGACACTCCAGAAAAGGGCATCCAATCTCATTATGGATGGTTGTGAGCCACCATGTGGTTGCTGGGAATTGAACTCAGGACCTTCGGAAGAGCAGTCTTAACCACTCTTTGGAAGAGCTCTTAACCACTGAGCCATCTCTCCAGCCCCAATAAATCTTTTTTTTTAAAAAGAGGCTTTGAGCTGGATGGTTGGTGGTGCACACCTTTGATCCAAGCACTTAGAAGGCAGAGGCAGGTAGATCCCCTGAGTTAGAGATCAGCCTGGTCTACAAAGCAAGTTCTAGGACAGCCAAGGCTGTGCAGAGAAACCCTGTTGTGGGAGGGGCTGGAGCTGTGAGAGGGAGCGTAGGACCCAGGTCCCAGCACCCACATGGCAACTAATAACCCTGGGTAACTCCAACTCCAAAGGGATCTGATGTCCTTTTCTGGTCCCCACGCCCCCCCCCCCCCACATATGATGCACCTACAATCATGTGGTCCAAACACTCACCCACATAAAAATATAAATAAATGTTTTGGGAAAAATTTTAAATTGCTCCTGCACTAAGGAGCTCCTACAGCTTCAGTAGAAGACTCTCTCAAAAAATGTGGGAGAGAATGAGGAAGACAGCCAGGTTCAGCCTCTTACAAACACACACGCACACATACACACTATATATATATATATATATATATATATATATATATATATATATATATATTTATTTATATATGCATGTACACACATGCATACAATCACAATGTACATAAGATGCATGCACACATATAATAATATGCACACATGCATATAGACACACGCACATAATGCATGTGCATATATACATAAAAACATACATGTGCCTATTACATATGCAAATACACACATACATAAAACACTTATGTATATAATACACATGCATGCACACACACAAACACATACACAAATGATACATATGCACACACATTCATACAAACATATGTACATAGCAATTAATATCACAATTTCCATTATTTATTTATTTCTTTATTGGGTGTGGGCACATGTAAGTGCACACGCATGCCACAGCCGAGCGTGTGGATGTCAGAGGGCAGTTTGAAGCAGTCAGGGCTTCCACCATGTGGGGTCCAAGGATTAAAACTCTAGTTGTCAGGCTTTGTGGCAGCTGCTTTACCCACAGAGCAATCTCTATGACCACTTTTTAGTTTTTTGAGACAAGGTCTCATGTAGCCTAGGCTGGTTTCAAAGTCCTTGTTTAGCTCAGGCTGGCCTTGAACTTCTGATCCTCCTGCCCCACTTCCAGCATGCTCAGGTCATTTCTAGAATTTATTTATTTTTCTCCATTTTTCTATCTAACAACGATAGCATTACATCCACAGAGGAGTTAAGAGCTGTGTGTCCTGTGTTTGGTTTCCTAGGCACATAAGGGAGGTATAAATATCATCCCCATTAACTCGAGGATGCCTTAACAAACCACAGAAAACTGAACCTCTTCCATCTTTTTACCACAGGAGATCTTACTGGTAACATTATCCCCAAACTCGTATTCCTTGATCTTTGGCAGCTGGCACACCGGGAGATGCGGCCTGTGAGACTAGCTCCTGCTTCCTCGGCTTACTCAAGAGCACTGCGCGGCAGCGGGGAAAATCGTTTTACATTTCCACTGCCCGGCCAGTGTTTAGCTACCACCCTGCACTTGGCTGACCTGAGCTAGATCACAGAATTCTGGGTACACGAGGTCACCCACCCAATCTTTCCATTTACAGATGAGAGAATTCTAATTTGTAATTTCCTGCAGGGATATTAGACAAGATGACTTATAGGTTCCTTCTGGCCACGGTCCCGGGATTCCTATTTCCACCGACACAGCTCAGGTTATTTTCCATGAAAGCTAAATTCCTAATCCGTGGCCACAAACTACATATTCACAGGAGTCAGAGGAAAAACAATAGTACCTTCGTGCAGGATGAGCAGTGAATCTTTAGGAGCATATTAGAAAAGGTAGATCATGTGACAGTATTACCTGATGGCTTAGAAGAGCCAAACGTGGCTCTATTTTGCAGCCATACTCGAGTCAGGCTGTAATCTCCAACATGACTAGTGCATTGTGCTCATAGGCTCCAGTCTGCTGGGGGAGGTGGACAGGAAAGTAATTACTACAGAGAATTAGGCAAGCGTTCTGAAGGGTAAACAGTAGGAAGGGGCCTCAGAGCTTCAGTTTTATGCTCTGACGGTTTGAGGTCTTGAACAATGGTGTTTAGCTGAGCAAAGAAGTAGGAAATAAAATCTAAAATCCTCCTCCAGGGCAAACTGTGTCAGCAATAAATAAAATACTACCAAAAGAAACCCACAAAAACAAAACAAAAATGAAAACAAAAAACACACCAGAGACTTTAAAAAAATTCCATCCCCAAGATCCAGGTATGATGACGCACTCCTTTAATCCCAGCACAGGAAAGGTAGAGGAACATGGTGGGGGGGGAGGGGGAGGAGGGATCAGGAATTCAAGGTCATCTGTGACTCTGTGGCCAGTTTGAAGCTAGTCTGTACTATGGCAAGACTTTGGATTTATTTTGTTTGTTTGTTTGTTTTCTAAGACAGGGTTTCTCTGTATAGCCCTGGATGTCCTGGAACTCACTCTGTAGACCAGGCTGGCCTCGAACTCAGAAACTCACCTGCCTCTGCCTCCCAGAGCACTGGGATTACAGGCGTGTGCCACCACCGCCCAGCTTGGCAAGATTTTAATAGTTAATGCTGTCAATTTGAGAGCCATTGATAGCTCGGAGAGATAATATACTAGCTACCAAGCCTGGCCTCCTGAGTTTGATCCCTGCCCCTCACACACACACTCTGAAGGAGAGAATTGACTCCTGAAAGTTGGCCTCTGACCTCTCTGTGCACACACACAGATACACAAATGAATGCTTAAAAAGTATACACAAAACTGGGAGTAATCATACGTGCCTTTACTCGCAGTACTCAGGAGGCAGAGGTAAATGGATCTCTGTGAGTTCAAGGCTATCTTAGTTTACATAGAGAGTTTCTGGACAGCCAGAGACAAGTAGAGATTTTGTCCAGACAGACAGACAGACAGACAGATAGCATTTGTATATACATGCACACATATATGCACTGCCAATTAGACAAGATCTAGAATTACTTTGTCATGGTTTATTTCCTGTTGCTGTGATAAAATACCCTGACTAAAGCAACTGGGAGGAGAAATGGGTTTATTTTTAGCTCACAGTTCCAAGCTATAAACATTCATAAAAGAGAAGTCACAAAGGCAAGAGGCTGAGTCTGCTGGCCACATTTCATCTAGTCAGAAACAGACAACGATGAAGGCTTGCACACTAGTGCACAGCTCAGTGTCTTTAGTCTTACAAGGCCCAAGATCTTCTTCTGCCTAGAGAATTGTGCCTTGTTTTCCCAAACCAATTAACATATAAAATAATTACCCAGAGGCATGCCCAGTGGCCCAGCTCCCAGGAGGTTCTAGAGTCTGCCACTGTTGACTATTAAGAGGAACAATTGAACACCTTAGAGATACTTTGTTTCTGGGCACAGCTGTGATAGAGTTTCAAGACTGAGCTCATTGGCATGAGAAGAGCCACCTGTTATGTAACAATTTCCACCAAGATTGAAACATTCCATCTTGCAGGGAAGCTCTTTAAGCAGGGAAATAAACAACTCAAGAAGGCTCCAGGAAGTCCCTGAAGCTGACAAAATTCACTGTGTGCCCCTCCCTGCCAGAATAAGCAATAAAAGCTGAGATTCCCTCTCAGAAAAGCTCAGCTGAACTGCAAGGACTCTCAGGCAAGCAAAGCCGGCAAGAAAGACTCTGAGACCAGACCAGCTACTTAGAAGAAGCAGAAACTGAGCTGGGAGAGGTTTAGACCAAGGAGGCAATTGAGCTGCTTGCAGGCTCCACAGTGAGCTTCAGGTTCCCAGCTCTGCGAGCTGTCACCTGTAGTGGTGATGCAGCTGTCTTTTAGTCATTTCTCCTCCTGTAAGTAACTCCTCACCCTCATTCCTGTAGGTGATCCCAGTAAAACTAAGCAAGTTGGACTTTGGCGGTATGTGTATTTTGGTCTGTCATAGGTTTCCTATCCGGGGTGAGTAATGTGTGTGTTGCATTTCTCCTGAAAAAGTTTGGTCATACAACACAATCTTAAATATGAGTGGCACTGGTCTCATGGAGGACCTGAGTCCCAGATTAAGCAAAAAAGGAAAAAGTAATTTGAAGACCATTATTCATCTCCCTCTCTGTGTTTCCTGACTACAGAAGCATGGCTTCTACCTGCTGCCTCCTGTCCCTGCTGCCACCTACTATACTCATCCAAGTGGGGTAGCATCCCCTATTTTCAGTGACTGCCCTGTAAGATCTATGACTCGGAGCAGTGCTTCCCTGCCCCTCAAAAGGAAGTCTGCAAGAGATGTCAATGTCTGGACAACCAGGGCTCTGAGCTGTGACACCAAAGCAGGAAGCAACAGGTGAAAGCTTGCACTTAAAAGAGTCAGAGGGCTGCTCCCAGCAAAAGACACATGCATGTCACCTGAGCCCGTGTAAAGGGAAACACCTGGGAATGTGTCAGACAGAATCACTCCCCAGGAAGAGTATATTAGCAGCATCAAAGTTGACTCAGTCACTCCAGATCAGAGAATGCCCCAGCTCCAGATACTAAGAGAAACTCAATGAAGAACAGGCAAGACCTGAGGTTGGCGCATCAGCAGAGAAGCTTGGGATAAAGAGAAAAGAAAAGAAGACAGAGCTGCAGAACCCAGGTGATGGAGCCAAGAAGTCTGTCTAGGGGCAAAGTGGCGTGAAAAGAATGTGCTTGAGGCATAGAGGATGGAATGAGATTCCCCAGCCTCCTGCAGCAGAGAGGAAAACAAGAAAATAAAGTGCTGAAAGGAAGGAGTATCCAGAGACTCGGATGTTGGGTGTTTGCGATGAAGAGAAATTGGAGCCACCTTGATGATGAACCTCAGCCAAGAATACCTCAAGGTACAAAAAAATTCAAAGGATGAAAACACTGTATAGACCAAGAAATTAAGAACAAGAAGCCAACAGGAGAGGAAAACATGTAGTAAAGACATTGAAAAAGGACAATTTGGCTTAGTGATAAATTCCAGTGTGATCTTCACCTCCAGTGTAAAGGGGAACTGTAAATAATGCTGCCCATATCTAAGGAAGGAAGGAAGGAAGCTTCTAGCTTTCCTGGCTGTGCTCTCTTCAAACTCCGATGGAGATCAAGACAGGGCTCCTCATTAGGGATCTCAGAGCAATTTAAATGTTTTGCAGTGGACAGGCAGAAGTCATGCTGTCTGTCCAGCACAATAAAGCTCTGAGTGTTTTTTTGTTTTGTTTTGGTTTGTTTGTTTGTTTTGTTTTTTAAAATGATTCAGCCTTTGAAGAGGGAGAAAGAAGGCCCTCAGCCTCTCACCCTGAAGCGTGGTGAGAGCTAGGAGCTGTGCAGCAGAAAGAACAGAAAGGATCTGGGCAGAGCCAGGTCAGTTTCAAGGCAGGAAAGGTTCTGGGAGCAGATAATAGTGGCCTATAACTATAATCCAAGCACTTGAGGCTGAGGCAGGAGAATTGCTACTACTTCAAAAGTCTCAGAGAGAGAGAGCGAGAGAGAGAGAGAGATTAATTAACTTCTTAGGTACCCTTGTAGGCCAGTGGTTCTCAACATTCCTAATGTTGCAACCATTTAATACAGTTCCTCTTGTTGTGCTGATCCCAACAATAAAATTATTTTTGTTGCTACTTTATAAGTGTAATTTTGTTACTGTTATGAATTGTAATGTAAATATTTTTTGGAGATAGAAGTTTGCCAAAGGGGCTGTGAACCACAGATTGAGAACCACTCTTCTAGACAATTTTGAGCATATTTATGAGCCCTCATTTTTTCACAAGAATGTTTCATTCTATAAATATTACTCTTGCTTTTTGCCTTCATATAAGAGGGCCAAGTTCTCCTACTAACAAATCCGAACTACTCAAGGTGAGCTTCGTGGCCTTGGTTTTCCCCATTGCTGGAGACTGAATCTACAGGCAAGCACTCCCTGAGTGAAGCTTTGCCCCAACCCTCTCTGGCTAGAAAATGGCTCAGTGGTTGAGCGCGTCCTGATCTTATGGAGGATCCAGAGTTTTGTTCTAGCACATTCATGTCAAGTGGCTCCCGACCACTGCAAACCCCAGCTCCCAGAGATCTGCCAGGTCTTGTGAGGAAGCTGGGACTGGCCTCAAAGACTTGGCCATCCCCTGTCTCAGCCTCCTAAGCAGAAGGACTGCAAGCTTGAAGCACGGTACCCAGGATCAAATGTTTTCTTCAGCTACTTTTTTGTTTCAAAGTAAAAACTTAAAACAATTTAAGACCATTCTAGAAAATACACATAACTGATGATTCCCCAAAAGTAAATTTGTAAAAAGGAATAACAAAATAAAGAATATACATTTTAAACCAACATTATATAAGAATGTATATGTGTGTATGAGTATATATGTATGTATATTTGTGTGTATGTATATATATGTATGTGGCATGTATATGTATGTTTATATATGTGTGTGTAGTATATATGTATACATATGTACATATGTTTACATATGTAGTGTTTATGTTGTGTGGTGCTTATGTATGTGGTATATATGTATTGTGTATATGTGTGAGGGTATATATATAACTATCTGTGTGGTGTATATATATATATATATATATATATATATATATATATGTATGTATGTATGTGGTGTGTATATATGTGTGTTGGTAGAAAGTATTGAATATTTTTCCCAAGTGTTATATCACCTACCACCAACAACTGCATAACAGTCTCTTTCTGTGACATTTAAATTTCATGCAGTGGTCCACACCTGGATTTCACTCCTGGGACACCATTTTTTTGTGTGTGTTATTGTTTTGTTTTGTTTTTTTAAAGCTCCTTGAAACTTTTAAGGGAATACAGTTTGAAGGAAAATCGAGACTAGGCTGATGAGTTGGGAGACCCAGATGCTGGCATCATACAGAATCAAAAGCAGGTGTATGTGAGGCAGCTGCCCTGCGCACAAGGCCATCTGTGGGTTTCTAGAGTAAAGCAGGTGATGCCACTAAGCTAAGGCTTAGATATTTTGAGGACAGAGATCATAAACTGACTCAGATATTCACAGCACAGTTTCCTTGCTTCCTTGGTTACCAGTGAAGAAAGTCAGTCAGCCTTGGAGGGTAGTAACAGTGAAATTCAAGAACCGCCATGTTTGTTTCCGGGTGATGCTATTTCTGACTCAGTTTACCTAAACTTTATGGATGTGTGTGTGTGTGTGTGTGTGCATGTGTGTGCGTGCGTGTGTATTTCTTGTTAGTTGTGGGTTTTTTGTTTTGCTTTGTTTTGTTTTGAATTTGTTTGGTTTTTGTTGTTTTGGTTTGGGGGCTGGTTTTTATTTCATTTTGATGGCTGTGAAGCCAGACAGGGCCTTATGGATACTGGCCTCTAACTTGATGTTGCAGAAGCTGGCCTGTACATAATCCTCCTGCCTCTGTCTCTGGAGTTCCAGGATTGCTAGCAAGCACAGTCACAGATATCAGTGATTTTCCTATTCTTGTTTGAGCCAGGATCTCACTGTGGAGCCAAGGCTGTCTCAAATTCATCATTCTTCTGCCTCAGTCTCCCAAGTGTTGAGATTACAAGCAGGTACACCTACTATCAGCTAATAAATTACTACTTTGATACAAGGGTCATAACCTTACTTTTCTACTTCAATATTGTCTTTGTATGTGGGTGAGTTACTCATTACTACAAATAAACCTAAAATAAAGGCCATTCCAGAAATCATTAGAGATGGGATTAAATCCAACAAATGCCATTTAAAAACAAAACAACAACAACAAAACTGCTTTAATCTTACTTTAAAAAAAGCAAACATAAAATTACCACTTCAGCCATTTTGTGGTAATTTAATTCTGTTTACTAAGTGTCAATTTTAAACATTTGTTTTCCAGCCAAGCATGATGGTGCATGCCTATAATTCTAGCACTTGGAAGGCTAAGGCAAGAAAATCACCTTGAATTCAGAGTGGACTTCAGAAACAAATAGCAGAAACAAAACTCACCTAGTTGAGAAGCCAGATGTGGCAGCCTACACCCGTGGTCCAAGCACTCTGGAGGCTGAGACAAGAGGGTCACAAGTTCAAAGTCAGTAGAGTGAATGGTAGGCTAGCCAAGGTTACATAGCAAGACCCATCTCAAAAAAAAAAATTAATTTACAATGTCAGCATAGTGTTGGTTGGGAAAAAAAGATCATTTGGAGAGCTATACTGTTTATATTATTTATAAATATGTAATTGCTGATATTTATTATAAACCAGCTATTGTGCTAAGTACTGCTCATATATTAAGTAGTCAGCTGGGTGGAGGCAGTGAGACAAGGGCTCACATAGCCCAAGCTGGCTCTAAACTGAATATATAGACAAGGATGACCTCAGTCTCCTGACCCTACCGTCTCCGCCTCCCCGGAGCCAGGGTAACAGATGCCAGTGCGACCACACTCAGCAGCCACTAGATATTTGTAATACCTTTATGAAAACAATATCTTTACTGTATAAACAAAGAAAGAAACTTTAAAAGACAAAATGGTTGCTTGAAGTTAGATGGCTGAGGCAGAGATTAGTAGTTTGAGGCATTCCTCAGCTACGTAAGACCCAATCTCAAAAAGAGTAAATGAAACTCAAACCCAGTCTGACCTCAGAGCTTGAAACCAAGCCACTTTACCACTTGTGTCGGAATGCCATGAACGTGTGAAATTCTTTTAGATAGAACACGAGCAAACGAATTTTCTAATAGTTCATATTTTTTATTTAGTTTTAAATACTTAGTTTCTTTTTTAATATGTATTTTTTAAGTATGTATACATTCCTGAATCTATGTGAGGATATGCGCGAGTGTGAACAGAGGTTTCTGAAGAGGCCAGGAGAGGGCCTGGTACTGGGTTTACAGGAGGCTGTGAACGTCCTGTGTTGAGTACTGGGAACTCAATTCTGGTCCTATGTAGCAGCAGTAAGTATTCTTAACCATTGAGTCATCCCTGTAGCCTCTGGGCACTTTCTTTCTTTCTTTCTTTCTTTCTTTCTTTCTTTCTTTCTTTCTTTCTTTCTTTCTCTTTCTTCCTTCCTTCCTTTCTTTTTTTTTGAGTGTTTGATTAAAAATACATAACGTGAATTTTATCATTTAAAAGTGTTTGAGCATACAGTTGAGTGGCATTTAATATATTCACATTGCTGGAACTGAGAGACGTCTCAGTAGTTAAGAGCATTTGTTGCTCTTACAGAGGACCCAAGTCTGGTTCCCAGCACCACATGGTGGCTTACAAACTTCAGTAAGTTCAATTCTAGGAGATCTAATGATCTCTCCTCATGCATGCAAACCACTCAGCCACTTAAAAATCTTTAGAAAAATATTTTTTTCATTCACACTACTGGTTTTTGTTTTGTTTGGTTTGGTTTTTTCGAGACAGGGTTTCTCTGTATAATCCTGGCTGTCCTGGAACTCACTCTATAGACCAGGCTGGCCTCGAACTCAGAAATCCACCTGCCTCTGCCTCCCAGAGTGCTGGGATTACAGGCGTGCGCCACCACTGCCCAGCCTCATTCACACTACTGTGAAAGCATGACCACTGTGTCTCTTTCTTCTTTTCTTCTTTCTTTTCTTTTCTTTCTTTCTTTCTTTCTTCCTTCCTTTCTTTCTTTCTTTCTTTCTTTTTTTGTTACTTTGCTTACGATACATTATACACTGAAAAAATTAAATTAATTTTATGTCATCAAATTTATTGATATTTCATTTTATGAATTTCATGGGGTTTTTTTTTCTTTAAATCACACTTAGAAATACCTTCTCCACTCTGAGATTTAAATTTTAAAAATTTTCAGGGGGCTTGGCAGATGGCTCAGTGAGTAAAATCCCTGAGAAAACAGGCAAGAGGATCTGAGTTCGGTCCCCAGAATCCCTGCAAAAGCACTGTCAACACGGGTGCTCTGGGTAAAGTTAGGCAGTGACCAGCCAGGCTAACTGAATTGCTGACACTCAGATTCAGTATGAGCCCCTGTCAAAGAAACACAAGTGGAAAGTTTGGATGGCAGTCACCTGACCTCAGTCTCTGGATACACACACACACACACACACACACACACTAACAAGTACATATACCACATGACAGGACACACAATTTCTTAAAAAACTCTTCCAGGCTTCTTTGTATATATTTATGATTTTATATTTTTCTAATTTATTTTCTTTTAATTTTTAAATAATTTATTCTCTCTCTCTCTCTCTCTCTCTCTCTGTGTGTGTGTGTGTGTGTGTGTGTGTGAGTGAGAGAGAGAGAGAGAGAGAGAGAGAGATGATACAAGTAGAAGACAGAAATTAACTCTGTGAGGTTGGGGTTGGTTCTCTCCTCCTACCTGGACACGGAGTTTCTGCTGAGCAAGCGTCTTTACCAGCTCGGCTACTCTACCCAGCCCTGCTACTCTACCCAGCCCTGCTACTCTACCCAGCCCTGCAACTCTACCCAGCCCTCTACTACAGCCTTTCTAATTCTTCAAGAATTTTCCTAGTGAAAAACATTAGAGAAGGATTCCATTCTATTATTGCTGTTATTTGGTGCTGGGGCATCAAACCCAGAGCCCTGAGCATGCTGACAAATACTGACAATCATTCTGCCATTACTGCCGGGCTCTCTCTCTCTCTCTCTCTCTCTCTGTCTCTCTGTGTGTGTCTCTCTCTTTCCCCTCTTTCCCTCCTCTCTCCCACTTTCCCTCTCTCTGTCTTTCTCTGTCTCTCTCTCTTTTTCAAAACGCATGTAGCTATCATGCAGCCTGGGCTGGCCTCTACCTCACTGCAAAGCTGAGGCTGGCCTCGAACTCCTTCCTTATCCTCCTGGCTCTGCCTCCACGGTGCTAGAACCACAGGTGTGTGGCTCACCTCTGCCTGCTCCTGTCATTTCTTTAAAGCCAACAACAATTAAAAATCAGAAATTTTAAATTCATACCAGAGAAAAGAAGCTGGGAAAATTCTGGAAAGGGGAGAGAAACAGAGCAAAAGAAGTCATCGGAGGATTAGTCTCACCAGAAATGAAACCATAATCTGCATTCTTAAAAATAATATGGCCCTGGGTACATCAGAGACTGAAGGACTGTGGGAGTTGGGAGAGGATAGGAGGGACGAACATTGAAAGAGGAGGTAGAGGACATAGCTCCGTGACAGAGCATTTGCCTAGCATGCACAAGACTTTGGGTTGGCTCTCTAGCTCCTGGGGGTTGTGGGGGAGGATACAAGGTAATCAAAGTTTATAAGGAGGAAATTGTAAAGGAATTAATGAGAGTTATCATCTTTTTCATGGTGAATGTTCCTGTCCTAGAAACAGTTCCCTTTCTCATGGGTCCAGGTCACCTATTGGAGACCCTACCCTAGACTGAGGATTTCACTTCTTCCCACCACCCTCTCATCCCTTAAATTAGCATCAGTAAACATGACCTGTTCGAACTTCAGTGTTTGTTTCTTTAATTATTCCTAACACACCAGACTTCCCTGTCTCTCCTCACAGAACAGGAGAGCTATGGGGGTCAAGTCTGATTTCATCAGTCTGCCAGTCATGTGTTGCTGATCACAGGGACATCTTCTGACCAATGTGTTGTTACTGTTGTGTGTGACCCCGGAGAAGCTGACTCCAGGAGCCCCACTGCACAGCTAGACTTCAGGATAGGGTAGGCTGCAGCTCCTAGACTGCACTCTGAACAGCTTGTTCTAGATTGGATACTTTAAGTGAGTGTAACAATAATATTTGTGTATCCAAACATCTAAGCCCAGAAAAAGTAAAAAATATTGTATAAAATAGCTTATCCAGTGTATAAAATACAGTAAAAACATAGCAGAAAAGATACAAAACGGAAGCTGGTGTGGCAGTGTCTGCCTGTAATGCCAGGACTAGAGAGGCAGACAGGAAGACCAAGTTTAAGGCCTCTCAACTACATAGTGAGTTTGAGGGTCACTCGGCTGTCTCAAAACAAACAAACACAGATATAAAATGCTGTAACTGCATAGGACTTGTCCCCAGACTAGTACGTGCATGTTTGAGAATTGCCCTGGGGAAATGAATGAGTAACAGAAAGGAAGATGTGGAGACCACTGCTACACGATCACCGTGGGCTTTCTACAGTGGACAACTGGACTAAACATCATCTATTTTAAACAATTTTTTTCTTAGATAATAAATTAACTTCTACAATATACTGAGGTGTTTTTTTTTATAACATTAACTTTTTTACTTTTTTATTTTTGCTATGTAATCCAGGCTGCCCTCAGACTCACTGTGTAGCCAAGAAGACATTGAGTTTCACCTAGTACTTCTAGGGCTAGGATAACCGGCCTGCAAATTATGCTTGCCTTTAAAACAAAACAACAACAACAAAAACCCACTTGTAATAACAACTACCTTAAAACACATTGTACAAATATTTTAAAATTATTTTCCTTAGAATCCGTGAGATCATTTTCGTTTGTTGTTTGGTTGCTGTTTTGTTTCGTTTTGGGATAGTCTCATATAGGACAGTCTGTCTGGCCTCTTAATTTGCTGTGTAGCTGAAGATGACCTTGAATTTCTGATCCTGCCTCTCTGCCTCTGCCTTCTGAGATTATAGGCATGCACCAGGTTTATGTAGAGCTGGTGATCACAACTGGGGCCTGCTCACGAATTTCTGATCCTCCTGCCTCTGCCTCTGCCTCTGCCTCTGCCTTCTGAGCACTGGGATTATAGGCATGCACCAGGTTTATGTGAGCTGGGGATCACAGCTGGGGTGTGCTCGTGCTAGCCAGGCACTCTACCAACTGGGCTATATTCCCATTCCTTCTATTTTATTTACTTAAAAAATGTTTTTTTTTGTCACTGTTCAAAACAAAGTTCCAAACACATATGTTAGCCCAGTACGGTCTAGCTTATCATTACCCGAGCCATGTGTGGTGGTGTACAACTGTCATTCAAGCTCATGGGAGGCAGAAGAAGGAAGACTACTTGAAGTTGCAGGTGTAGCTACACCTTATGTTCAAGGCCAGCCTAAGACCCACTCCATTTTAGTATGCTCGCCTACCATGCACAAGGTTCTGGCTGCTATCCAGGCAGTGAGAGAGGTAATCGTACAACATCTACCTTTTATCCTGTCTTCCTGGAAGGTAAAAGTTAGGGGTGGTGACATGCTTAGAATTGCTGTCTCCTTTGATGACTCTGAAGGATCAGAGACCAAAAAAAAGAACTCTTTTACAGGTAATTTATTATTATCACGTATTGTACATAATTAGACAGCTGTGCTCTTACACAGTCGGCAGCACACTCAACTAGTCTGTGCCAGTAACACCACAAACGTGTGAATAGTGCACAGTGCTATGATATTTGAAGACGCAGTGCTTTTTCTGCTCCGTTCTTGTGTCTTGGACCACTGTCAGCAACGCATACCCCGATTACTTGGCTCCAACCTAGTGCCCACGCATGCCCACTTGGAGGCAGAGGCCATCACTGGCGTCTCTTACAGCCCTCCGTCTTTTAGCTAGAATGGCTGGTCACTCAGAAGCCAGGAATCTACTTCTCTCTGTCCACTCACCAGCTCTGGGATTAAAAATGTGCACTGCTAGTGCTGGCGTTTTATCTAAATTCTGGGATTCCAAATTAATAGTCCCATCTAGTTAGGAGATTAAGCCACAGACCCATCAAGTTCAAAACCAGCTTGAACTGGAGGGTGGGCGAGGGAGGGAGAGCCATTATTAGTAGCAATGCATTTATTTTTGACCTGGAACTCATAGAGATCCATCTGCCACTGCCTCGTGAGTGCTGCGATTAAAGTTGTACACCACCATGTCCACTTCTGTTTGCACAGTTGTTGGTATATTCTAGGTAGGGAGGGTTATGTGCGGCCCAGGCTGACTGCAAAGTTTCTAAGTATCCAAAGCCGGCCTTGAACTCCTGATCCTCCCGCCCCCATCTACCAAATGTTCAGATTACAGGTGTGCTCCACCATGCCAAGCCCAAGTTTCAAAACACATTTGCATAGTCGTGTGCCAACTGAATCTTATCTATAATACCCCTGTCTGGGGACCATCCAAATCCCTGCTTGATTCACACTCAAGATGAAGACCTATTTCCGAGACTAGCTTCCTCCTTATAGAAACCTGTTTTTCCTTATGAACTGCCCACTCTGATCAGGCGTGCCCTTGGAAAAGCAGGGCTGAGCCTAGAGAACAGCTGAGACATGTTGGTTTATCATGGGGTCACAGAGCCTACTGGGCTGGGAGAGGTAAGGTCCAGAACGGGATGGCTAAAAACTAAGACCATGCTATACTGGTTTAGGAACTGTTGGAGGCCAAGGTTAGGCATCTAGCTAAAACAGACTGAAGGAGACAGCAGGAGAATTTTTTTAAGGGAAGAAAAAAAAGCAAAAGGGTGGGAAAAAGGTATGCAGATGAGACTTCCCTGATAAAAAGAGAGGCTGATTTAGGACTACTATTTAATTAGTATAACATTTTAAAAGCTTTGCAGCAAAGAAAAGCATAGTTGGATCCTAATTAATAAAGTCATCACTTGTATTAGACCTGTTCTACTAATTGAATCCTCCTAAATATTAATTACTCTTTCCAATGAGTTTCCTGACCCAGAAATCAAAAGAACTTTATGTCCACTCCTCATCCTCAAGCCCCCCCCCAAAAAAAACAAACCCAAAATCAAAAAACCTGAGAGAGAGACGGTTGGTTTTTTTTGCCTTTCAGCTTAAAAAAAAGGGAGCAAATGACACCAACTGCCTTTGTCCTGAGGGATTTTGACATTCTAACCCCTAAAATAACCCCTCTTTTGCTCTATATAGAGTCTATAACCCCACCTTGTATTTGGTTGGTTTATTTCTATGATGGGTAAATACTCTTTTCTAGGATATCGAACTGCTCCCGCCCTCTCCAAATCTACCTTTCCAAGACAAGAGGAAGGTGCGTCCTCGTCGGGTTCCCGCCTGTACCTTCCTAGTACCTCTGGCCAGCAGCCTGTGTGCCCGTGTTCCCTGGACATCCGTGAATGTTTGGTGCTACATCTCTACCCAAGCCGAAGCTTCCCGCCTGCACTCTGTCAACGGCACTTGCGGGCGGGGGTTGGGGGGGGCAAATTTGGAACAGAAAGCTCCACCCATCCTTCTCCCTACTGCCTGCAACCAAACCAGCTAAAACACCCCACCTCAGACTCCCCCAACTAAGTCTCATCACATGATCTACCGTACTGTAAAAAAATTTTTTAACGAGAAAACAAGCATCCAAAAAAAAAAAAAAAAAAATTCAAACTGCAGGCGCGAGCCAATGGGGAAGCAGGGGAAGGTGGGCGGGGGAAGCGCGGCGGGCTGGGCGGGGACCCGCGGACCTGTGGACCGGAGGATTCGTAAAACGCAGCAGGCGCACGGTTTAGGTTTTTTTTTTTTTTCTTCCAAAACTAAGTTAAGAGTGAGGCTCCGCCTGCAGCTGCAGCCTCTCAGATCCACCTTAAATCTTCAGTGGACTCGGTGCAGGGGTCAGTGGGCGCAGCCAATGCCAATCAAGTTTACAACCACCAGCTCGGGACGAGGGGGGGGGGCAGTTGGGGGGGGGGAGAGAGAGAGAGAGAGAGAGAGAGAGAGAGAGAGAGAGAGAGAGAGAGAGAGAGAGAGAGAGAGAGAGAGAGAGACTTCAACTTCTCGCTTCATATGCACACATCACACACGCGCACACGCAAACACACGTACGCACGCACATGCACACGCACACGCACACAAAGGGAAGGAGGTGGCGAGAAACCGGCGCTCCGCGGCCAAGGAACTGTTTGCAAACGCTTCTATCTAAGCTCACTGGCCGCGGCCTGGACGCGCTTCCCGCGTCCCGACCCGAGCGCCATGATGGTGGCTGCGGTTCTCAGCCCGGGTTCTGGAGGGGGAGCCGCAAATGATGCAATCCCCCAGCCGGCGCCCGAACCGCGCGCCCTTCTCCCGGCCTTTTTATTAACGTTCCTTTTAGAGGCGCGTCGACGTTTCGCGCCCAAAGCATGGATGAGAGTTTTTGTTTTGTTTTGTTTTGTTTTTTAAGGTTTTCTATTTTCTGGTTCCTGACTCTGCTGAGTCCTTATGCATGACAAGTTTGGGACTTGGATGGAGGCCCGAGGGACTTGAGACTTGAGTTTACGTGGAAATAAGTGCACTTTCGGTTCTCCGGGATCCGCCTGTGGCTGACCCCACCCTGTTAGAACCCCACGCGAGGGAAATCAGAGAGACTACCCCAAAGGTTTCTAAGCAGGCTCAAGGGCCCTTTTACCCCTCAGCGTCGTTTGCAAGTTTTTTTTTTTTTTGCTTTATTATTATTATTTTTTTAGCCAAGAAGGGTGGGTGGCAGGAGTAGGGTGTGGCTCAGGTGAAAGATGGCAAATGAAAAAGAATCCATACTCTGAAAAACAGATCAGGGATCCTAAGTGGACTTCTAAACAAAACACCTTTTAGTCCAAAGTGCTAGAAGAGCAGTCGTGTTTTCTGGTGATGATGGTGTAATGGCGAACGAAGGCAGAGTTCCCTGACTCTTAGGAAAGGTCGCTCGGTGCGGCCAGGGCAGTGGGCACACAGTGGCCTGAAAGGCCGACTGCCTGCTCCCTCCCACTAGTGAATGACCATGGTCCCCCCCAGTCTAACCCATCACGCCCCCTCCCCAAATCCATATTTCCCGCAGTTCTTCCTTGCCGGGGTCTACGGTTCTGGACAGCTAAGGATGCAATGGTGGGGGGCACTTTGCAAGCAGGGTGAAGGCAGGGGCGATCCCCGAAAGCGGCAGTGGTTCTTCACAGTTCCGCGCGCCCTTAGCCGCCAGAGAGCCGGGAAGGCTTTCGAAATCCGCGGGGCTGCGGATCATTGGAGCCCTGCGGTAGGGGTGGGAGCGGGCTACTGCCCTGGAGGGTCCACGAACACCGGGAAATTGGTCCCTTCGGACAAGTCCCCAGAATTCAGTGGGCAGCGGGGTGACCTCTAGGGAGGGTCGTGGGCCTTCCATAGTGATTTTCTTCGTCTGGACGATCGATGGTGAGGAAGGAAGGTTTCTCAGAAGTAACCCAGCCCGGCTGCGCGGACAGAGGCGCGGCCGCTTTCTGCGGCCTGCGGGCGCCCGGGGCGCGGGAACTGCGCGCAGCCACCCTGGCAGTGCGGGACTTGCAAGTAGCCGGCGACATTAGAGACTTTTGGTCCCGAGACGCCAGCCAACCCCACCAGCAGCTGCCACAGCGAGCAGGCGGGATCGGGGCTGCGGGACAGTTGGGGAGACTACCGGCCCGTGACCAGGGTAGTGGGGTAGCCGGTAGCTGACGCCGGCGGCCGCAAACTCGCAAAGGGACGTTCGGGGCTGGCGCAGGAGTCCAAGTCCCGGGAAAAGGGCCATTTGAACCACCAGACTGTATGTGGAGGCTTGACACAGACCTTCGGAGGATGGAGGGCACAGTGACTTGGGCGGGGGGGTGCGTTCCTGTGGACGTGCCTGGGTGCGCAGAGAGCATCCACCTCTTCCCAGTCCCATTCCTAAAATGCAATCTCCCGAAATTCACATAAAAAATAAAAAAAAAAAAACCCATGAAAGGAAAATGAGGTCCGTGCAGCAACAGAGGTGTACCCCCAATTTGGATTGACTTTCTGACTCTTGATTCTCTTGCAAGCCACCCTTCATAGTATGTTTTAAAAAGAACCACAAAAACACCTTTAGTCTTTAATTAAAATACCTACTTGAAGGACTTGGCCCAGCGACCAAAAGATCTATTTTCCCATCCCCGCACAAGAAGAAAAACCAACTCTTGCTTTATTAAAAAAAAGAAAGAAAAACAAAAAACAAGTAAAAGAAAAAATACTAGAACTACCTTGTTTATAATCCCTTTTGGGTATGGTGATATAAATGGTAGTATTTCAATGAATAATTTAAACCCAAATTTGGATTTTTCACAATTTACCCATAAATTTTCTTATAATTAACTTTACACCTTAACCACATTTTTAAAATAAGGGTATTATTTAGAGAATTATATTTTATAAACCTGACTTTAAAAATGCCCTGTTTCTGTATTTAAGTAAAAAAAATATGCATCTCTGCTGGGCAGAGATATGAAGACACCAGATTGTTTTAGAGTTTTAACTATTTTTCGGGTGAATTTAACTATAATATAAATATTCAAAGCTTGACGAATTTGTGTATGACCAATTTCATTTAACAACAAGTGTGGAGAACCTTGGTTCTTAAGGACTTGTGTGTTGGGCTATTGTGGACAAGGCTGGTCCGGTGGGAGTCAGGACATTTTCATCCCTCACGCCACTTCAAAAGTGTAAATAGAGAATCTAGAGAAGTCGTTCCATCACTTTCATTTTCAGTACTGCAGATGTGTGATTAGACTACACTTATGTAAGGGTGTCCCCCCCCCCTTTGGTTCTCACACACTCATATCCTAGAAAACATAAATATTTTAACTAAATGGGGACTGCTGACAGTCTTACATGAAAATGTGGCTTTTCCTCTTCCCAGTTAAGTTTTGTCTACATGTACAGGACTAAGACAAAAATGACCACTAAGTCTATTCAGACTCCCACCTCCCTACCACCCCCTCCCCGAATAATCTGGCTGAAATGCAGGCCTACACTTTGTAGATGTTTTTCCCTTCCCGTTGTATCTGGAGCACGCCAGGCTGAGCACCCCAAGCTCAGTAAAGCACATGACAGTTGCACTCAATAAATAACTATGGAAGTTTTCTTTATTGATTGCTTGATGTGTAACAATAATTGGCATCTTTTTCACACATTACAAAAATTATACTTGGCTCAGTATGCAACCTTTTAAGCATAGCCGTATTATTTAACAAAGGGGTTGGGGGGAGCTAGTCTACCCAATACAGCATTTACAAATGCACAAAACATGCCACTTTGGCTTGTATATTGTCTAGATTAAAAAAAAATCTCTTTTTTAACATAAATAAGTTAGTATAATTTTCAGTGTCTTTACAGAGTTATATACACAGGCACACTTCAAAGTTTTTCTCATACACAGGCAATGAAGAAACACTGTTTAAAGATGTAGCATCCATTTCACTTACTCTATAAGTATCCTTTTTTCTTTTAAAAACAATTTTCCATGGGGGCAAATTAACAAGTAGGGTGAGAAACTTTGAATTAAAAATTATTTCATTATTTATGTAAAGTTACAGACTTCTAAAAATATCCAAGGATTTAGGATTATATTCACTGTGGAAAAAAAAACTAGGAAATTTTCTCAGCAAATATGATCTGAGATAGTCAATGCTAAGAATTCAGATTTCCCTATCACATCCAAGATTTTCGCCCAGTGTTACCTGGGATGATTACTGCTAAACAATTAACTGGTAAATTCCAATTTAGAAAAAAAACAAACAAAAAAACCCCCCCAAAACAAAAAACAAACAAACAAAAAAACTAAGCCATTTCTTGCTATATAACAGACTCTTCAGAACTCCCAAATGAGAATAAGCTTCAAATAAAAATAAATAGCGACTATCTGTAGCGATTATTCAAATTTTGATTATTTTAAAAATAAAGGATCCGTTCTTACAGAAAGGGACACTACATCTTTAAAGAAAGGAATTCAAACCCTTCCCCCCACCCAAGTTGCTTCTCTTTATGCAAGTCAAATATTTTTCTCCTTGCTACAAATTGAAGCAAGTTCTTCACCCCCCCCCCATGCTGATTCCTCAGCCCCACCCGCCCTCCCATCCCTAATGTTTATGTGCTACATAGTAAAAGATAAAAACTATATACACAGGTAGTACAATGAAGCAAATAAGGAAAAACCTAATTGCGCAATGCTACATCCAATGCTTTTAGAGGCAGATGGTTTATGAGTGCCTAAAATTTTTAGTGTTATTGTTTTTGCTTTCTCAGTGCTTATACAGGGTGTCCATTCAATGGAGTCAGCGATATGTATTTTAAATTTTTTCATGTATATCTTCCTTGCTTCATAAAGCAGTGATGTATCTAATAAACAAGGAAATATTCTTAATTCTGCAAAAGAAACAAAAGAATTAGGGAGAAGATGCTAGAGTAACATTGCTAAAGTACAGAAATTATTTTGTTACTATCTTAGTTAACAAACACTTCAGTGATGGTGGATAAATATAGGCACTAAAGGTCTGGAGACTATCGTTATCTTAGATACTATCTTCACTGGATTTCTGCTCTGCTTTGTGTGGTATTAGAGTCATGGTCCTTAACACATTGGCAACTCTGTGCAGCCCTCCCATGTCCCAGGGGACATTTGGAAATGTCTAAGAGACATTTCTGATTGTCACAGCTTCGGGAAGAAGATTGCTACTGGCATCTTGTGGGAGAGGCCAGAGATAATGCCAAACATTCTAAAATGTACAGGACTGCCTACCACAACAAAGAATAATTTGGCTCAAAATGTCAACAGTGCAGAGGTTGAGAAACCCGCTCTATAAAATCTGGGTCAAAGAGGGTGAGAAAGAAAAGAAATTCAGGAACCATAATACTTCAGAGTAGCATATTTTCCTAATCTTGAAAAATACCTGGAAATGCAATTATAAAAGCCCCCCACCCCCGCCCAAGTCTATGAATGCTTAAAAAAATTGTGATTTCTTAACTCATATGCAGCATATTTGCACGAGTGCTTTTAACTAGAGCCTTATGGCTGCTTGCTAATAAATGCCTCTCTATTATAACAGGCCAGGTAAAAGTCTAGGGGGCTCATCTGAAAAGCTAGGCCATAGGCCACACAGACCAACTAAAGCTACAGGTGTGATGGCTATGTAGAAAGAACTTCCATTCAATTTGCCCACTTTATAGAGGCTATATAATGGAAAGTGATTCTAATGGCCATTTCCCATCAGCTCTGAAAAAAAATGCTGTCTGTAGAAGGTATATCATGACGTTATGACTTATAAACACAACAAACTGGAACCCTATGAAATCTCTATATTCTTTCGTTTATTTTTTAAGTTTCAATAAATGAGGATCCGGAAAGTTCATAATAAACTGTTAAGATCCGATTTATGTGCTAGGTTATAAATGGGCTTTAGAAATAGAGACTGCTGATTTTGTTCATAAGGAGTTATATGCAGTCAGATCATATGAATAGTCAATCTATGTAAATTTAGGGGCTGGGTTACTCTAATTAGGCAAGTGGGCCGATGAGATTTCTGACACATGGAAAAATTCACACTTGTGCTGGACCTTCTCAGTTGGTCCTAAAATCTACTATCCATTTCCCCTGTAAACATCCAAACCCCAGCTCCATCGCAATTAGCATACGGTGCTGACATTGGAGGACTGCTTCCTGGAGTTGTTCATTTAACTTCTGCTTTGTAACCTCAGGGTTAAAATCAATTCTGTGGGAGCGATAATACTTCTGAACTTTCTAATTTTTTTTCTTTTTAGTATGAAGTTCTTTTCTCACTCTCCAAAATTTACCAGCATACAAGGAAAAGGCACAAATTAATTAAAAAAAAAAAAAAGTACCCGGAGGTGGTGGCACACGCCTTCTAATCCCAGCACTCTGGAGGCAGAGACAGACAGATATCTGTGAGTTTGAAGCCAGCCTGGTCTACAGAGCAATCTCCAGAGCAGCCAGGGCTGTTTGTTACACAGAGAAATCCTATCTGGGAGGGGGTGGAGGGAAACCAACCCCAAAACCAAAACAAAAGCAAAAGATAAAAAGAACCAAAGACACACGGTGGCCCTATTCACACGCCTAACCAAATGTGCACTATGGGTATCTAGTTTTTCTCTTTTAAGGTTTGCCATTTTTCTATGGTTCAAAATAGGTTATTGTCTCGAAACGAACCTCTGGGAAATGGGTCTCATGAAGTGAGACTGGAAAGGAAAATTGTCGTCCCCAGCCTAAGTTTTAGTGGGATATGACTTTCCCTATCCTTTCGGGCCTTGGTGGCAAGTACTTGCTTGGGACACTCATTCTGGTTCCATTTTAAGGTAAATATCTTGGAATACAAATACTGCATTACCTTTCCCTCAAGTGACTCCAGCCTTCCCCAGCGTTAATTTTTTGATCTAGGAAAGTACTTCCTCCTGGCAGGCAACTAATCTGCCAGCAGTCCAGGGGTCTGCGGCCCCCAGCCCCACCCCGGGGAGCGCAGCCCACTTAGGGTGTCAGTTTTGTGTTCTTCCTCATTAACCCACCGAAGCTGTTTACGTCTGGCGTCGAAGGCCGGGCTTCCTGGGCGTCTGCTCCACAGAGCCAGCGTTCGGGGAACCGTCTGAAACATTTTCTTCTGTTCTGTTGGCCCTTTTGTTTTGCGAAGAAGAATCTAAGAGGGGGGCAAGGGGAAATTTTTAAAAGAACACACACAAACCATCTTTATTGTCGAGAACAATGGCTGACAGAAGTTGGCCCAAGAGTCAAGGGATGAACAACCCACTACCTCCACCCACGACCCCAGGACCCGTCATCCCCAGTAGTCTCTAAGGACACAAAATGAAGTTGTTCCCACTAACACAAGGAGTATTCTACACCCCGCGTCTCCTTTTCTCCCCGTAGCCAAGGAGGAGGCAGTTGGTAAACATCCTAACTTTTGTCACATATCTACAGCTGGCTAGAGGGGAGGAACTGTGATGCGTTAGGCTGGGGAAGTTATCACATCTTACTATCTCCGGCTTCTGACTTCAAAATCATAAACAGGCCAAGCAGTCTGCTAGGGGATATTTCAAACCAAAGCTTCAAACAAGCTCTATCTCCCAGAACTAACGCAGAACACGCTGGAAAAAGCAAGTAAATAGGATCTAGCAAAGAGGCGCTACGGAGAAGGAGACACAGACAGACAGACAGACATTTTAAGTTTTCCAAAGAGTTACCGTCTGCAGAAGGTCGCTTCCTCATCCCTGGACACTGCTCCGCTAGCCCCGCCGGACTGTCTGACGAGTCAGGCATTTGGTCCACCAAATGCCGGTCCTCAGAGTTTGCCTGAGACCCAATTAAAGGCAGCGCCTGGCGGCTCCCGCTGACAGCCTGGCTCTCCTGCGCCAGCACCTTGCAGGCGCTCTTGGGGGGGCGCGGGGGTCTGTAGTAGAACTCGGGCAAGCTGCCCCTCTCCACCTCCTGCCACTCGTATCTGCCCTCCAGGGGCTTATGATTCTGAAAGTCGAAATTCCACTTGCGCTGACTCGCCTCTTCCATATCTCGGCAGTGCTTCTCCAAGTCCCGGGTTAGTTCTTCATGATTGACCGGGCCGAAGAGGTTTCTGCAGGCGGAAGGCTTGGGGTGCTCCGCTTGTCTGGCGTCCATCCGCTCCAGGCTCGGGCTCCCGTTAGACACTCTTACGTTTGACATCTTCCTCCCCGGGCGGGTGCGGACCACCGCCTCACCTCTCTCCGGAAAAAAAAAAAAATGAAATGAAATAAACAATAAAACCAAACAAAAGCGAAACGCCCCGGCCGCAGCGCAAAACCCTCTTCGAAGTTCTGCGACTGCACACAGACAGTCAAGTGGAGCAGAGCCAGGCGAGCGTCCGCCCGAGCCGCAGTAGCGCGCAGGTCTGGGGGAAGAGAGGCGCAGGGACGCCCCGGCCGCGCAGCTCGAGGCTTCAGTGATCAAGTGTACTGGAGGGCGGGGAAGGGAGGGGAGGAGGCAGGAGGAGGTGGCAAACAGTCGGAGCGTAGGCTGGGGCGAGCCCGTGGGTCCCGCGAACGCAGCCCCTCTCCAAACCTTGCCGCCGCGCGAGTCTCGGAGTCGCGAGTGAGTCGGGACAAGGGATGAGGGGGGAAAAACACCCCGAAAGCACGAGCCCCCCTCCTTTTTTAGTTGCCCAATATGGCGGTGGAAGGGAGGCTGACGAAGAAGAAGATGATTGACACTGCAAGTCTATTTAAACAGAGGAGGAGCTCCATTGGTCTCGACGCCGGGAGCCGCTCCGCCCAGGCTGGCGAGCGCGCTCTTAAGGTGGCCCCGGGCGCGGCGCCGCCGCCTCTCCGCGCTCCCGAGCGCGCCGCCTCCCCGTAGCGCCGCCAGGACATTGGCTGGTCGCGTGACTACTCGGAGGTGTACCACTGCCAACAAACCTGCTCTGGCTGGCCCCGGAGAAATTAAAAATAAGACAAACAAACTAGCCAAACGGCCGGAGAGCTGGGGAGGGGCCAGCGCGGCGGCCAGGCGGGGACCCGGGAATCTAGGTCCGGGCGCTGCAGAGCTGCACTGGCAGGCGCGCCACCGCTCCCGCCTGCGACCTCCAGGTCTTTGCCCGCGAAACCCAGGGCCTGGGCCAGTGGGCTCCGAGGTCGTTGGCGGCTTATTAGGAGTCTCGGTGCCTAATTCAGCCCACCTGCCTTCGCCGAGGTGGGAATAAAGGAGGGTATGAAGGAGTTCCAGGAAACCTTGGCTCAGGGCCTGGGACAGCCCCCACCCCGCCCCCACCCTACCCCCACCCCAAGGGTGCCTTAGCTGGGGTGCTGCTTAGCCTGACCCCAGAACTCTCTGCTATGTGGGACAAGCCGGGAGGCGGCTTCAAAAGGGAGCCAGGACTGGCGGCTCTTATCAGGATGTTTCTGAATCCAAGCACTCCCATCGTAAGGACTGAAAACCCCCAGTGCTCTCTCAAGCCTCTCTTTAGAGCCATCTCAGACACTACATTTTGAAAAAGCCAGCTCTGATTTTCTTGGTTCCCAAGCACAGTGAGAACCATTGCTATTGGCTGCGTGTGGGAACTCGCCTCTATACTCTTCAGTTCTCCCAGAGCCGAAGTTGGTCCCTCCACCTGAGTCCTTACGCCACAACAGCTCCTTCCTTCCTCCCCTTTCTTTTCTCTCCCACCAGCCTATTGCTTCCAACCTACTCACAACAATATTCAAATACAAGCAAATACTTGGAGGGCTGCAGGCTGCTAAAGGACAAAAACACTTTTCTAAGGATTCAAGATTTGCAAGTGATTTATAAAACCACCACCATGGTATTACCAATATCTAGTAATATTGTTTGGGTGCTTTGTTTTGTTTTGTTTTAGTTCCTTAAGCAACTTTACATTTCTCTATCACTGCTGAGCACAGTGTTAGAAAGTTAAGACAGAACAGCCAGGCCTGTAGTACCTCAGAGTTCAGTGAGATTTTAAGAGCTTTCTTTACCCACTAGTATTCCCAAACAGTCTTGGTTTGTGCTAAACACGGAACATTTTACAGGAAATTAAATTTCTGTTTTAGTGTCCCATAGAAGCATTGTTTTCTTAGGCTGCTCTAGTGTAGGTGAGACTGAATATTGATTTGTTTTCTTAGCCATATCTTGTCTGCCAGTCTGTGTGTGTGTGTGTGTGTGTGTGCCTCCTACATTCAAAATGTAACAGTCCAGAAAGCCCTTAGATGGGTTTAGCCTCTTTTTACCAATGAGGAAATTGATACTCAGGTCTTCTGTCTGGGGACTTCCATTCAGTTGGCGGCAGAGTCAGGACTAGATGCACAAGTCTCCTCCTTCTCAGGCTAGTTCATTTTCTGCCCCTTTCCTTCCTGGTGGTCTCTGTTCCAGGTTTTGTGTGGATTTGCATGGATTGCAATCTGCAGGCCCTCCTCTCTTACAAGGATCCAGAATGGCTCTTTCCAGGCCTTGGTGGCCCACAGATGTTTCCTTGATCACTTAGTGCAACTGTCATGGGTCTTTGGTATCACTATCTATGAGTTCAGCTGAAATACAGATTCCAAAAAGATGGGTGACGCCCAGAGAGCAGCGAAGAAGGCAGCATCCAGGTGTGGACTTCAAAGCCAGGCCTTCTGCATTGTTCAGTTGGGACCAAGGTGCAAAGTTGCCTCTTCTGTGATGGTTTGTTTGAGGGGGTTTTGCACTGTGTTGGTCAAGCTGGCCTTGAACTCCTCGGAGGCTCTGCCTCAGCTTCCTAAGGGTGCTGGGCTTGGTACCATCCTGCCCCAGCCAATCAAGAGGATCAGGAATTTAAGGTCATTCTTGACTGCACAGCTGAGCTGGTGGTCAGATTCTGTCATGTGAGACGCTGTCTCTGAAAACAAAACACTGGGACTATGGGTCTGCCCCTCCCCTCTCCCGTATTCAGGTCGTTTTGGTTTTTTAGATTTGGGCTAAGAGATGGCTCAGCAGGTAAAGGCACGTGCCAAAATGCCTGATAAGCTGAGGTCAGTGTGGGATCCTCCTGCAAGGTGTACTATGACCTCTGACCCCCCCACACACACACACTATAATTGAAAAAAAATATTATTGCAATGTTTGGACATATGTGGACAGATTCGACATGGCATACATGAGTATGCAGGTCAGAAGACTATTTTGTTGAGTCAGTTTCCCACCTCACCTTTACATGGATTCTGCAGACTAAACTCAGGTTGTTGGGCTTTTAGGGCAGGTGTTTTACCCACTGAGCTATCTCACCAGTCTCCTGCCTCCCAGCGATTCCCCCTCCCCCACATTAACATTCCTACTTAATTTGCTGAACTTGGGAAGAAAACACAGTAAAATTGGCGTGAGCCTGATGTCCACCATTTATGTCCATCCCTGACACCGACACCATAGACATTTTAAATTGCTAGAGATTTCAGCACTGTAGAGGTAAAGGAATTCAAAGTCATCCTCAACTACACAGAGAGTTCACAGCCATCCTGAGCTATGTAAGACCGTGTCTCAAAAATTAAACTAAACTAACATAATTGCTAAGCAGCAAGGCGCTCCTCTTTGTCTCTTTGTGTGTTTACTATGGCTCTTAGGTAAAAATGGAGAAATTACAATCCACTTCAGAAGGTTTTTTTATTCATCACAATAATATCTGTATGAAAGCAGAAACTTAACACTTCTGTTCCCTGCACAGGCAGAATCTCTCTGCATTCTGTGGGAGCACCATTTTGTTGATCTGTTAACCTCACACGTAAGGCAGTCAGTCCTGGCCACTCCACCTTAAGAAGTCTGGCTGCCAGCAGAAAGGCAGAGCTTAGCCGACCTCACTACGGTTCTAAAGTGTTTTGTTTACAATCAAGGCACCCAAGATCGGAAGGCAAATACTGAGAAGGCTGGCGCCTACTGTAGTAGCAGCGAAGCGTAAAAGTAAAAAAAAAAAAAAGAAAGAAAGAAAAGAAAGAAAGAAAGAAAGAAAGAAAGAAAGAAAGAAAGAAAGAAAGAAGAAAAAAGAAAAAAGAAAAAAGAAAAAAGAAAAAAGAAAAAAGAAAAAAGAAAAAAGAAAAAAGAAAAAAGAAAAAAGAAAAAGAAAAAAAATGCTATGAAGTCGTCAAGGAAGAGGTAGAGAGCAGAGCGCAATCCCTCGTAGAAAGTTAAGGACCTGCGGAAAAGTAAACCAGAGAGAAAATTTCTCACGGGGAAAATAAAGTCCCACAACACACTGCCCTTCATCAGAGTTTGCTTTTCCGAGACCCTCTAGTCCTTTGTAAAGTTTGGTCATCTTTTCCACTCCAGGTGCTTTCTTAACATAGCGCTGAGAAATGTCACTCAGGCAACGCCACCCTCCACTACCTCCCACCCCCCACCTTCTCCCCCTCCCCCCTCACGCCCCTTTCCCCGGGTGCAGAGTCTTTGAGGAGTTTAGCCAAAGAGGCGAAGACCAAAACAATTTAGAACACCTGAGTGCAAGATGAGTGTCCCAGTGGGGTGGCTGGCAAGTGGCTCCCAGCAGCCCGGCTCCCTGGTCCGATCTCTCCCAGGGCAATTATGAGCCCCGACTGTGTCTGAAGAGCAGTCTCTCTGCCCTCGCACGGCAAACCCACCCAAGACAGCTTTCACTCCACATCCCCCAGTCCCTTCAACTGCCTTATTCTTAGAGCTGGGAACCGTGTGCCCTGTTTATGACGCTTTTAATTCAACTTAACAAATATTTACTGTGCTCCTTCGCTTAACGTGCAGGGGGTCTTTTGTTTTTGTTTTTTCTTGCTCGATTGCTTTCCTAGTGTCCCGTCCGCCCACCCTTACCCCCACCTCACTCCCGCTCAGTTCCTGAAACTCAGCCTGCAGCTTCGGCTGCCCCAGCAGGCCTCCTTCCTGCCTCAGCCTCTGTGCCTGCCTCTCCTCCCCTTTGAGTGCTAGGATTATGGGAGGTGAAGCTCCCTACCAACTGAGGTGACTCTCATCCTGCTTACTTGTTTCTTTGTGTGGGGAGTTGTGTTTTCTTTGGCTGGGTTTTGTTGTTGTTGTTGTTGTTTTTAAGCGTTTCATGTGTAATACAAGGTGGTCTTTGTTTTTTTTGGGGGGGGGGTTGTTTTTTTTTTTTTTTTGAGACAGGGTTTCTCTGTGTAGCCCTGGCTGTCCTGGAACTCACTCTGTAGACCAGGCTGGCCTCGAACTCAGAAATCCGCCTGCCTCTGCCTCCCAGAGTGCTGGGATTACAGGCGTGCGCCACCACCGCCCGGCTCACAAGGTGGTCTTGAATGTGCTGCAATCCTCCTGCCTCAGCCTCTGGGTTACAGGTTTATCTGACCGCATAGATTGTTTGCTTGCCTTTTTTGCACATGTATTGGCACTTTGAATAAAGAAGGCATTATCCTAAGTACTTGTGAAGTAAAACTCAGTTGGAAATTAAGTTGCAGCTTACATTGTAGTAGGACAAGGGGAAGGGACAGAAGATAAACACTGAGTAACACAAGTAGAATAACATGAAGGCGAGACACTGTGGAAAAGCAACAGTGGAGAACTGGAAAGCGATGAAAGTGTTACACTGTGGCCAGGGAAAGTGGCTTTCCACGGAGGCCTGAGGACTTGAGAAAACAGGCGAGCCAAGTCTATGAGAAGCGAGTGTGTGTGGCCCAGTAACTACAAGGAGTGTGGAAACTCTGGGTGGGAGCTTGCGGGATGCAGTCACAGACACGTCTGCTGTGGACAGGGCAAAGGAAGGGGTGGGTAAGTGTCAACAGGAGCATTGGCCTCAGAATGTGGCTGTTCACAACAAGTGACAAGGGAAGACACCAGGACACCAGGAGGGTAAAGTGGAGGAATGATATGACCTTACTGTGTGCGGAAATTCCCAGGGCATTTGTTTCAGCAGTATGGGGATTGAGAGATGAATAAATCAGTTCTAGCCTGTGGGGAACATGTACTCTAAACTGGCAGATGGCGACACACACGAATGAGAGTTGGGAAGCAAAACACAGGCAAACAGAATGCAAGAAGAGCTGACACGTGCGTTAGGGTCTTGGAGGATGAGAAAAATTTGGGCCATTGAGATGGCTCAACTGGTTGAGAGTGTTTGCTTCCAATCTCTGAAACTCACCTGATAGAAGGTGAGAACCGGTTCCTACAACTTCTTCTCTGACATCTATGGTATATGTAATAAACATCATATATACATGTACACAAATAAATAAATATTAGTGTCATTACAATTTTATTTAAAAATGCAGTTGGGTGCAACATGCTTCCAACCCCTTTTGGAAGAAGAGGCAGGAAGATCAAGAGTTCAAGGCCAAGGGCTGGAGAGATGGCACAGTGGTTAAGAGCACTAGCTGCTCTTCCAGAGGTCCTGAGTTCAGTTCGTAGCAACCACATGGTGGCTCACACCCATCTGAAATGGAATCTGATGCCTTCTGGTGGTGTGTCTGAAGACAGCTATAGTACAGTTGTATACATAAAATAAAAAATGTTTTTTTTTTAAAAGCGTTCAAGGCCAGCCTTAACTACCTAAAGTGTCTAAGGCCAGGGTAGCCTGGGATATGTGAAATTCTGCCTCAGAGAGGCAGGTGGATATAGTGGTGTACATATGCAATCACAGAATTCTGCCTCGGAGAGAAGTAGGTGGATGTAGTGGTGTACATATGCAATCACAGTATTGCACAGTGGAGGTAGAAGAGAGGCAGGAGGATCCACCTGAGAGTGGCCTTGATTTATACAGAGAGAGCTGGAGGCCAGTCCAGGTTATATCAGAGCCCACCTCAAAAAAAAAAAAAATCAAGAAAGGGCTGGAGAGACAGCTCAGAGGTTAAGAGCACTGACTGCTCTTCTAGAGGTCCTGAGTTCAATTCCCAGCAACCACTTGGTGGCTCACAACCATCTATAAGGAGACCTGGTATGCTCTTCTGGCCTGCAGGCATACGTGCAGGCAGAATACTATATACATAATAAACCTTTTTTTTAAACTCAAGAATAAAAGAAAATGCTGATAAAATTATGAGCATGTATCAGGAGGGAAGGTGGTATCAAATGAGGTCAGACGGCCACCAGCTAGAAAAGGCAGGCAGAAACAACCTCCGTCTTCCACTTCAGTGGTGGGTACCAGGGGAACTTGTGAAGAGAGTGAGTGACAAGACTGCTTGTGTCCAGAATGCAAGCAAGCCTGGGCCTGGACCTGGTCAGACAGAGTGAAGTCCAGAGGCTGAAACCGAGGGCTATCTAAGAAACTGTCTGCGAATGGAGCTCATTGAAGTGCTGGGCAGACATCCTGCTGTCCTGTCAATCCCAAGGGAACTGGGAGGCAGTGCTGGGTAGGAGGCAGCAAGGCCCTAAGATCAAGGAGGAGGATTTGGAGTAGAGTTGGAAGCAGCCTGGCGCGATCCCCTGAACCTCAAAGGCGTGGTTGCACTTGCTCACTGATGCCTCCTCCGGCCTTGGCTGCGCACAGGGAAGTAACTGTTAAGGGGCCCAAACTGTCTTGGACAATGGGGATCTTTGTCTTAGGGAGTCTGACAGGAAAGTAAAGGTTGGGTGTGGGGAGCCTGGAGAGGCTTTGTGGGGAGGTAATTTGGGAGGCCACTGCATACTCGGGCAACAGATCACGGTGAGTTGAAGACTAATAAGGAAAGGTGGACTTGGGACGAGAAGTGCCCTTTTAAGAACACCATCTTCAGCCAGTGTGTGATGGAGATGCGGGTCGAGTCTGTCTTCAGAATGTCAGAAGAGAAAGAACATGTGAACATGGCCACAGAGGAGAGAGCGTGCCATTGCGGACCTGACTTCTGCAGCTTATGGGCATCCAACTCCCTGCAGCTGGTTTCAGAGACACAGTTAATAGAACAGTTACTTCTCTTGTGTTCCAAGTTACTGGGGTAGCGGTTTCTGTTTGTGGAACAGGCCGTCCATGATTAACATAGCACTTTCCTTATCTGCGGCAGCTTCAGACACACCAGAAGAGGGCATCAGATCCCATCACAGATGGTTGTGAGCCGCCATGTGGTTTCTGGAGCTGAACTCAGGACCTCTGGAAGAGCAGCCAGTGCTCTTAATCATTGAGCCATCTCTCCAGCCCCTGGCCTTGAACTCTTGATCTTCCTGCCTCTTCCTCCCAAAGGGATTATAGGCATGTTGCACCTAACTGAGCTGAGGCCACGGTCTTGAGGCAGACACTGTGGCTATCTTATGCAGATAAAACTCTGAGAGGACTGAGTGTTCCAAAAGGTCTCAGACTAGGGCACCCCTCTTCTGGAGGTGACTGAAGAGTTTATTTCAGGGGGTGTAATGAGTTGGTGGCTTTGCACATTGTATTCCCACAAGGCCGCCAGGCTTAATTAACAGAGAACTAACTAGAAGGTTCTGGAGCTGGGAAAAACCTGGAGAGAATATCCCATGACTCGAACCCCCATCTTCAGTTTATTCAAAGGTACGCCCAGATTAAAAACAACAGCCACGAAGGCCTGGGGACTCCCCACTTTCTGTTCCTGATCAGTCTCTCTGAATAATCATTCGCATGATTATTTTGTTCATTTCTTTATTCGTTAAATTTTTAATGAGCGCTTAGCAGATGCCAGACTCTCTGGGGACACAGCGGAGAACAAAAGTAATCAAAGTCCCTGCTGTCGTGGAACGGCGCTGACACTCATGTGTAGAAGGCACACATTACATAAATAAATAAGTGTAATACGTCATGTTGCTGGGAGTGCCAAAAAAAAAAAAAAAAAAAAAAGACAAGTAGAGGGAGTGGGGTTGAGAGAGAGAGAGAGGAACGAAGGCCCCTGCTCCAAGGCCCCTGCTGCATCTGCAGGAAAGAATTCTTCAATAAAGTGGCATGCGAATGTAGACCTGAAGGGAAAGGCCATAGACCACGGAGGTTCCTATGTTCCAGGCAGAAGAAACAGCAAATCTCAAGTCTCAGAGGTTCAGAATGTCCTTGAGATGGCTGAAGGACAACATGTGAGCCAGTTACCCAGTAGGGATCCCACAGCGAGGGGGGATGGGTGGTAGATGGATCAGAGAGGAAAGTCGGGGCGCGGATGACGAACAATTTATAAACCATGATAGAGACTCGGACTCATTCCAGTTGAAGTAGGTTGTCTTTGAGCAGAGTTTTGATCCGACTTTGAATTTCAATTTCCAACTTGAATGCCTTTGACTGTTCAGTGAGAAGCACTTAAAAGAGACAAGAGAGAAGCAGGGAGACCAGTTGGCCGACCGTATACTCTAGGTATGAAGTCTCAGATCAGGGTGGAACTAGTGTATGTGAAGAGACGGGGGAAGTTGCTGGAGTTCTTAAATATCTATGTCTGAGAGAGAGGAGAGCATAAGGATGGAGGGTTTGGTTTAAATCACAAAAGAAACCATTTGCTGGCATGGGGGTTACCGAAGAAGGAACAAATTTTGCTTTAAGCCTATTTGGTTTGAGCCAAACACAGCAGCATACACTTGAAGTGCTAGTATTGGGGAGACAGACATAGGAGGATTGTGTCAATATAAAACATTTTTAGATGTTAAAGCTGGGCAGTGGTGGCACACGCCTGTAATCCCAGCACTCTGGGAGGCAGAGGCAGGCGGATTTCTGAGTTTGAGGCCAGCCTGGTCTACAGAGTGAGTTCCAGGACAGCCAGGGCTACACAGAGAAACCCTGTCTTGAAAAATACCAAAAAACCACACACACACACACACACACACACACACACACACACACACACTCACAAAGATGTTAAATTTGAGATGTCTGTGGACATCCAGGTGGAAGTTTAAATAGGCACTTGGTAGAATCCCAGGGAAAGAGATCTATGTTGGAAGTATGAATTGAAGCACATAGGTGACGTTAACACCATAGGACTGGCTTCACAGAGTGGCCCATGCCTGTAATCCCAGCATTTGGGAGGTGAAGGCAAGAGGATCAGTAGTTCAAGATCATTCCCATCCATCTTCAGTTGCATAGCAAGTTCAAGGCTACGCTAGGCAAGTGATACCATGTTTGTTTGTTTGTTTGTTTTTTTAAAGAAGCTACAGGATAGAGTTCGCGGGGTTAAAAACCCAAGCAGGAAGCATTAGGGCACTTAAATGTTTAGAAGTGGCTCAGAGACTGTGTAAAAGTGTTTCTAGGCAGAGGAGAGAGCTTGTCATCAAAAGCAGCTGTTAAGTCAAGTAAAGATAAGGCTGGGAACTCCAAAAGCGTTTCGTTGATCTTGATAAGACTACTGGAGCAGGGTATAGTGGTCAATACACAGCTTTAGTCCCGGCACACCCAGAAGCAGGAGGATCTCTGTGAGTTCTAGGCTAGTCTGGTCTACATAACAAGACAGACAGACAGAGCTACTTAGAGAAATCCTGCCTCAAAACAAACAAACAAAATAATCATGTTGGAAGACTGGAAGATGCGGAAGTTCATTGAGGCAGACTGAGAAGAGTTATAGATAAGTGCATATGAAAACACACACACACACAAACACACAAACACACACACACACAAACACACACACATACACACACACAAACACACACACATACACACACACAAACACACACACATACAAACACACACACATGCACACACAAACACACACACATACAAACACACACACATGCACACACAAACACACACACATACACACACACACAAACACACACACACATATTAAAAACTTTTCTCATAGGAGTAAAGTGTAGCTCCAGGGAAGTTAGTGTGCACAAGGCTCTGGGTTTTGTCCCCAGTCTTGAAAACCAAAGGTGAGGTATCTCCCATATTGCCTGCCTTCCCTTCTGTTTCATTGACTGGTTTTACATAGCTACCTTCAATTTCTTTTCTTAAATTTACTTTTAAAAAGTACTTTGTATAGCCCAGGTTGGCTTCATACTTGATATATAGTTGAGAACGGTCCTCAATTCCTAATTCTCCTGCCTCTACTTCCAAGGATTGAGATAAAAAGTGTGTAGCACCACAACTGGCTTAATTTCTTAAATTTTATAACATATTGTTGTGCCAACAAATAGCCTTAACCTTTTTAGAAAGCCGAGTGTGGTGATTAACACCAATAATATGTAGTGGGCTAAGGCAAGGAGATTGCCCTGAGTTAGGGATTAGTCTGGGCTATGTCATGAGTTCCAAGACTTCTTAGGTTACAAAGGCCCTGTTTGAAAAAGAAAAGAAAAGAAAAGAAAAGAAAAGAAAAAAAAAAAGCCGGGCAGTGGTGGCACATGCCTTTAATCCCAGCACCTGTGGGGGCAGAGGCAGGTGGATTTCTAAATTCAAGGCCAGCCTGGTCTACAGAGTGAATTCCAGGACAGCCAGGGCTACACAAAGAAACCCTGTCTCGGGGAAAAAACAAAAAAACAAAACAAAACAAAAATCAAACAAAAAAAACAAAAAACAAAAAACAAACAAAAAAAAAAACAGAGAGAAGAGGAGAAGAGAAGAAAAAAAAGAAAAGAAAAGAAAAGAAAAAAGAAAAGAAAAAAGAAAAGAAAAAAGAAAAGAAAAAATTGAAGCCAGGCAGGGATGGCTCACGACTTTAACCCCAGCACTGGAGAGGCAGAGGCAGTCAGATCTCTGACTTCAAAGCCAGCCTGGTCTACAGAGTGAGTGCCAGGGCAGCCAAGGATTCACCGAGGAACTCTGTCTCAAAGCAAACAAACAAATCCCCAAACCCAAAATAAAACATAACAAACAAAGAATGGAAAACAAATTTATTTTTGAGACAAGGTCTCATGTAACCCTGATCCTCCTACTTCTTCCTCCCAAATGCTGGGATTAAAGGTATGTAAAGAAGGTTTCATTAGAAGACATAGAATAAACATTGTAAGTTTTGAAAGAAAAAACGAAAAAAAAAGAAGGCTTCAACGCCCAGTTTCTTAGCCGATCACAGCTTAATACTATCTTCCTCTGAATCCACAAACAACAAACAATACAATGCATTATTACAAATTATTATATTAAAAGGGCAGTAAGATGGGTGTTTTTGGTTTAGTTTTGGTCCTTATTTTGAGACAGTGTCTCACTTTGTAGCCACAGATGGCCAGGATCTTACAATGTAGCATAAGTTGGTCTGAAACACTCGGAGGTCCTCCTGAGTATCACCATGACTGGCTGTGCTTGCCCTTCACAGAAAGCCTTTACTCACGTCCCACTCACAGTTCTCTGGGGTCTGTTTTGGAGCTTAATGTTTTAGTGGGCTGGGTGTCTCCAATGTGTAACTTTCTGCCTTCCCCTTAACTCAGAATTAGTTTTGGTTTTGGTTTTTTTTTTTTTTTTTTTCTGACCCAGAATGTAACTTAGTTACTTCAGAATAACTGTCATTGGCTTTATTGAAGAGGCAGAAATATCCAAAATAGTCAGGCCCTCTGTGGCCACAGGAGGACAGAAGAGGGTTAGTAATAAGATAGAATTCCTCACAGTATCCTGAGCAGAATACCCAGGGAGCAGGAATATGATGGATTCAGCGTGGCTCTGTTTAAGAGCATGGAGAACACCACAAAGCCAGAACCATCAGCTCTAATCTGCAAATATTCCAAAGTACAGCTGTACTTGGAATATACTCTTCTAAACATACCGACAAGCATTTTAATCTTAGGGCCTAGAGAGATGGCACAGTTGTTCAGAGTACTACCTGTTCTTGCAGAGGACATGGGTTCAATTCCCAGCACCCACATAGTAACTTTCAACCATCCATAACTCCAGTTTCAAGGGATTCCTGCCCCAGCCTGAGCAGGCATTAGTGATGCACAGACATAAATGTGAGCAAAACACTCATAGACATAAAAGAAATAAATCTAAACATTTTAAAATAAAGTTTTAGTCCCTAGATATTGTTGTTTTGTTTTTGCTTTGGAGAGAGGGTTTCTTTGTGTAGCCCCAGCTGTCCTGGAACTCCCTTTGTAGACCAAGCTGGGCTCAAACTCAGAGATCCTCCTGCCTCTGTTTCCTGAATGTTGGTTTAAAGGGCTGCACCACCAGGCCCAGCTTAATTCTTAGAAATTCAATTGAGGGGCTGGAGAGATGGCTCAGCAGTTAAGAGCACTGACTGCTCTTCCAGAGGGCCTGAGTTCAATTCCCAGCAACCACATGGTGGCACACAACCATCTGTAATGGGATCTGATGCCTTCTTCTGGTGTGTCTGAAGATAGCAGTAGTGTACTCACATATATAAAATTAATCTTAAAAAAAAGAAAAGGAATTTAATTGAACTCCAAACCTGCCAACATACCTGCTAAACTTTTTTAAACAGTAACAACATGATGATATGAACTTAACATTTAATTTATAATAGAGTGTTTGGTAATGGTCTATGTAGTCAACATAACCCTTAAGAAGGAGAGGACATGGGCGTCGAGGGACATGACTGTCACCTCAGTACTTAGGAGGCAGAGCCAGGAGAGTAAATATTCAAGGTCAGCCTCAGCTACACATCAAGTTCCAGGTCTGGGATATATACCAAAAAAGAAACACTGAAGTTAAAGGGTAACTTCTCAGTTGGGTGTTCCTCTCACATATTTGTGCTCACACCTATATATAAATATGCATGCACCACACACACACACACACACACACACACACACTAAGCCGGATTTGTTTGTTTATCATGATATGTGTATGAGTGGTTTGCCAGCAGGTATGTCCAGGCTTCAGACCCTCTAGAACTGGAGTTATGATCAGTATGAGCTGCCATCTCTCCAGCCTCCTACAATGACATTAGTACACTTTGCTCTCAAAAGGTAAAATGGGGGCCAGGCGGTGGTGGCGCACGCCTGTAATTCCAGCGCTCTGGGAGGCAGAGGCAGGTGGATTTCTGAATTCGAGGACAGCCTGGTCTACAGAGTGAGTTCCAGGACAGCCAGGGCTATATAGAGAAACCCTGTCTCGGAAAAACCAAATCCAAAAAAAAAAAAAAAAAAAAAAGGCTACTATATAAGCCAACCTTCCGCTCTCAAGAACTAGAACTGAGGGAGACGGAGACTGCACTCCTAAGTTACCAGCACTAATTCTTGCCGAGGACTTGGGCTCGATGCCCAGCAACTGCATGGCAGCTTACTACCATCAGTAACTCCTGTCCAGGGGATCTGATGTCCTCTTCTGGTCTCCCTGGGCACCTGACACAAACATGGTACAGAGATATATATGCAGGCAAAACACTCACACACAAAGAAATAATGAAAAAATAAGTATACACAAAATAACTAGAACTGGGAGGTTCTTCTGTAGAATCTGAGATAATAGAGGTGAAAGGCCAAGCAGAGCAAAGATGTCTAGAGACCACAGTATCTATCTGTGTGATAGAATGTCAATCATGGATTTCTATGACAAAGGTGATTGAGTCCCCAAATTTCCAATTTACTATTCCTATCTATGTATGATCCTTATAACTAGGTGGTTGCGGCACATGCCTTTGATTCCAGCCCTTGGGAAGCAGGGGTGCACAGATTTCTGAGTACGAGACCAGTTGATCTACATTGTGAGTTTTAGGACAGCCAGGGCTACACAGAAAAGCCCCGTCCTTGAAAGCCAGAACAAAACAAAACAACCCCAAGTTTAAACAACAACAACAACAACAAAACAAAACAAAAAACCAAAACTTGTGACCCTCGTAACGTCCCATAGAACAGCTTGTCACGTTCTCAGAACTAGGCAGTGTGGCTAACTTTCTTGTGGCGCACGTGAACATGCTGTGCATTGCACACATTATCTGTGGTGATAAGTGAGAGAGTTCCTTTCATGCAAAAGACCTAATTCTCATAGACCTAGTCAGAGGCAGATCCAAATTATGTTACAGGCACTTTCCATCCTCACAGTCAGAGGCAGGTCAGATTTAATAGTTAACTCCCCATCTTGGAGACTAGCATGCAATTAACCCCACCGAGCTGATGTAAAACAACAACAGCTGATCAATGGCATACTTGCCCTCTCTTATGTGTCTGTGGATTACCTACAACATGTCAGGCCTTATGTTGGGTGTTGCGATCATAGACACGAGTAAGGACCACACAGACAGCCCAGATGCACAGTATGAAACCCTAAACCATGGGGCCAGTGAGATGGCTCAGCTGGGAAGGCTCTTCCTATCAGGCTTGATGACCTGAGTTCAGTCCCTGAGACCCACATGGTAGAAGAGAACCAACTGCTGAAAGTTGTCCTCTGACTTCTTGTAGGTACAGTAGTTTGACCAAGCATAACTTTAGAAGAAGAAGTGGGAGGGGCTGTAGAGATGACTCAGCGATTAAGAGCACTGACTGCTCTTCCAGAGGTCCTGAGTTCAAATCCCAGCAACCACATGGCGACTCACAACCATCTAGATGTGGAGGGATAAAGATGGAGCAGGGACTGAGGGAACAGCCAACCAATGACTACCTCAACTTGAGACCCATCCCATGTGAGAGAGCCAACCCTGACACTGTTAATGATCCTCTGCTATGCTTGCAGACAGGAAGCTAGCATTACTGTCTCCTTAGAGGTTTCATCCAGCAGGGGATAGAGGTGAACAAGCCCAAGAAGGGCTCAAGGACAACAGGGCCTACAGCGTCAACTACTCCAGGACCATGAGGCTCACATGCGTGTATGTGTGTGTGTGTGTGTGTGTGTGTGTGTACCTAGATGCCCTACACATTTGGAGCAAATGTGCAGCTTGGCCTTCATGGGGTCCCCTAACAAGTGGAGTTGGGTAGAGGGCTGTTCCCATCTCTGTTCCCTGCCATTGGGTCTCTTTCCCCATACCTCCACTGCCTGGCTGGGCCTCAGTGGGAGAGGACATGCTGAGGACTAGATGTCCCAGGATGGGGTGGTACCTAATGGGGGCTGGCCTTGTGAGGTGCAGTGGGGGAAGGGATTTGTAAGTGTGGAACTGGGAGGAGAGGAGGGAGGGGGGCTGTGATCCGGGTGTAAAGTGAATAACAAAAAAATTAATTGTTGGGAAAAAAAAGACAAACAAGTTACAGAAAATTTAGAGTCTCCAATAAACACAGTTCTCATGGCCTAAGTGCCAGATTCTCTTTGGCATTCAAACTCTCTGACAGAACTTTTCTACCCACATACATAGTTTATGATGAGGTTTGATATTATTTAAGCAAGCAAAAACGCAAGGGCAGAATTAAATCATAGCGCCTTGATCACTGGTATGTGGAACGGCCTAACAAGATAGCCAGGATTCATAAAAGCCAAGTTTAATGTAATTATTGTTTGAATGCATACGTGACAGGATTTTAATGTTTTGGACTTGTTATATATCCCTTATGACTTTTATTTATTTTCTTTCTGTTTTCTTTTGAGACAGTGTCTTAATATATAACACAGGTTGACCTGAAAAATCTCTATAAGTATCCAAAGTTAGCCTCAAACTTGTGATCCTCCTGTTTTAGTTTCCAAATGCTGGGTTTGCAGGTGTGTCTTAAGCGATTAGCAACGGACAGAGGTAGACACATGAAAAAATGTTTAAAAAAACATGTTTAAAATAGAGGAAGGGGGGAGGAGGCACTGAGTAGAGAGAAAGGGAGGTAAAGAAAACAACTCTCAAAATATGAGTCATCATGGGGCTGATGGGACGGACGGCTCAGTGCTTAAGAGCACTTGCTGCTCTTGTACGGGACCTGGGTTCATTTTCTAGCACCCACATGGTAGCTGACAACTGTCTATAGCTTCAGTTCTGGGGGAATCTCCAAGGGCACCAGGTACACATGCAGGCATGCACAAACATACACACGGTACATGTGCACAAAACCCCATGCACATAAAATAAAAATGAATAAGCCTGTAAAAATATGCATGCCTCATCACTGTTGGGCCCCAGATTTATCATAGGTCCTTATTTACCACGGATGTAGTTGTAACTACTTAAAATAAATTCTGAAAACTCTCACGTGCCTCCTCTAACATTCAGTCTGATTTTTTAACACTACCCACTCTGAGAGCTCGGTTGGACTCTCTGATAGGCCGTGGAGAGTCAAATGCCACCAGCTCTCGGGATGGGAGTATGTCTTAACAAATGGCACATGTACAGAGTCCTTGGTTTAGCTGGCCCAGTAATCCCAGGACTGGAGAAGCTGGGGCAGGAGGATCACCACAAGTTCTAGGCTGATCAGGTTGTACAGTGTGTTCCAGGACAGCCTGGGGTACAGAGTGCAATTCCACGATGGGGGGATGGGCGGGGGGGGGGGGGAGAGACAAAAAGAGACCAAGACAGCATTGGATTCCCCAGCACCAAAACAATAAAAACCTTTATTCATTTCACAACACTGAGTTATGTGGTAAGCCTGCAAGGTGTAAACGAAGGTGTGAAACCACTTTCTCCTGTGTACATCGGGGTGTAGACTGATCAAGAAAGCACTATCTAGCCAGACGCTGTGCACACCCACGTGCCCCCAGCTACTATTCATGCTGAGGAAGGACTGCGCGTTCAAGGCAGGCCTGGCTAACCTTGGGAGAGCTTAGCTTAAGAAAGTCTAACACCCCCCCCCCCCCCGGCGGTGGTGTTACATGCCTGTAATCCTAGCACTCTGGGAGGCAGAGGCAGGTGGATTTCTGAGTTCAATGCCAGCCTGGTCTACAGAGTGAGTTCCAGGACAGCCAGGGCTACACAGAGAAACCGTGTCTCGGTGGGGTGTGTGTGTGGGGGGGGGGGGAAGAAAGCCTAACAGACCAGCTGGGCAGCAGTGATGCAGGCCTTTAGTGCCAGCCCTTGGGACACAGAGGCAGGCCGATCTCTGAGTCTGAGGACAGCCTAGAATACAAGGAGAGTTGCAGGACAGAGAGACCCTGTCTCAAGATGAGGAGGAGGAGGAAGAGGAGAAGGAGGAGGAGGAGGAGGAGGAGGAGGAGGAGGAGGAGGAGGAGGAGGAGGAGGAGGAGAGAAGAACAACAGGACAGATAAAACATGGGCCTGATGTTTACATATGGAATCCTATTGTTAGGAAAGCTGAAGCAGGAGGATTGAAAGTATGAGACCAGCCTGGGCTACATAGTGAGTTTAAGTCTAGCCTGGACTGTATAGTAAGATTGTCTTAAGACAAAATAAGGACAGGGAAGTACTTGTGTATGTGAATCGCATATGCAAGGCACACACACACACACACACACACACACACACAGACACACTCACACACACACACACACACACACACACACACACACACACACACACTGCCCTGCCCCCTCCCTCCATCCCTCCCTCTCAATTTTTTAAAGCAAACTTTTGGATCAGGCTCAAACTTTGCAGAAACTGCCTTTGTTCGCTTCCGTGGCTTCGTCAGCCCTAGAGCCCGCGCCGAGGGCTGAGGGCCGTGTGCAGTCTGGGCACTCTACCTCAGGGCCATTTTCCCAGTCCTGGTTTCTATTGACTCAGTGTTTCACAAAGTTCCCCAGGTTGGTCTTGAACTTCTTTTGCAGCCCAGGAAGGCTTGGAACTGCCATCCTCCTGTCTCATGCTCTTACCCATTTGGGTCTGACAGCCTGTGAGACTGTTCTTGGCCTAAAACTGCTGTCCATTGCAACAAATGCCCTTAAGGATTTGTGCGTTCAAAGAAGCAGTGCCACTTTAATCACCCTAGGATTAAAGTGGCACCAAAGAGCCAGTGCCACCAAGGCTCTGAGGTGGCAATGTCTAACAGAAATAGGACACACAAGCAAAAAAAAAAAAAAAAAGTGTTTTGTTTCTTAATAGCCACATTTTTTTTTTTACAAAGTAAAAGTAAAAAAGAAACACATGAAATGGATGTCATTGTAGCATGCAATGAATATAAAATTTATTATTTGTTGCTGTTGCTGAGACAAGCTCAGTATGTAACCCTGTCTGGCCTGGAACTAGCCACACAGACCTGTCTGGCCTCGAATTTACAAACCTCCTCCTTTCTGCCTCCTAGGTCCCAGGATTACAGATGACTCGCCACACCCAGCTTCAAGACTTTTAGATTTCCCTTTTCATTCTGATTTCTTGAAATCTAGTATATTCTCTGTTTAGAGCCCATTTTAATTGGGATCAGCACAGGTCACTGCTCCCTAGCCAGCGTCAACAAGAACAGGTGGGCAAGTAGCCTTACAAGGCTCTGACAGTCAGTCCCAAGCCACCTGAGATTTCACGGTGCACTTCTCACCGGCACACTATTTTTAAGGTTCCTAGGTCAAGTTCAAATGGCCTACTCCTAACTCCCAACTTGTTATTTAGAGAGGCACTTATTTGTGATGAGGTCTCACATAATTCAACCTGGTCTTGAACTGATCCTCCTGCCTCTGCCTCCGAACTGCTGGGACAACAGGTGTGCGCCACTATGATCAGCTTACAACGTGACTTTACAGAACGCTATTTTCTATGTACCTATTTGTAGCTCAATATATGAGTTCAATATATGATGGCATTCTGGGCAATTAAGTCATGAGGGGAAGAAACTGTCCTTATGAGAGTGACTTCAAGAGGAATGCTGTAAGCTACCCACTCACACTCCTTCCCCTTATGGATGTTAAAGATTAAGTAGCACAGGCGGGCTCCTTCCTCAGCCTCATGAATGCTAGGATTATAGGCATATGTCACCATGCCCAGATGCCTCTTTCCTTCTGTTTGGAACATTTCGGATTGCGAACTCGTTCAGGGGTGTGGCAACTGCCTTGGGATAACGACAAAAGATTCTTTAACACAGTAAAGATAATAGAAGGGTTCTTTTCTTATCAGAGGTGTAAATTTATGAGGCCAACCATGCAAACAAAGGGCACAGGGAGGCGAGGACAGAGTTCCCTATCACAAGCGGGCAGCAAGGTCCTCGGGCTGGCTTTGTTTAAATAGTAACAACCCGGACCTACCCTTCTTCCTGCCGCTTCTCTTGCTGAAGGCTCTTTCCTCCATCAATACTTCTTCTTTTTATATTTATTTTTTTGAGACAAGAGTCTATGTCGTCCTAGCTGTGCATGTGTAGACCAGGTTGGTTTAACACTCACTGAGCTCTGCCTCTGGAGTGCTGAGATCAAAGGTGTGCGTCATTCCTTCCTAAAGTGTGTAGGGCTCAAAGTGGCAGTACCAGAAATACCAAAAACATGTATGTATCCTGTCCATAGGTAGCTGCAAATGACAGCTGAGTTTTTAGTACTTTACGAGATCATGGCGATTACAGGCAAACATGCCCAAAAAGATGGCTACAGAAATGATACTGTCAATTTTTTCAGTTACTAACTGTAAAAACTTTGTTAGTTGTATTTTCTGAGTTACACAGGAGTCTAAGTAGGTGACCATTACTCTGGTTAGATTCTTTTTGTTCACCAAAGGATTCCTTTTCAATGAAGAATTCTGTTTGATCACTTACCAGTCCTACACTAATTATTTATCACATGTAGGCGAGTTAGAAACTGGCTTTGAACACCTGAAACTCCTGTCTCAGTCTCCCAGGAACTAGCATTGAAGATGCATCACCAGGTCAGACTTTATCTCTTGAAAAAAAAAAAAGACAAAAAAAATTGTTTCCTGCATGCATTACATGCCTCACAGGCAGTTCCCACACGGGCCAGACAAGGGTGTGGGATCCCCTGGAGCTGGAGTTCTAAGAGTTTACCATCTGCCACGTGGTCAGCAGGAACTGGACCCCAGTTGTCTTCAAGAGCAGCAACTGCTTTCCATTCCTGAGCCATCTCTCCAGCCCTGGTGAGCTCTTCATCTAACTCCCACACAGATTTTCCACGAGAGCCATATTACAATGTCCCAACACAATCCTTTAGGGTGGCTATGGTGGTGCACCTTTGTAGTCCCAGCACTTGGAGAATGAGACTGGAGGATTCCAAATTTGAAACCATCCTCTATGACATAGCAAGACTCTCACAGAAAACAACCAACTGACCACTACAATCTGTTCTTTGATGATAGCTGTCAGTCTTAACAAAGGAAGCCCTCTTTTTGAGTTAGTCTAGTCATAAATATGAACAAGAAATTCATTCACCCTTTCTGTATTTTTTCTCTTATGAAGGAAATGTCAGTACCATTTAGGTGCACAAAACTGGTTATCATCTTACCTCAAGTAAGCTATTGTTCTTTTCTAGACTGGAGAACCTGTTTCTTTATTTAAGACAGGGTTTCAGGTAGCCCAGGCTGGTCTGTGACTAAGTATGTACGTGGGGATGACCTTAAACTTCTGATTCTGCTTCTACATGAGGAATGAATACACAGGAATGTGCCACCAAGTCCCATTTTATTCAGTTCTGGATAAATCCATGGCTTTTAGGCAAGGAGCCTACTAACAGAGCTACAAACCCCAGCACCTTTCTTTCTTCAATGTACCACCATTCCCAGATTGTACAGAAAAATTGTTCAAAATATGCTAAACTTCGCTATCATACTGAACATAAAAAAATATCAGAGGTGAGATGACAGTGTCTCTTGAGACTTTTGGAAGCATGAAAAGCCATCAAAATCTGGCCTCTTCTGTTCACACACATTTCTCTCTTCTTACTTAAAATCTCACTTTTCTGGTAGAAAAATGTTACAAATTTAAAGACTTCAAACTCACTCAAAACTCATCAAAAAATTGCCAAAAAAAAAAAAAATCCATTGTTTTTAAGACTAGAAAAATGTCCAGGCTTAGCTGAGTTACCAGTTTTTTAAGCATACTGGAATGTATTAATAGAAATTTCTCCACAAAACAAATCAGTTTGCCTCTACTTGCAAATGGATAATCATATCTAAAATAATCTGTGCTTATCAGACAGTATTTTATGAGCACTGTCTGAGTCTATTTGAAGGGAACTTTGAAGGAACATTCAAACTCTTAAAAACTGGCTTTAAAGGGCTATTGCTTCTAGTGTCAGCTCTTTCTAGTTTCAAAATTTGCATGGCCGCCTTTCTGAGTTTGCTTCAAGAAAGCCGTCTTGGCCCATGGAGGAATTGCTCGAACTCGGCGGCCTTCGGGTCAGGCCGATTTGCATCTTTGCTATATATACAAAGTCCATCCTTTAATTAGGCGTCGGCGACGCCGGCCTTCGCTCTCATGCTCCGCTGCTCACTTTGCTGCGATGGTGGGGTGCACAGCACCTGGGTCGCCTGTGCTCATAATTCTGACGCGACACCGACTTCTGGGCGTTGTTGTTTTCATTGCAGTTCTCCGAGATTTCCACTGCACACCCTGCTGCTCGCTCTCTAGTCCCGGGACAAGTAGGCGCGGTTTTCTCGGAGAAATCCACGTCACCCGCGCAGGCGCAGACTCTGGGCGGAGGGAAGGGGTTTGCGCTCGGCCCGCGGTAAACAAGCACTGCGCAGGCGCCGTGGGCCAAGGTTTTTGTTTTGTTCTTTTGTTTTGTATAGTAAAAAAGGGCGAACGCCGAAGCAAACCTAGAGTCTTAGGACGATCGATTATCTGGCTTCTGCTACTCTCACTCTGTTTCTGAGGCACCAGCTGCGCGACCACGGCAGCCACAACTCCTCCACAGAACTGTCGGCCTTGAGCTCTTTCGCTTACTGTCTACACTGAGGCTGAGAGGAAAAGACAAAAAAAGAAGAGAAAAAAAGAAAAAAAGACTTAAAGGAGAGGTGGGGGGCACGGTCCCCACGACGCCACCTAAAAACCTCAGCGCTGGTCTTTCCCCAGACAACGCGAGATCCAGTGCCAGGACGTGACTCCACCCCCGCCCCGCCCGTGGCTGTGTGCGCATGCGTCGGGCTTTTTGGCGCGCAAACCTTTCAAAACTTCCTGCTCGCCCCCCTCCCTCCCAGGGATGTCTGTCGGGTTGGAACCGGGGACTGACGCCCACAGCATCACGTCCTTAGGGATTTTTCGGTCGAAATTCCACTTGAATGTAACTTGTCCCCCCTTTTTCCTCTTCGTATGTGGGTCATGAGGTTTCATCAAAGAATCAGAGTGGGAGAGAGCCCATCACGGTTTTTTAAAAAAATGTTGAGTTTTAGCTCTGTGGAACGCTAACTCTGCGAGCGGCATAAGCGGGTGAATCTGTGGGACGAACGGATTCTTTTTTTTTGGGGGGGGGGATGTGGGAAGCTGTGGATGTGGAGCGGGTTAACACAGTGGGATGAAGATGAGAAATTTTTAAAATGGATGAAGTCAATGAAGGCAGTAGCACATGCTTGAGCGATGAGGCTAGAAGGCACTATAGTAGAGGAAGCTTAGCTTAAAATATTTACGCATATTTATAAGCAGTGCCGCATGTTTAGTCTATGATAGCGAAGTAAAATGGGAATGTCTTTGAGTGCAACAGAGACATTTTTAAAAGTTGTCATGAGCAAGAGTTGAGGTTGGGACTGGGTAAAACAGATAAATAATCTGGAGTCTAGAATGTTCTAAGTGTGGGCATGTCTGACTGATTTGGCCTCTTTTCTCTCTCAGGGGACGTGGAACACCTGCACAAACTGGATTTTTTGCCCTGTAACGTCTCACAGGTATCATCCAGCGCCTGAAGTATTCTCTTTCCGATACAATGCCTGGCATTTCTCACCAACCTCATGTTTCAGCCAGAATGAAATTGGGCTAACAAGTCACTCAGATGTGTCACCAGCTCATTACAGGATTATGTACTCCCAATCTATAGTCTTCCAGTTGTGTAGATCTTAGAATCCACTTGAATGTTGGGAGCAGTACTATATAGTACAGTCAGTATTACCATTTTTACTATCCCCCACAATTGTTTCCAGGACCTCGAACAAGTACCGAAACGTGTGATGCTCAAGTCCCCTGCATGATAAGGTATACTATTTGCATATGACCCTTGTACATCTTTCTGTAAAGTTTAAGCAATTTCTAGATTATTTGTGATATGTAAATTGATGTAAATAATATGTAAATAGGCCCTGTGCTATATTGTATAGGGAGTAATGTCAAGAAAACCATTCAGCACAGATGCAAATTTTTCTTCTCAATTTTTATATCTGCTTTTGGCTGAATCTGAGGATGTGAAACCCATGGATGGGGTGGGGGGTGACTTATTTATCTCTCCCTGTCTGAGTGAAAGAGTTACCTCACTGTATTGATCAGACTGGCCTAAATGGACTAAAAAAATCTAGACTCAAGACAGCCCTCCTACCTCAACTTCCTGAATAGCTGACACTCCCAAATGTGTGTTGGGTACAGTTCAGAATATATTTTGATCCTTTGTGTGCTCTATAAAGAAAATATAGGAGGATTGATGGGATATATAATTTGACTAGTCCTAACAACAGAGTAGCAAGCTGATAGGTAAGCAATATAGCTTCCTTTGTAAGAAAACAAAGAATTGAACATTTTAGGATTAAAGCTGGCAATGATGGAGAAGGACCTATTGCTAACATTTAGAGGAAAGTCCTTGGAAACCAGGAGTAGAGTCATACACCTATTGTCCTAGCTACCCAGGGATGAGGCAGGAGGACTGCTCGAACCTAGCTGGGCATCGCCTGGGGAGGGGATGGAGAGAGAGGAAGGAACGGGGGAAGACAGAGCCAGCCATGGCAGACCCTTTCAGGAGAAAGTTCTCTCTAAAGCACTGTATTTGGCAGATTGTATTCTGTTGTGTGGGCTGTTTGTGCTGAATTCACAGGAAAATGCAGGGGGAAACTTATGGGTATGATAGAATCAGACTTCTGGGTTGACGTCTAAATATTTGATTTTGGGGATCGGGATCATCCGCCATCTAAGTGTAATGTCACAGGTACTGTTTAGAATTGGGGACCAGAACCCTGAGGCTTGACCTTTGGACCCGCTGGTCGTACCATATGTCATCTCAGATCCTCATTTCCTCATTTATAAAGTAAGGATTACAGTAAAAGGAGAATAAGGATGAGGGTATCTTTTTTAAAAAATATTTTATTTTCCCTTCGTGGTGTTTTGCCTGCATTATATGTTTGTGCACCACTTGTGTCCCTGGTGCTCTGAGAGGCCAGAGGAAGACGGGATCTCCTGAGTTACAGATGGTGGTGGCCTCCATGTGTGTGCTAGGATGGAATTCAGCCTCTTAGGCGTGCCTACTGGAGCAGAGAGCGTCTTTACCCATCGGGTTTTTATGTTTGCTTGCTTGCTTGCTTGCTTGTTTTTTGAGACAGGGTCTCTCTAAGTAGACTAGGCTGGCCAAGAACTCACAGAGTCACAGAGACTTTCTTGTCAGCACACAGAACTGTATCTGTCATGTCTGCAGCCCTGGACACTTACCTTTCAGAGGGTCCCATCTCGTAGGGAATCAAGCATGCATGCAAAAGATAGCTCTTGCGGTACAAGTAGGAATGCGGGAGAGATCGCTCTCTGGCTTAGGTGGTTCTTCTTTAAACTTTAATAATTATTGATGTGTCTGCTGAAATTAAAGGTGTGCACTACCGTGGCCACCCTCCATGAGTATTCTTAAGGTATTATTATTATTATTACTATTGCTAAGGTTGAGAACTGCTGCTTAAAGAATTTTTGGTGACAGTGAGAAGAAACTAGTCCTAACGCTTCAGCCCCCTGATCTGCACACTTACATATCTGAAGGGACTCTGGAGGAATAAAGGCGAGAGCCGGGCACCGTGGCATATATTCTGGAGGGGAGGCACTGAAATAAACACACTAACTTGGGAGCAGTTAGTATTGTCATTTACTGTGGATGCCAGGCACATGTTGAATTGGCCGCATGGAAGACTTTGAGCCTCCCCAACTGGCCCTTTGATCTAGCTCAGGTAACAAAAAGATGTCTTGGTTTTTTGCCACCTGGAGCTGTTCCGCTCCATTCATTGGGGAAGGCACAGTTTATTGAAGTGTTGGCGCATGGGTGGTCTCTCCTGGGAGGGCAGGTGGGAATGCCTTTTTTTTTTTTAAAAGCAGGCATTTATTATGAAGGCTTCCCGAAGCCTATCAAAGGTATGAGATTGATCTGACCACACCAATGGTTTTGTTGTTACTGACAGATGGGAAAAATAATATTTAAGCCTATCTTCATAGCCTTTCAGTGGAAAATAAAATCACTTTGGGGGTGGGGAATGTCTGGGAGAGAAATTTCTCCTTTTTTTTTTTCTTCCCCTCTTGTGTGATTTTGGACACAAGATCCCATGTATCCCAGGCTAGCCTCAGAGCAGCTATCTCACCTGTCTTCACGTCCCAAGTGCTGGAATTATAGATATGTGCTGTCACACATATTTTGTGAAGTTCTGGAGATCAAACCTAGGGTTTTGTACATACGTGCTAGGCAGATAGGCAGAGACTGGTCAAATCCAGCTATATGCCCCAGCCCCAGGAACTTTACCTTCTTAGACAAACTGTTTGCTAGTACCAGAACTCTGACATGTAGTCACAGTTGAAAACACCATTGTTGGGCCGTATGCAAAATGTAGTCATTATGGCTAAGAATATCTTGCCACATGGGAGGCATTTTTTAAAAAAAATTAATTATGTGTTTGTGTGTGTGCGTCTGTATATGTCTATGTGCATGTGAGTGCAGGTGCCTTCAAAGATCACAGGTGTTGGATTCCCCCTGGGTTTGGAATTACAGGCATTCGTGAGCTGCCTGATTTGGGTGTTAAGAACTAATCTCTGTTCCTCTGGAAGAGCAGCAAGTGACCTTAACCCGAGTCATCTCTGCAGCCCTAGACACTATCTTTGAGTGGGGCCCACTTTTTAGGGAATCAAGCATATATGTGAAAGTTAGTGCATGTGGGACAAGTCAGAATGCATGAGAGATTGGTCTCTGTCTTAGGTCATTCTTTCTTTAAACTTGAATTATTATTAATGTATCTGTGTGTGTGTGTGTGTGTGTGTGTGTGTGTGTGTGTGTGTGTGTACATGCCAAAGCATGGGTGTGGGGAGGTCAGAGGACCACTCTCTGGACTCACTTTTCTCCTTCCCTTTGTGTAGGTTCCAGAGATCCAACTGTGTGTGCTCGTGTACGTGCCAAAGCATGGGTGTGGGGAGGTCAGAGGACCACTCTCTGGGCTCACTTTTCTCCTTCCCTTGTGAGGGTTCCAGAGACCCACCTCAGGTTGTCGGGCTTGTGGGGTAAGCGCTCTCCTCAGGCAGCCCACTCACCACCCTTCACAGATGACTTGTGAGCTGGAATGAGCCAAAGACAGATAATGCTTGAGGTTCATGACTGGCTTTTCGTCTGCTGGAGACCACCGGTGCTGTCGAGTAGGGCAGAACAAGGAAGAGGGGGAAATGTCGTTAGGAGGTCTGGTTGTAGCCTGGTGGTAAAACACCTCCTTAGTGCTATAAAGCCCTGAGCTCCACCACCTGCCACTCCCAGTTAACAAAAATTGGTAGGTTTGTGTTTTCTTTTTTTTCTTTTTTTTTTTTTAAAGATTTATTTATTATATATAAGTACACTGTAGCTGTCTTCAGACACACTGGAAGAGGGCATCAGATCTCATTACAGATGGTTGTGAGCCACCATGTAGTTGCTGGGATTTGAACTCAGGACCTCTAGAAGAGCAGTCAGTGCTCTTAACCACTGAGCCATCTCTCCAGCCCCCTTGTGTTTTCTTTGTAGATGTAAAAAAAAAAAAACAAAATGTCTTTTGGATCTTTTTCAAGGTTTCATACTATGCCAATATGAAGTTCTGGTCCTTCATATAAGGGTGCCCAGTCCATCTATCTGGATTTTAATCCAGCAATGTGGCTGCTTTGGCAAGGGATCACATGCAAAGACTTTCTAAGTCTATGTGACCCACCGGGAATGCAGGCATGCCCTGGATTACAGTATGATCCGGCTGGAATGTAGACATGTTCTAAGTAGACACCTTTAATCCCTGACAGTGAAGGAAAGGGTAGTTTGTAGAAGGAAGCAGCCATGTTGGAAAGTGACATCTAGTAGAAAGATTTGACAGAATGAGTCAGAGATAGGATGAGAACAATACAAGAAAGAGAGGCTACTTGAGAGCAGAGAGAGGAGAGGTGGGAGATGGCAGTTTTATGTCCAGACAGTTTTATAGAGGCAAGTTGTGAGAGATCAAGCTAGACACAGGTGAAGACAGGTGAGCTTGAGGATGAGCCAGGTTAGAACAGATCGCCAAAGTTAGAATGTGGCCGAGCAGAGCAATTCAGTCAGAAGCCAGAAAGGCTGGATTAATCAGCTTGGAAGATTAGATTGTAAAGAGGCTAGAAGCTCCCAGGCCTAGGCTTAGGGATAGTTAGAACAGAGAAAGAAACGCTCTGGGCTCAGCCCAAACTGTGTATTTGTATAGCATGTGTACGGCTCTCATCTCATCCCATCATCTGAGGAAATAAAAGAGACATTTATAGGGGGATGTTAGAAATAGGATTCTAGGGCTGAGTGGTGGTGCAGGCCTTTAATCACAGCTCATGGGAGGCGGAAGCAAACAGATCTCAATGAGTTTGAGGCCAGCCTGATCTGCAGAGCAAGTTTCAGGAGACTTGAGGGTACACAGAGAAACCTTGTCTAATCCTTCCCCCACCCCCATCCCTGAAAAAAAGAAGAAAGAAAAGGAATAGAGTTGTAATGAGTACCTTTCTTGGTGCAATGGACTTTTTTTTTTTGTAATCTGTTTTTTCCACAGAAAACATTTGGGGGTTGGTGTTATAAAGATTGAGGTTATTTTGGTTCTGCCATCATTGGAGTTGCAGCTTCCTATACCAAATGCAATGTCATCCTAAAGCTACAGCAGCTAATGACCTATGAACAAAAGACTCCCTCTAACCACAGTTGACCTGCTGAGAGTAGAAAACATCAGTCTGTGATAATCTAATAAGTGTAGCATCAGGAACTCCCAGCACTCCAGACCAAGAACGAGAGGGAAAGTCTTCAGAGGGAGGTCGCTAAGCGAGAGCAGTGATGAAATGGCTAAGTGCAGTTGGGATAAGCAGCAGAGTCCACAGCAGAGATGGGACTAGAATTATGAAGCACCTGAAGGACATATACTGCAGAGTCGGCTAGAAAGGGTAAGGAAAGAAGCAGGTTGAAAGTTGCAAAAACCTTAAGAGGGGGAATGATGTGGTTCAACTGGTAGAGTGTGTAACTAGCATGCTTGACGCCATGGGTTCAGTCCCATTATTGATGCATATGTCATTCCAGGCTTGCATAGTGAGCCCTCCAGGCTAGCCTGGGCTACATGAGATCCTGTGTCAAAAGCAAATCAAAACCAAGACAAAATACTTTGTGTATTATAAGTAAAAATATCCAGGAAGAATAAGGGACTACTCATTTTAATTCAGGGATAAAATAATAAACATATATAAGATGTTTTCAAAGGAACAATGAAAAAAAATAATTTGCTTCCTGGGAATACCCAATTTTCACATCTTTTAATATGCTGGAACATAAGGTTATTGAGCACCTAATTAGCTTTGAAAAACTTTTTATTTTAATTTTGTGGGGCCTGGAGAGATAGATGACTCAACAATTAAGAACAGTGGAGGCCCCAGTTAGATCCCCAGCACCTACACCACGGTCCACAACCATCTGTAACTCCAGGTCACAGGCTCTCACACCCTCTTTTGGCCTTCTTAGGTGTGCACATTGTGTATAGACATGCATGCAGACAAAATACTCACACATGTAAAATACATTTTAAGAAGATTTTAATTAATTTTTTTTAATATTGACTGGTTGGGTGAGGATAATTTTAATATTGATTGGTTGGGTGAGGATCCTCCCTACAGATCTCCCCCATCCCCCAAGACAGGGTTTCTCTGTCTAGCCCTGGCTGTCCTGGAACTCACTCTGTAGACCAGGCTGGCCTCGAACTCAGAAATCCACCTGCCTCTGCCTCCCAAGTGCTGGGATTAAAGGCGTGCGCCACCACCGCCTGGCCTCCCTACAGATCTTTGAACAAGATGCAATATGTGACAAGCATGGTGGCTCATGCCTCTAATTCTAGCTTGTGGGAAGCAGACCAGGAGGACACCTGGAGTGACTCAAGCTCTACGCCAGTCTGGGCCATATGTGGCACTGTCTCAAAAAATAGCAACGACAACTCCTATGACAAAAGACTGAAATGCAATACAACAGAACTACTATGTGTGAAAATTAAAGCAGTATATTGTGAAAAGGAGGGTGTGGCTGGGGGTGTAACTTAAAAAATGAGTGCTTAGTGTGCCCTTCAGCTGGGTTAGCACCAAAGATAAAAGACGAAAGACACTAGTGACTTGATTTGCAGGGGTGCTGTGTGGCTTTCTGCTGTTGTGACCAAATGCCTGACAGGGAGTACTTTGCAGAAGGAAGGGTTTACTCTGGCCCAGGTTTGAAGGGCTGTAGTTTAGCCTGGAGAGAAAGGTGTGAGTGTGAGCTTGAGGTAGGCATCACATTTCACCCGTGTTCAGGGAGCAGAGAGGTGAATGTTGGTGCTCAGCGTGTGTGTGTGTGTGTGTGTGTGTGTGTGTGTGTGTGTGTGTGTACATGTGTACACATGCACACATGCACGTGTGTGTGGTCTATGCACATATTGGGATCCTGCCTTTCCAACACTGGGATTACAGATTCTTGCTTGTGCCCAGTTTTTCTGTGAGTGCAGGGGATTTGAACTCTGGCCCTCAGGACTGTAGGGCTGGCACTTTACCCAAGGAGGTGTCTCCCAGTTCCTGAGAGGTTCCTTAGTTCAGTCAAACTGGTACTTAACCATGATGGGGTGGGGGTGGGGTGGGGTGGGGGGGGGAGTGGATGAGACACAGCCACAGGGAGATAATCTGAAAAGACAACACAACCCCCAAAACAACAGTTTGAGAGACTAGTCTGGTTTTAGGGTGGACAAGACAAAACCTTTCAAGCCTAAAGCATGAAGACTTGAGACAGAGAAGTTAAAAAAGAAAGAAAAGGATTTTAATGAATTTCCTAGGGACACTTGGATAGTGGTTTTCTTTCAGGTAATGTTTGAAGCAATTGGGAAGATCCTTTTTATTTTTAATTTTAAAATTGATTGTGTTGATTGTGTCTATGTATATCTTCGAGAACACATATATGCCAGGGTGTGTGTGTGTGTGTGTGTGTGTGTAGGGGGGGAGGCAGAGGACTTAGGGTAGTCAGTTCTGTCCTACCACATGGGTTGTAGGGCTCAAACCCAGGCAGTCTGGCTTGGTGGCAAGCACCTTTACAAGCAAGCCATCCTGATCCTGTCACTAAAAGGGTTAGTTACCCAGTTATTTATTTAAACCATTCACTGCTTTTGTTTGGCCCAAAATGGGTTAATAAATGTTGATGAGGAGCCAGGAGGTAGTGGTGCACACCTGTAATCCCAGCACTCTGGGAGGCAGAGGCAGGCAGGTTTCTGAGTTCGAGGCCAGCCTGGTCTACAGAGTGAGTTCCAGGACAGCCAGGGCTATACAGAGAAGCCCTGTCTCGAAAAAAACAAATTTAAAACACCAAAAAAAAAAAAATGTTGATGAGGTTGAAGACAGTATAACCCAAACAAAACTAAACAAGTAGATAATACTTATTCAGCTTATGGTAATTTCCTAAATGTGGCAAATGTTAAAATTAAAAGCTGAGTTTCTAACTGGGTATGGGCATATACCTGTAAATCTAATACTGGGAGACAAGGGCAGAAGGATCATTAGTTGGAAGCTAGCCTGGACTACATAGCAAGACTATTCTGACTCTTATATTAAAAGAAATTAACCTGCCCCCTTTCATAAACTAAGAGTAGGAACTGCAGGATTAGTGAGGTGACTTGGTCAGCACAGGTGCATGAGTTTGGGTCTCTGGCGCTCCAGGCAAAAGCTGGAGCTGACTGGCTGGCCGGCCAAATCAGTGAGTTCTCTGTTTGGTGAGGAAGCGACCGTCTCAGCAAACAAGGAGAGTGGTAGCCGAGAGGATGTATCATCAGCCTCTGGCAACTTTCTGGAGTTGGTCCTGAGTGTTGATCCGGGAATGAACTTGAATGGGCAGGAAAGGCCTTTACACACTGAACTAAACCACTTGAAGTTCTTGATTTGGGGTAATCCAAATGCCCTCCAATCATTATCTAAATTTATGTTTAAAAAATGAATTTAGTGGTCTGTATACAAATGTATTTTTATTTTTCCTATAAAATGGCAAAAACATTTGCAAGCTGGTTTTTGTGGTCAACATTCACTTGTGTTTTTTAGATATCTCTGCAGTATGCTATTAGGAGTTGAATGACTGGCTTCCAGAAGGCAGATACCTGGTCTCAATGAGAAATGCCTTTTCTGTGTTCTTCCCACTACCCTGTGGACGCAGTCTGCACATGCTCTACAGAGCTGGTATCTTCAATTCAGTCCAAATAGATTTTTAAGGAAAGAAGCAGGGGGGGGGATGGGAGGACTTCCTGTCTTAGTATAAATATGGATTCCTAGAATCCTGGCAGTGTGTAGGGCCACCGCAGTCCAGTCAGGACAAGTCTGCAAGGTGGGTCTGGTCCTGCAAACGCTAACTGAAAGCCTCTGCAACAATTGAGTCCTTTTCCCTTATCTGTAGTCAGCAGGGTCCCATGGTGACCTGTTTTGAAAGCAATAGTCCCCTTCAGCAGTTACCTAGCACCATGGCAACCAGGACGTCAGCAAAGCAGGATAGACCCACACAAAACAGCTGTACGTAGGCTTCTCCCCTGCTTCCAACTCAGCTCTGCTTGAGGCCCACTGGTGGGGCTAAAAACATCTAGGCTTGTTCACCCCAGCGTTCCTGTGTGCTGAGGGGATTTTCCCATAAGCAGAGATGTAGGAACATATAGTAAACTATGCCTTGAGCCCCCACCCCGTAAAAATAAAAACATAAGTGTATTTAAGGGGTAACAGTTGCAGGATAGGGGCTAGAAAGCAGATACGGATTTAGTGACTAAAAAACTGATTTGTCCTCCTAAGTGAAGTAAGGTGACAGTAGAGACAGTTAGAGCCCTAGATACGTGGGATGGCTCATATTTAGATACAGGATCCGGGGAAAGCTTTAACAAATATTTTTATTTACCTGAAGTAGACAAATGGCTTTAGGGACTGTAATGCTGTCCGTGGTGCTGAACGCACCATCGACCTGATGCGCTCTAAGCGTGCCCCCAAGACAGATTGAGGAACACACTGGCACATCCAGATGCTGATAATAGAAAGAGGTTGAGGAATTGGAAAGAAGGCATGATTTTATTCCATATGAAGCAACCCTGAAAGTGCAGGATGAAATTACCAGATTAAAAAGAGAGAGTGAGGAAAGCCAGGGGTCTGTGTGGCCGATCTTTCCCTTTTCGTATGGAGATTTTCAGATCAGAGCCAATCAGCTCAGAGATTTCTGCTGCTTTGCTCCTGAAAAGAGGTGTGGGGGAAGGGAGAGAGAGAGAAGATGGCCACATTTCCCCCTCAAGCCACATGATCTTTTTCCCATGTGACACATTCCAGAGCCTTGGAAAAGAGAAGGGAGGGGCAAGAGAGCAGGGCTGGGGTGGGCAGACGGTTTAGCCGTGAACCTTCACCGCGTCATCTTCTCTCCTCCAGGAAGCGGGCTGAGGGCTGAGGGAAGGGAGCAGAGGGGAGAGATGAATGTGTTCCGAAGGCTTCCTGGTGGCTCCGGGCATCCGCCAAAGTCCTGCCTGCGAGCTGTTCCTGACCAAGAAGACCCACGGCGCCTGTCTCTGAAATCAAGTCCCGATGAAGGTATGTGCTCCATCTCCTCCGTGACGGCTGAAATGTGGCTCACAGGGACAATACCGTCTCTTTCTTTTTTCTTCTTTTCCAGGAAATTTGGAGATTTTTGTCCTGGCTTAGATGCTTGTTAGGGGTGTTAAATTTGTTACAGGTTCAGAAAAGATGTCTAGATAGTTCTGTAAAATAAATACTTCTCTGGAGTAAGATCCTATTGAGGAAAACAAAATTGGTTGAAAATCTTGTATAGTAATTGGTACTAAAACCATAAACTCATTAGTTTAATCCTGGAAGAGGGGGCTTCTTACTCAGAAGAGCTAGATTTCATTGTCACTATAAGAAAATCCTGTCTCATCCCTTGGAGCTGTGCTTCTGTGCCCGTGCTCCCGGAGGTTACTGACTGTAGCTTAGGAGCCTGAGTGGGCAGTCCTGTCATTCCTTTGTGCTGTTAGCTCACCCCTCTTTTGAGGTCCCCAAGACCAAGAAGAGCACCCACGATTGTTCCCGAGCCCTGCTTTAGGACACTAGACTGCCACAGAATTCCACACTGGGATGGGGGGCGGGGAGCTCTCACAGGAAGCTGCCAAATTTAAAAGGCTGCGGTTTGCCATGCACTCATCTTGGTTTCTTTGAGTATTTCTACTCATGTCAGGGAGAAAAGCTAGCAGATTCACATTTAATTTCATTTAATAGGTATTTGAAAAAGTTCTTGGTATGTGCAAGCAATGATTCTAAGCTTGTAAGTAATCATACAGATTGTGATTTAGAGATAAACTCATGCATAGTGGAGGTCAGCAGCGGTTCTAGGATAACTTAGGTAACACCTGATAGAACAAGAATTGACTCCCAAGACTCCGGATCTTAGAGTCCTTGTTCTTAGTCACTGAGCTGTATCACTTGCCTGCTCGTGGTATCTCAAATGATGTCAGTAGTCTGTTGGGCTACAAATTGTGTTCAGCTGACACTACTAGAAGATTGAGTCGGCTTGCCTGGCTAAAACAGATCCCAAGTGAAATCTATATTTAATTTTGAATTATCCCAATAGTCATGTTCTGTACCCCAAATAACCCAGTAAGTAATTGCCTGTTCTTTCCCTCTTGTGCTACATAGATATCCAGCAGTAAAACACGGTGTTACTATGGTGATCACTGATGTCTAAAGGAAAAAGATAAATCTGGAATTATGTTATGGTGAACTTTTATAATCAAACCTAGAAATATTCTCCCATTCTAGGAACTTAATATTACAAGCCCACCTTAGGCATCTGATTCTCAAAAGAAATTAATATATCTAGACAAGTATGATGGCTCGTGCCTGTAATCCTAGCTTTTGGGTAAGAAGAGGGCCACATATTTGAAGCTTGCCTGGGCTGCAGAGTCAGTCTCAAAAAGAGACTTAAAAATTATGCATATATAGCCGGGCGTGGTGGCGCACGCCTTTAATCCCAGCACTTGGTGGCAGGAGGCAGAGGCAGGCGGATTTCTGAGTTCAAAGCCAGCCTGGTCTACAGAGTGAATTCTAGGACAGCCAGGACTATACAGAGAAACACTGTGTGTGGGGGGGGTTGGGGGGTGGGGGGAATATATGCATATTAACTATGATGACTTGAGTTTGTTGTTTAAATAATATGCTTTTAAAATAACGATCTCTTTGCAAATTATTTTAGGATTTTTTTTGCATTTTGTTTTTTTGTGTGTTGTTTTTTGTGGTTTGTTTGTTTGATTGTTTGTTTGTTTTGGACAGAGTTTCTCTGTGTAGCCCTAACTGTTCTGGAACTCACTCTGTAAACCCGGCTGGCCTTGAATTCAGAGATCCACCTGCCTTTATCTCCTGAGTGCTGGGATTAAAGGTGTGTGTCACCACCGACAGGCCTTATTTTAGGTTTTTAAGGGTTAAAAACTAATACTTTTAAATAAAGTTAGGGATTTCTGGGGCTTGGGAGATGGCTCAGTGTACAAAGTGTTTGGCAAGTGTGAGGATTTGAGTTTGGATATTCAGCACTGAAATTTTAAAAAATTGAGTGTGACTATGTGTACCCGTAATCTCAGCCCTGGGAAGGGGGGGGTCTCTTGGGCTTGTGTCAGGCTTTCCCTCCGGCCTGCACAGGCATGAACGCACATCCACACACCCGCACAGACAGGAGTCTCAGAGAGGACGATTTCCTTACCATCAGTGGTAGAAGAGTGCCTGCAATCCCAGATGAGGACTGAGTAGTTGAAGTAAGAGGACCACCAAGAGTTCAAGGGTAGCCTGGTAGAAAATGCCCGATTTCACCCCTACAGGCTGTGAAGAATTGAAAGAGGTGCTAGGTCTAAAATATAAAGTGGAAAGATTTGCAAACTTTTTCTTCCGAGACATTCCGTTTCCTGTTAGGGGTTAGGGTTAGGGTTCACCACAGAGCACTTTGAACAGTGGTTGAGTCCTCAGTGATATACACATTTCTCTGGGACAGCTAACCTGAGATGTGGGAAGTTCTCAGGACACATGGGAGTGCCCCATGGGAAGACTCAAGACTCTTAGCAGAATTCTACTGGAGCCAGTTTTGGGGCCTATGTTTTATTTGTTTACCCAGTTAAGTTTGTTTCTGAGCCAGGGTTTCATGTAGCCTAGGTTGACTTGAAAATTGCCACGCGGTTGGCACAGGCATTGAGCTGATCCTCCTTGTCTCCCCTTCCAATCCTGGGACTACAGGCGTCTACCAGCATGCCCAGCTCTGAGTCTATTTTATTTACATATGTTTTAGTGAAGCAGCAAATACGCAGTCATCAAAGCTGTGCTTGGAGTTTATGTGTACCTGCTAGGCCCATGGTGAACCAGGGCTCACTGGGACCCATCAGTTCTTCCCTGGGCCTCACTGCTCCTGCTCCTCCTCCTCGTAGTTTCATTTGTAGCTGAGATGAAGTCCTCGTGGTATTTTGTGGAGAGGTAGATTGGGACAACCCCAGCAGTCTTTGCCTTTCCTCAGAAGTTTGTCTAACACTCCCTGCCGTGGAACAGCTCACAGCTTGAGGCTGAGCCTCTCCGTGCTCTGCTCCATGCAGTCCTTCACCTAGGCTGGCACCTACTTCCCAGAGCACTGTCCAGAGAATCCCAGAACTGAATAGACCTTTGCCTAGGGACCCTTGAGATCCCAAGTGTCAACTCAAGCTTGAGCCCAAAATGTGGCAGTTAGGACCCAAATGAAAAACTGTCTCAAGGCATTCCCCTTTGCAACATTGTGGTCCACCCCAGGGCCTCAGGTGTGCTAGAAAGCTGCACTCCCAGCCCTGCCAGGACACTTTTGAAAGCTTGCTTAGTATTTGAATTCAAGTTTGCAAGCTAACTGTGATTGAACTAGTCATCCCTATGATCAGATACATAATACAGCCTTTATTATTTTCTACCTAATTAAATCATTAAAGACAGAAAGACAAAGCTTAAGAGTGAAGTGTCCAAAGAGCCTCCTTCCCTCCAGTGTCACCTGCTAGGTTGGGCACACGGCAGAAACAGCAGGCTGTTGGCAGGGCAGCTGTGCAACTTACACACTGCACATGCACAGGGCAGCACAGGATCTGAGAAAGGGATAGCTAGGTCTCATCTAGATAGATAGCATCTCTCCCTAGGGTGTTTATATCAAAAATGCAGGGAAGAGAGTGTATCCAAAGTGCAGGTGGTGTATCCTCTATGAGCTATAGCAAAAGGTGGGAAGAAATGGAGGTGTGTTCTCTAAGGGGACAGGTTAAGAGCAAAAGGAGAGTTACTATCATGGTTTTATTTTCTGTTTGTAGTCACTTTCCCTTGACAGAAACTTTGAAGAGGCATCTCCTTGAGCCTTCGTGCAAAAGACTCTCCCCCAGTCACCTGGCAGCTGTCATAACAACTCTGTGATACACATTATCAGCCCTGTTTTCCAATGAGGAAACTACAGCTCAGAGACACTAACTAATCTGTCTAAAAATCACAACTAGTAGCCAGCATCAAACTAGTTCCCTGGGATCCTAGTATATTGCCTGTAATGTGCTTTAAAAAGGATGTATTTACATACTAGGCTGATAAAAATATAGTTCTCAAAAATTGGAAAACTAGGGGCTGGAGAGATGGCTTGGTGGTTGAGAGCACCAACTGCTCTTCCTCAGGACCCAGATTCAATTCCCAGCATTCTTATGGTGCCTCACAACCATCTGTAACTCCAGTTTCATGATATATGATGCCCTTTTCTGGATTCTGAGAGTAACTAGGCACAAAAGTAATGCACAGGCATACATGCTGGCAAAATTCCATAATTTTTTAAAAGTAAATTGGGAAAAAGTACAGTACTAAGCAAGAGCATCAGTTAAAATCCTGCTGTGTTTCTTGCTCTTTTTCAATGTGTATCACTAAAAGCAGATATTTGTTGAGATCTTGCTCTGTTCTAGATATCATTTTTTGTCTTTCTTTCTTGCTATTTTTTAAATAGTGTGTGTGTCTGTGCCTATGCATGCATGTATGTGTGTGTGTCTGTGTGTTTGTGCATGTGTGTGCACACTTGCCATTGGAAGCCAGAAGAGGGTGTTAGATAACCTGGAGCTAGAGATGGACTCTGCATCCTCCTTTCTCTACCTCCAAGTGCTGGAATTATGGGTATGCAGCCCTCACCTGGCTTAGCCTTTTCTCATATACTTCATTCTGACACCACATCAGGTAGTTCCTGTCATTTTAATGATGAGAACAATAAGCACAAAGATAATTAACATGCCGGAAACCACACGGATTGGGAGTTGGAGCCCAGACAGGCTATCTCTGCAGCAGTTTCTCACCACAGTTAGCATTTGGGGCAGACAGTTCTTTGATGCTCATTGTAGAATGCTTAGCAACATCCCTGGATTCTGCTTTCCAGATACCAGTAACATTTGAACCCAGTGTCTGTAGACACTGCCATATGTCTCCTGGGAGGTAAAGTTTCCACCTGAGAACCACTGTTCTTGAGCCGCAGCACTCAATCCCTGGCCCCTATAACCTCTTCATATCTAAGATGCACATAGTGTGCTCGAGAGGTGGGCTCGCTGGGCCCTCACAGTGGAAGGAAAAAACAGACTCTTGTAAAAGAGTGCTTGGGTGCACACTTGTGATCTCAGCATTTGGGAGGTAGAGACAGAAGGATTAGGGCCATCCATGGCTACTTTTCAAATCTGAGGCCAACATGGGCTATGAGTATGAAGCCTTGTCTCAATAAACAAGATGCAAAAACTTAATGAAAGAGAGGGGCTTGGAGGTCTCAGTCAAATAAAGCACTTGCTTTGCAATCAGGCCTGTCCGGGTTACTCCCTAGGCCTTGTGTAATGCTGGCCATGGTGAGAACACTGGCTATCGTGGGAGGAGTGCTGGTGTTGTCACTCGGTAGAGACACGAGGGGCTGGCTGGCCAGATGTTTTAGCTTCAGTAATGAGCTTTGGGTCAGTGACAGACACTGTCACAAAGGAGCCAGACAGCATTCCTGAGAAAGACACCAGAGATTGTCCTGCCTCATCTACACATGCAAACATGTGAACATATGTGTCCACATAAGAAAGAAAGTATGCAGAGCCCAAAAAAAGAAAACAGGAAATAGGAGGGGAAAGGTGGTTTGGAGCCCCTTCTCTCTGGGTGTGTCCTGCGGATGAAGCCAGGGCAGCAGGGGCAGGTGAAGTGCGCTAGTGTTACCTGTGCTGGACAAGGGTCAGAAGTCCTCCGGAGCTATCTCCACTTTAGCCCTTTCCTTTGGTGCATCCCAGGGACCTTTGCTGCCATGCTATGGGCAAGTGTTCTCACTCTCAAGTCTCCTGTGGTGGCTCTCGCTCTGGCTGGCAAGTGTGGGGGAGGCAGCCACAGCCCTGAGAGCTGTACAGGCAGATGTCACACTCCAAAGACAGCAAACCTTCATCACCCTCCTGTAGGGGATAGCTGTGCACATGATAATTCCAGAGCTGCAGGAATTATATCAGGGTTCCCAGACTCTAGAGCAGGGATCCTCATGGAAGATAGTGCATAAACTGACCCCCACACTGAGCTGGGCCCAGGTCCTTCCAACTACAAACCGATTCTCCACTGAGGAGGTCAGCACCCAGCACTCAGGGGAGCCACCTTTCCTTGGGGGGCCCACTGTCCAAGCACAGCCTTGTGTGCCCAGCTGCCCTGTTCTCCACATTGGCATCCCTCCGATGTCTCCTGTCTGGGGAAGCGGCAGCTTGATTAGCGCTTTCTACCGTGCCTCTCAATCCTGAGGTTCTTTTGTTGTTGTTGTTGTTGTTGGTTTTTTTTTTTTTTTTTTTTTTTTGGTTTTTCGAGACAGGGTTTTTCTGTGTAGCCCTGGCTATCCTGGAACTCACTCTGAAGACCAGGCTAGCCTTGAAATCAGAAATCTGCCTGCCTCTGCGTACCAAGTGCTGGGATTACAGGCGTGCGCCACCACCGCCCGGCTGGTCCTCAGGTTCTTTTGCTGAGTTTCTCTTACTCTCCAGACTGTTCTGCTGTCCCTCACAGCCTGGTGAACTCCCATGCTTATCCTTTGCCGTCAGTTCTTATCCTGACTTCTGCACACACCACAGTGAAGCCTCTAGTCCTCTACCTCCCCTGCAAGCCTAGCAGAGCCTTGGAATTTGAAGGGCTCTCATTTTTTTCTTTTCTTTTTTTAAAGATTATTTTATTTTTATTTCTGTCTATATGTGTACGGTGTATGTGTTTGTGCAAACAGGTGGCCAGAAGAGGGCGTCTGATTGCCTGTAGCTAGAGTTACAGGTAATTATGAACAGCCAGACGTGGATACTGAGGACAGAACTCTGGCCTGCAAGAACAGCAGAAGTGTAGCAAGCGCTCTTTAACAGCGGAGCCGTTCATTTCTCCAGCCCCCATCCGTGTGTCTAATTTTGCCTTTTTCCGTATTGTCAGCATCCCATCTTTCCTGGTTGACTTTTTGTTGTTGTGATAAAACCTTCTGATCAAAAGTAGTTTAGGGGGGAAAGGGCTTATAGCTCACCTTACAGGTTAGAGTCCGTCACAGAGGGAGGTCAGCGCAGCAGCTGAAGCAAGACTGAGAGAGGCAGGCTTCCAGACTGTGCTCATTACCAGCTTCCCATACGGTCCGGAAGGCCTGACCAAGGAATGGCTCCTCCTGCGGTGGGCTGGGCCCCCACCTCAGGTAATAACCAACACAGACTCACAGTCGCCCACAGGCCAATCTCATCTGGGCATTCTCCTCAATTGAAACCCCTTCTGAGGTTGTGTCAACTTTCCAGAGTTAACCAGGCTGCCATCCAGAAGTTCTCACCAGTCCCAGCATCCTCAGGCTTCCCCTGGGTCTTTCGAGAAGTTTCAGCTCCAGCATTCAAATGTCCATCCATTTTGAGTTGCTTTGTATACCTGGCAAGAAATGGGAACTTACTTTCATCCCGTTTCCTTGCAGATAATTCTGTTTTTCCAGTACCACTTATTGAAAAGACAGTCCCTTCCCTGATGTGTGTCCTGAGCACCTTTGTAGAAAGTCAGTTGAGTGTAGTTGTAGAGTTTACTTGTGGGCGTATGTGTGCTTAATGCTTCACTTAGATTTGGGGTGTTGCTGCGCTGCCGTGGCAGGGATGTGGAAGGACTCTGTCAGTTCTCTCCTACTCTGTGGGTTCCTGGGATGGAGCTCCGGTTATCAGGTGTGGCAGCAAATGACATTTGGAAACATCTGGCGAGGCCCTTCTGCCCTCACCACTCCCATCTGTGTGTAATTGTTTCTATTTCTTTAGAGATTTCTTTATTATATATAAGTGCACTGTAGCTGTCTTCAGACCCACCAGATGTGATTCTGACACATCAGATCCTATTACAGATGGTTGTGAGCTACCATGTGGTTGCTGGGATTTGAACTCACAACCTCTGGAAGAGCAGTCAGTGCTCTTAACCGCTGAGCCATCTCTCCAGCCCATCTCTTTCTATTTCTTTGACCAGTACTTCACAGTTTTCAGTGTAGCAATCTTTCACTTCTTTGGTTACGTTTATTCTTAGCTATTTGTTTTGCAGTCCTTATAACTGAGTTTGCTTTCTTGAATTGTAGTTTAGGTGACTTGCTAATGGTGTATATGACGTGATTGGGCTTCTCTGTGTTGAGTTTGAACCCTGTAGCTTTGTTGACTTGGCTGAATTGGCGGACATCAGAGTGAATTATCAGCAAATGGCAGCTTGACTTGCTCTTTGCTGCCCCGGTTTGTCCTCCTTCCTTTCCTCTGCTTGGGACTTTCAGTATTTCACTAAATAAAAGGGATGGAAACAGCCACCCTTACCTGTTGTAGATCTTAGAGAAGGGGGTTCTGCCTTTCTGAAACACTTCCGTGGTTACTGTTGGCTCATTGTGCTTGGCTTTGTGTTGTGATGTGTTTTTTTCAGTTAATTTGTTGAGCGTTTTTAAGTAATGAAGCAAGATTCAACTTTGTTACTATAGTCAATTATTCAATTATTCTTACTATAGTCTTTATATATATCCTGTTTATTTTATTTAGTGTCTTCTTACACTGTAGCCTAGGCTATCCTATAACTCACTATGTAGCCTAGGCTGACCTGCAACTCACAATGTAGTTCAAACTGGCCTGTAACTCACTATGTAGTCTAGGCTGGCTTATAACTCACTATGTTACTCACAACTCACAGTGTAGCTCAGGTTAGCGTGTAACTCACAATGTTGCTTAGGCTAGCCTGTAACTCACTGTGTTGTCTGGACTGGCCTGTAACTCACTATATAACTGTTGTTGATCTCAGATCTACTGTCCTCCTAACTCATTTTTTCCCCCAGTACTAAGAGGCAACACCTAACGTCCTAGCACTTGGGAGGTGGAGACAGGAGGATTAGAAGCTCAGGAATATGTGAGATACTGCCTGTCTTAGTCGGGGTTTGCATTCCTGCACAAACATCATGACCAAGAAGCAAGTTGGGGAGGAAAGGGTTTATTGAACTTACATTTTCACACTGCTGTTCATCACCAAAGGAAGTCAGGACTGGAACTCAAGCTGGTGAGGAAGCAGGAGCTAATGCAGAGGCCATGGAGGGATGTTACTTACTGGCTTGCTTCCCCTGGCTTGCTCAGCCTGCTCTCTTATAGAACCCAAGACCACCAGCCCAGGGATGGCACCACCCACAAGGGGCCCTCCCCACTTGATCACTAATTGAGAAAATGCCCCACAGTTGGATCTCATGGAGGTACTTCCCCAACTGAAGCTCCTTTCTCTGTGATAACTCCAGCCTGTGTCAAGTTGACACACAAAACCAGCCAGTACACTGCCTAAGACAAACAAAGTAACAGAAAAAGAAAAATTTAAACAATTCTTCCTTGATCCATTAGTAGCTCAAGAATAAGTTAATATCTATATATTTATATCATTTACAAAGTTTTTTGTTATTGATTTCTGGTTTTATTACAGTAAATTTTTAAAATATACTAAATATGATTCAGGTTTGTTTGTCAGTTGTTGAGACTGTTTTGTGGCTTATTGCATGTCTGTCTTGGAGAGTCTCTCTCTCTCTCTCTCTCTCTCTCTCTCTGTCTCTGTCTCTGTCTCTCTCTCTCTCTCTTCTTTCTTTGCTCTCTCTTCTCTCTATGCAGCCCTGCCTGGCCTGGTCTAGAACTCGCTGTGTAAACTTGACTGACCTCTAATTTACAGAGCTCCATCTGCTTCTGACGCCCAAGTGTTGGGATTGAAGGCATGTAACACCATGCCCATTTTATATGTTAAATTGGAAAAAAGATTGTGTAAGACCTTAGGTTGAATCCCTAGTTCGACAAAAGAAAATTGGTGAATTAACTCTCCATCTGAGAATGCTCAGAAAGTACTCTAAGGTTAGTTTCTGGGTCCCTCTTCTGACTTTGGGTGAATCACGATTCCCTGAGTATTTTCTCCCCTCCCCTGGACTCTGAGTGTGCTAAGAAAACCCTGCATAGCTGCTGTATCATCAGCCAAGTTCTTTGTTGTTGTTGTTGTTTCTAGAAGTTGTGCTGAAGCACTTTTATTTCTTGTTGTTTTGGAAGAGGTGGTGTTCATGTGCCATGGCCCACGCGTGCAGGCCAGAGGGCTTCTTGGAGTAAGTTCTCTCCTTTCCCCGTGACTTCTGCTCTGGCAATGGAGCTCCAGTATCCAGGCTTTCCAGGAAGCACTTAACCTGCTGAGTCCCCCTGCCCCCAGTGCCCCAAGGTTCTCACTGCTTGTCATGTGGGTGGGCTGCACACCGACAGGCCAGCTACCTGTCCTTGTCTTCCCGCTCTGGCATGGCTTACGTTGTCGTTATAGTTCAGACAGGCCCGTGGGCCTGTGGATGCTGCCGCTTCAGCACTAGATGGTGGCCTGAGTCTGGGTTTACTCGAGTCCGTGGTCTTGTACCTTGCCATGGTTTGAACACTAGAGGGCGATCCAAGGCCAGATCTGCCTGAAATGCACAGTTGGTGTATTGCTCATCATGAGACACCTAAAAAAAGATGGTCCTTCCCTCAGTGCTTGGGGCTGAGGGTGTCTCCACACCTCACCCTCGGTCCCTGGCCTGTGGTCCAACTGTGGAGTCTGACTGAGCTCTGGGCACAGTCACTGTCAAAGTGCTACCCTCAGGCTCCTGTAGTCACTAACGCCACAGCACTGCCCAGCCTGCCAAGACCAGTGCAGCACAGTGTACGCCCGCACTCATTTTCACTAAAACCACGGACTTTACTGCTTGAATAGGCCCTAGAGATCAGGACTGTTAAAAAAAAAAAGTGCTCTTTACAAAGGAGTTCGGTTTATCCAGGTGGTGGTGGCAGTGGTTCACGCCTTTAATTCCAGCACTGGGGAGACAGAGGTAGATGGATATCTAAGTGCAAGGCCAGCCTGATCTACAGCTCGAGTTCCAAGATAGCCAGAGCTACACAGGGAAACCCTGTCTCAAAAAAAGCTAAACAAACAGACAACAGAATAAAGTATAACAAGCTATTTATGTCTCACAGTGGAGGCCAAGTGCTGGGATTACACTTGTGTCGCCGCTGCCGCACCTATGGGGGCCTTGACTGTAAAGGAGTGATGTTGTAGTTGTGAGAGAGCCTGAAGGGATGGATTACGCTTTCCTGCCCCTAAAATCACGTTAAACACGTGATACCACCTTGTCTGATATTTTAGAGTATACATGATGGTTAGTTTTGATTATCACAAGTGATTAAAAACACAAATATTGTCCATAAGTTTGTAAAACCGTATCATATACTACAGTGACCACATTAACATTAGTCTATAGTTTGGACTTGTTAAGGATAAATGCCTTTTGCAAAGGGTATTGGGCACTACCTTTTTTTTTTTTTAATTAGATAACCCACAGAGTCCAATGTGTGTTGCCCTATGCCTGGTCATCCTTCCAGGGTCATACCCTAAGGAAACTGACCGCCTCCCTTGTCCACCATCAGCTGCCGTAGCTCCTCGGCTAGGGATGGATATGTCACAAAGTTCAATTAAACATATGCCTCTGAGGATAGACGAGAGGCTATGGGAATAACTTTATATTCCTATTTTTGGATGAGGAGTCCAGAAAGACCCCCAAGTACAGCCCATACGGCCCTCTGGATTCAGATCGGATCCCTGGTGGTCTCCCTGGGCACGAAGCTTACCTAGTTTGGAGTGAAACTCTGAAGTAATCACCATTTCCACTGTATGGCCTAGGGTAAAACTCCAGGCGTTTCTCACTTGTGAGACAGGCTAGTGACACCATCTGGCCGGGAGGACTCCACATAGGCCATCCTTGATTACACGACACATTAACAGTACGTGATAGCTGCTGTCACAGTCCCACTGTAATTAAGTTACTGCTGTTTTCTCAAATAACTGTAGGTGTCGTAGTCTGTGTTACTATTCTACAGAAAACATTTTAAACCAAAGTACATAAAAACTAGCATTTTGAACACTCTAAGCTAAAATTGGATTTTCTTTTTAAAAGAAATTTAAAAAGTTTTGGAGACAGAATCTCACTGTGTCATCCGGGTTGGTGTAAAAATGATCTTCCTGCTTCAGCCTCCCAAATGTTGGGCTACAGGCATGCACTACCACTTCTAGATTAAATTTTTAAATAAATCTCAGATATAAGAATGGGTATCCTATGAAGTGAGAATGTTTATGTATATTTGTAATAAAATTTGTGGCTATTTCAGGATGAAAAAAGTTGATTGGGAGTTGTTTTATGTATGTGGGTTCTGGAGACCCACAACTCCTGTGTGATACTCATGGGGCTAGCACTTTATCCACTGAGCATTTCTCTACAGCCGCCTACTAGAGATTTAAAACCTCTAGGTGTGACGTTGCATGCATATAGAAACTAACTAACCCTTGGTGAGCTTAGCTAGCAGCATCCCTCCATAGGACACAGAGTTTGTCAAGTGTGCCCCTCTAGTGCTTTGTGTTTCTTTTGATGAGGTCTAACTCTGCAGCTCTGGCTAGCCTTGATCTCACAGACATCCACTTCCTCTGCCTCCCTAGTGCTGAGGTTAAGGACACGTACTATCATGTCCAAAAACCCCTCTGTTCTTTGTGGTCCTTTTCTTCATCTCATTAGCTTCCAGTTTTTTCTCTCCACAGATGAGTTTCAAAAAGTTAAATGTGTAATTTGCACAGACACGATGAACATGAGAGAAAGATTTATTCCTTTACTATTGAAGGAGACATCAGGATAACGGTGCTTCCAAGAAAATTTGAAGGAACACAGATTTAGAAATAGGGGGCTGGAGAAATGGTTCAGAGATTAAGAGAACTGGCTGAACTTCCAGAGGTCCTGAGTTCAATTCCTAGCAATTCCATATGGTGGCTCACAACCATCTATAATGAGATCTGGTGCCCTCTTCTGGCCTGCAGGCATACATGCAGGCAGAATGCTGTATACATAATAAATAAATCAATCTTTAAAAAAGTTAGCATTTAAAAACTGTCAACACTGTCTTAGCAGTTCTGTTAAACACAGAACTGGTTAATTTCCTACAAGGCAGCAAGTGCCTACCTAACCTTTGGGATTATTTGTTAAGCTAGACAGGAATATTCAAGTTATTTAACTTCACAGTGTTGTATTGAGTAGTCCGACACAACTCAAATGGTAAACAGCAAAATAAGCATGGGTTTGTTTTGTTTTCCAGAGACGTTATCTGTTGGCAGGCCTGTTTAAGGATGTCCCAGTGTAGGTAGCTCGGTGTAGGACATTTGTTTGCCCAGCATACACCAGCGCCTGGGTCCAGTCCTAGCATGGGAGCGGGGAATGTCCTAGCAGAACAACAAAGATATATTGTGCCTTTTTGCATCTGTCACTTCTAAAATTACTGTGTATAGGTGATTATTAATTAATTAAATTATTATAAATTATTAATTAAATAATCACCTATACACAGTAATTTTAGAAGTGACAGATAATTATTAATTATAGTTATTAATTAAACAGCCATTTTTATTTCAGAAGTGCTCTCTGAAAGACATTTATTTCCAGGCTAACGGAAGCTATTGAGAACTTTTACTCTGGGACTCCAGATTAAAAAGTAACAGGCTTCCCCTGGCTCGGGGTAGATCTTTCTGCGATCTCTTAAGGTTCCTTTCCTCTGCCTTAGTGCAGCAGTAGAACTGAGTGACGTCAGTGTCACCTGCCCGCTCTTCTCAGCATTTGTTTTTTCCATGTCTCCAGTGCCCCAGTCCCCTGAGGACATGTGATGATCTTCTACCCACCCCACTGAAGTCTAGCAGGGCCACAGGTGGAGGAGTTTAGGTTCTCTGTCTTTATGGTTCAGTTTAGTTAATATTTAATAAGCAATTATTAATGCAGAGTACTACAGTTAGACTCCATGGGGCACGGAGAAAAGACTAGCACCTCCTCCAGACCCCATAATTTAGTGGGGAAGACAGAAACATGGAAAGCCATCTGAAGTTCTGTTTCTTAATCACAGCTGAATATTAGGGTCGCCTGGGGAACTCTTGAAACACCCGATGCCCTCTGTGTTCCAGACTCATTAAATTAGAATCCTAGGGCTGGGGGATGGGACCCAGGCATCTGTACATTTAGAGGTCTCTGGGTAATCCTAGTGTATTGCTAAACTAGGGCAAAACAAACTTGGAAAACTTACAGAAGGATTACGTGCTGAATCAACAGGGCACCACAGCCATCCTGGAAAAGGCTAAGGCACTATCCAATCACATTTCAGCCCACGAATGCAGCAAATATGACCTCTTATCATAAGTATGGGGAAGCCTTAGGTTAGTTTGACTGCAGAGCACTTAGAAAACATACACTTTAGGAACTGGAGAGATGGCTCAGTCGGTAAAGTACTAACCATGCATGAGAACCTAACTTGGTCTCCTAGAGCCCATTTAAAAGGCTGACTGCTGAATGGTCCAGTTATCTCCATGGTGCAGAGCAGAGACAGGAGGGCCCTTAGGAGATGCTAGCTAGCCAGTCTGAGACCCTGTGTCAAAAATACAGTGGAAGGGCTGAAGAGGTGGCTCAGTGGTTAGAAGCATTTGTTGCTTATGAAGATGCCCCAGCTTTGTCTCCTAGCACCCACATCATGGTAGGGAAAATAGTCACGCACATAGAATATATGTATATGTATGTGTGTGTGTGTGTGTGTGTGTGTATACATATAAAAGATAGTGCAGCTTATATAGCTGCCTTCAAATCATACCTCCTAAAGTAGTCTGTGTGTGCCTGTGTGTATGATATGCAGTGTCCGTGTGGCCCTCAGAGCTGTCTTCCTCACTCATCCTCCTCTGTTTTGCTTTTTAAATAAATGTGGGAATGGCAAGAGAGCGTAACTGCTGAGCCACGTGGAGAACTTGCAAGTCCCAGGCCAGCCAGGGTGACATAGTCAAAAAAGTTATGTTTTCTTACCAGTGCACAAGTCCCAACATCGACAAGGGCCGCTGAACTTGGGGTCAGGTAGGATGGGTGACGTTTGTACCACTGCAGGTGATACGCCCAAGGACCCTAAGTCTGCCACAGAGATGCCTGCACACTCACAGTCACTGCAGTACAGCTTACCACAGCCAAGATAGGAAGTCAGCCTGGATGTCTGTCAGCAGATGAATAAGGACAATGTGGCGCACGCACTGTAGAGTCTCCCATAGCCATAGACAATGAAATGGTCCCACTTAGAAGAAAGCGGATGGACGCGGAGATCGTAGTTACAAAACAACTCAGGCAGGCGATCATCACTTGCTTTCTCTCCTTTCTGGATCCTAGATTTTTAATAGCTACATCAAATTATTGATATATGTGTATGTGTATAGGTCTGTATACATGTGTGTAGGTGTGAGAGACACATGAAAGAGAAGCAAGATTTTCTGGGAGAAAAAGAGGAGAGGAGAGAGGGGGATGCTCGGGTGGGGGTGGGGTGAGTGTGGTGAAGTACATGACTCGGGAATGAGCGTGACTCCGGGAAACCAGCCCTGCACACAGTGCGTGTGTTCGCTCAGTGCCAGAGTGAACTCTAATGAGGATCGCCCTGTTAGGAAGCAGCTTGGTGACACTACCTTAACCGCAGGCCTCGTTCTTCTTGTCTTACCTAGAACTAAGAGGAAAAGAGTGACTATGGTTTCTGCTCACAGAATGGATCCCGACCAGCCACCTGTGGTGACTGCTACCCCGCTGGCGCCCCTTCAGAACCACAGCTGCGAGGAAGCAGCTGAGGCCCTGCTGCCCCATGGCCTGACGGACCTGCACGAGGATCACAGCTGGATGAGCAACAGGACAGACCTTCAGTTCGAGCTGCACCCGGGCGAGGTGGCCACAGCCAGCATTTTCTTTGGTGCTCTGTGGTTGTTTTCTATCTTTGGCAATTCCCTGGTGTGTCTAGTCATCCACCGGAGCCGGAGGACTCAGTCCACCACCAACTACTTTGTGGTCTCCATGGCGTGTGCTGACCTCCTCATCAGTGTGGCCAGCACGCCGTTTGTCCTGCTGCAGTTCACCACCGGCAGGTGGACCCTCGGGAGCGCCATGTGCAAGGTGGTCCGCTATTTCCAGTATCTCACGCCAGGCGTGCAGATCTACGTGCTCCTCTCCATCTGCATAGACCGCTTCTACACCATCGTCTACCCGCTGAGCTTCAAGGTGTCCAGGGAAAAGGCCAAGAAAATGATCGCAGCCTCCTGGGTCTTGGATGCCGCCTTTGTGACGCCTGTCTTCTTTTTCTATGGCTCCAGCTGGGATAGCCACTGTAACTACTTCCTCCCTTCGACCTGGGAGGGGACTGCCTATACTGTTATCCACTTCTTGGTGGGCTTCGTGATTCCCTCCATCCTCATAATCCTATTTTACCAGAGGGTAGTAAAGTATATCTGGAGAATAGGCACCGACGGGCGGACCCTGAGGAGGACGATGAACATTGTCCCCAGGACAAAGGTGAAAACGGTTAAGATGTTTCTCCTGCTGAACCTGGTGTTCCTGCTCTCCTGGCTGCCTTTCCACGTGGTTCAGCTCTGGCATCCCCACGAGCAGGACTACAGGAAGAGCTCGCTGGTCTTCACGGCAGTCACGTGGGTGTCTTTCAGCTCTTCAGCCTCCAAACCCACTCTGTACTCTATTTATAATGCCAATTTTCGGAGGGGGATGAAAGAGACCTTCTGCATGTCCTCGATGAAATGCTACCGCAGCAATGCCTACACCATCACCACCAGTTCAAGGATGGCCAAAAGAAACTATGTGGGCATTTCGGAAATCCCTCCCGTGAGCAGGACGATAACCAAAGACTCCATCTATGACTCGTTTGACCGTGAGGCCAGGGAGAAGAAGCTGGCCTGGCCCATCAACTCAAACCCACCAAACACTTTTGTCTGATTTCTAAAAGTCTTTCACTGTTATGTGCCAGAGATTAAAAAGCTTTAACTACAAAGAGAGAATTGATTTACTTAGTTTTCACTAAACTTCTGTTTTGTAAAACATACTATTGATTATGCTCCTGTGGATTTTGTTGGTTGCTTTTTGCTGTCAGTAGTGCTCCCACCATTAGATCCTATAAAAATTCTTTCCTAGGCCGGAGAGATGGCTCATTGGTTAAGAGCACCGCTTGGTCTTCCCAGGACCCCAGCAGCGGCAGGGCAGCTCACAGCCATCTGCATTTCCAGTTTTAGGGGATCCAGGGACCTCTTCTTGTCTTGGAACACTACACACTTGTGGTGCACAGACATTCATACAAACGAAACAGTCATATACATGCAATTTTTAAAGAATTGACATTTTTTTTTTGCTTGTTTCAAGGTTTTTCTTCTGATCAGGTAAATTGGCCTAAGAACTTGAGTTCAGTCCCCGTGATCCACACGGTGGGAAGAGAGAAGCACCTCTCGCAAGTTGTCTCTGATCTCCACACAAGTGTTGTAGCATCCGTGCACATGAGTGTACACACACACATACATACACATTCACACGCTCACACTAAATGTAAAAGAAAAATTGAGAACACTTTGCTGTTCTTGTCCTATCACTGGGTCAGTACACACAGTCTTCTATTTTTGGTTCTGTCTTGCTGTATTTTGTTTTGATTTTCTTTTCCCTACTGCTTTTTCCTTTTTCCTTTCTTTTTTTTTTTTAATTTTTTTTTTTTTCTGGGTTTTTGAGACAGGCTTTCTCTGTGTAGCCCAGGCTGTCCTGGAACTCACTCGGTAGATTGGACTGGCCTCAAACTCACAGAAATCTGCTTGCCTCTGCCTCCCAAGCGCCAAGATTAAAGGTGTATGCCACCACTGTCTGGCAGCCCACTGAAGCTTTCTGTGGCCTACTAATCCACTGAAATCCCATAATCATTTCATTTCAAGACCTTACTTTTTCTAACCCAGCAACACAGTATGCATTTGCTATTACCTTCTGGAAAGGGGTGGAGGATAGCACTGGCTAGACCTTACATGGCTGGGACAAGTTTAATCATTCTTTAGGAGAGAGTGCTCAGACATCTACATTCTTTGTCTTTTCTTGTTTTCATTCTAATGCAAGCAGGGGGGGGGGGAGCCTTAAACATTCTTTCATTTAAGTTCTTTTGAGGTGGTGGTGGTGGTAGGGTGCCCTGTGGAGATCAGAGGATAACTTGGCAGGCATCAGTTCTCACCTTCCACCATGGTAGGTTCCGGGCTTGAACTTAGGTCTTTAGACTTGACTACAGGCACCTTCTCCCACTGAGCTATGAAAGCACTCAGCTATTTCCCTCATACCTGTGACGCATCCATACTGTTCCTCATGCTCTCTGTGTTATATTCAGGCAAGGGAGCAAGTGGGCGTGCCAAAGAGAGGAATGGCATTTTCCTGGACTCTGCGATCACAGAGACCTTCAACTGTGGCCCTACTGTCACCCACCAGGACACCAAGGGCAGGATTTGATTACATTTTCTATCCATTCAGACATGAGGCCTTTTATTGTAATTGCATTTTTCCCTTACTTATGTGAATGTGTCCACAGAGGCCAGAAAGGGGCATTGGATCCTGAGGTTGGAATAAGGCTATTGTGAGCTCCTGGACACAGGTCCTGGGAAACAAATGTGGGTCTCTGTAATCGCTGTATGTGTTCCCAACTGGTGAGCCGTACTTTCTGCCCCGTGAAGTTCATCTCTGTCTGACAATCCCTTCTCTCTCTAGACTGAAGTATAGTTTGCCTTCCAAACTCAAACTCTCCAGTGTCTGTGTGACTCAGGAGTTGGTTCCCAAGTGTTTTCGTAAGTTTAGAAATGAACCAGTACATTTAGAGAATGTCTTTCATTACTGGCTATGGTAACACACACGCCCAATCCCAGCCCTCTGGAGATGGAGGCAGAAGAATCAGGAGTTTAAGGTCATTGTTGGATTCCCAACAAGTTGGAGACCAGCTTGGGCTGAGACTTTGTTTCAAAAGCAAACCAGCACAAGACAAAGGAATTTATTTTAATGGAGTAAGCCTGGTTTGCATCTTCATGGGCTAGTTAACATGAGCCGCATATAATAACTCACTGTTCAGCAGTTGCCTGTGCTAGCTTGTCCTCTCCACAATCCCATGATGTCGTTATGGGTTTTGTTTTTCTGTTTTGGATTGGGTTTATAGCCCAGGCTGGCTCCACACTCAAGGTGATCATGCTTCACCTGCAATGCGTTTATCATCATCTCTATTTACCAGATGATGAGATTGGAACTTCCCCCACGAGGCTGCTTGTCAGGTTGCAGCGTGACAGCTGGTATTCTGACTCAGGCCCTCCTACAACCTCGTGGCTTGTTCCTCACCATTTCAGCTGTCTCCTTAGAGAGCATGGGCGGCCCCACCCAGACTATAGGCCTGATCTGCTGTTTCGATGAGTTTAAGGAGCCGGCTCACACCTTTCTCTTGGCCATAGATTGGCTCCTCGCGCCCTCTGGTACCGAATGGTTTGAGATCCAGAAGGTAGTCTGTCCCTCCTGTCTCACAAACATCAGCAAATAATACAAAATTGGTGACAAAGAATATCAGTGCAGGCCAGGTGTGGGAGCACACACTTCAAATCCCAGCACTCAGGAGGCAGAGACAGGCAGACCTGTGTCTAAGCCATTCTGGTCTACATAGCAAGTTTCAGGCCAACCAAGGCTACTTAGTTAGAGCCGATCTTGAAGGCCAAGGAAAACCCCAAACAAAACAATTAAGATTTTGATCTACAAACATCTACAGAAGCTGATATGCTGGCACACCCTTATTATCAGAGGCAGAGGCAGGAGGATCTGGAATCTCAAGGTTAGCCTGGTCTACCCAGTAAACTCCAGGCCAGCAGGGTTGCATAGTGAGACCATAGTCAACCACAGAGGATAACAAAATATGCCTTCAGATATGCTCTTTGGTTGAGATGCTTCCTTCAAAGGACCAATACAAGAGGCTAAGAAAACAAAAACTAATGTTTTCCCGTCTCCCCTTTTTCTTTCTGTTTGCATGCTGGGCAAATGCTTCTCAAATGAAGTGAGTCAGATACTTGTCTGCCTTGGCCCTTCCATTTGATGGCTCAGACTTTAAAGTAGAAAAGACCCTTCTCGTTTTGAGTGAGTGATTGATTTGATTTGTTTTGTTTTTGTTCTGCTTTTCAAGACAAGGTTTCTCTGTAGTCCTGGCTGTCCTCCAGGACTAGGCTGGCCTCAAACTCCCGCCTCTGCCCACTGCCAGGCACTTCTTTATTTTAAAGGTTTATTTGTTTGTATATTTTAAAGGTTTGTGTGTTTATTTTGTGTGTGTGTGTGTGTGTGTGTGTGTGTGTATTGTATATGTGTATAGTTGCCTGTGGAGGCCAGAAGAGGATATCGGATCTTCTGGAGCTGGAGTTGCAGCTACTTGTGAGCAGCTAGGTGGGTGCTGGGAATTGAACCTGGGTCTTCTGGGAGACCAGCCTGTTTAGTGTGTGTGTGTGTGTGTGTGTGTGTGGTGTGCATGTGTGTGTGCACATACTCATGCCAAGCTCACTCAGCAAGCACAGTGGATATCTTAGCTTGCTTCTGTTCTTGTCATAGACACCATGACCAAGGGTTTATTTTGCCTTACACATCCCTATCATAGTCTATCACAAGGGGGAAGTTGAGGCAGGAGCCTGGAGTCAGAAACTGAAGCAGAGACCAGGGAATAATGCTGCGTCCTGCCTTGCTCCCACGGCTTGCTCAATCTGCTTGTTTATACAGCCAGGACCGCCAGCCCGCTGGGCTAGGCTTTCCCATACCAATCCCTGTCAAGAAAATACTCCAACAGACTTGATTTCAGGCCAGTGTGGTGGAGACATTCTCAATTCAGGTTTCTCTTTCCAGTCCAGAATACCCCAGTATTCTTGTCAAGTACAAGAATAACCAACACAGTTGCCTGGATTTATTTGTTTATGAATTTTTGTTTTTGACACAGTCTCAAGTAGCCTAAGGCTGGTTTAGAACTTTATATCACGACAAGGTTATACCTTCCAATACCCTCCAATACCAGTACCTTCCAAATACTGGGGTTACACCAGTTTGCAGCACCACACCCACCTTTGTTTTATTTTATGTTTTTAAAATTTTAATCTTTTTTGAGGTGTTATGTATCACTATGTAGACCAGGCAAGACTTAGACTCGTACAGATCTGCCTGCCTCTGCCTCCAGAGTGCTGGGACTAAAGTCATATGCTAACATGCATCTTAAAATTAAAAAGAAGAAGAGGAGGAGGAAGAGGAGGAGGAAAGTTATACCCCAATGGCAAAATGATGGTCTAACATGTAAGGATTAGGGTTAGCTACCAACATCATTCCCCCTGCCACACACACAAAGATTTAAAAATCAGAAAGATTTAGGCAGGTTTGGTGGTCCATGGTTTAGATCTTAGGAGGTTGAAGACTGTCCTAATTTTGCGGTTGGCCTGGACTATAATAGTTGAGTTCCAGGCCAGCCTAGGTTATAAAGTGAGACTATGTCTCATAAAAACTAAATACATAAAATATTAATTTAGAGGTTAAGAACACCGGCTGTTCTTCCAAAAGACCCGGGTTCAATCCCCAGGACCCACGTGGCAGCTCACAACTGCCTAATTCCAGTTCCAGGGGATCTGACACCCTCACACAGACATACATATGGGCAGAAGACCAATGTACATAAAAATAACATTTAAAAATATTAATTTAAATTACATCATTTTTTTTTCCAGAGCAGAAGGAAACCTCTTATCTTTTAGAAGACTGAAATCAAGCCAATAAGTAAAGTTAGGGGTGATCTACCATTCCTGGCTAACTGGGTGGGTGGGATGACTCATCAGGTAAAGGTGCTTGCCACCAATTTGACTGAGTTCTGTCCCTGAACGGAAAGAGCCAGCCAGCTCCCAAAAGTTGTCCTTACTATACACCTGCTATATAGTTCTTCTGCTATATGGTACCACCCCCACCCCCAATAAATTTTGTTTAATATTTATTTTTAATTTGGTAACCAGTTCTGTGTCACTCCTGCTTACTGCGACACAATTCATGTGTTGGAGAAAAAAAAAGTCCTTGCTGTGCTCAGGCCTTGAAAGGATGCACAGCCCACCTTTATTCAAATTCATCAGGGAGGGAAGGCTGAAGAACCCAGACGTAGTTCTGCGGGACGCCGCTTGGCGGCGCTGTGGCCAGCGGACAGCGCCCTCTCTTCAACAAGCTGCTCATCCGAATTCAGAGAAATCTTGGTCTCTTAGCAACCCACATGGCCAGGTTTGCAGAGCACCCAGACTCAGCTGTGACTTAATCAATCAGAGTGCTCAAACGCAAAGCTTCTAAACATCAGAGGAAATTCCCCAGCGAATAATACCCGTTACAGGCGCCAAATCGCTACTCAAAATATTGTTTTAAACTATTTTACAAATGTGATCACGCCCCAAAAGCCCCAGCAGACCACCAAACCCACAGCATTTACTATGGCCACTCCGTTTGGTTTCTGTTCCTTTTTTTTTTTCCTTTTTAAGTCAGCGTCTCATGTATCCCGGGCTGGCTTTGAACTCCCTGATCCTCCTGCCTCTATGTCCCCAGGCCTGGGATTACAGGCACGCGTCACCACACCTGACTTTTTCATTACTGGCAGCAGACCCAGGACATTGTGCATGCTCGGTAAGCTCTATACAGACTGAGCTCCATCCTGCTACTCTGCTGTCTTCATAATTTGGTTCAGAGAATGTGCAGATGTCTCCATGACAATACACTCTAGTGTCCCCAGAGTGGGTGCACATGTGCAGGGCTAAAAAGTTAACCTTGGCGTGGACTGAATTCACTTCAGGCCCGTCTCACTGACCCCCGGCATCTCAGACCCTCTTGTTTCGAGCTGCTACAATCTGGGCAGTTCTGGATTTTTCCAAATGTGGACATATCAAGAAGTCCTATCTATTCTTCCTCAGAAGCCTCTTTTAAAAGGGATTTTGGGGGCTGGAGAAGATCCTGAGTTCAAATCCCAGCAACCACATGGTGGCTCACAACCACCGGTAATGAGATATGATACCCTCTTCTGGAGTGTCTGAAGACAGCTACAATGTACTTAGATATAATAAATAAATACATCTTAAAAAAAAATAAAAGGGTTTTGGAGTCCAGTGAGATGATTCAGTGTTTAAGGGTGCTTGACACCAAGCCTGGGACCGGACACACACACACACACACACACACCTCCAAATAAATACCAGAAAATAAAACACTGCTTTAAGCAGGGATACTCTACACTTATAACTCCTGCTCTTGAGAGGCTGAGGAAGAGGGTCTGGAGTTCAAGGGCTGCTTGAGAAAGATCCCGTTTCATGGAAGCTAACTTAAGGCAGCAGGAACTTGAAATTGTTGGTCACATCATTTCGGCAGCAGAGAACCAGTGTGAGGAGGAGGGAGAGAGGGAGAGAGGGAGGGACAGCCTCGCTTAGATCACTTTGTCCTTTTATCCATCGGGATCCTCTATAGGAGGAATTGCCCCACCATGTTTTCCCACTTTAAAGCAATCCAGATCAATGATAATCCCATACACGGATCCACTTGGAGTTCCCTCTCCCAGGCAATCTTAGAGTCTGTTAAATTGACCACGCCAACCATCATTGTGTCCCATGCCCATAACCCCAGCCCGGGGGAGGAAGAGGCAAGAGAGTTAGGAATTCAAGGCCAGGATTGGGCACAGGAATGTGTGTGGGAAAATGAAAAACAAACCAAACCAATTCAAAACAAAGGTATTGCATTCGAGACTCTCCATCAGCTCTGAGTTATACAGCAGAATTGACAGAGTTTGGATTGACTTCGGACTTGAAGGATGTGGGATTTTAGTTCTGCAGGGTGACCAAATGCGTGTCTTGTGTCAGGCTGAGGAGGCAGGTCTGGAGCTCTGAGGACATCATCTGGTTTGGAGCATGCGACAGTCACCAGGGCCTTCCAGCTGTTATGCACCAAAGCTTAGATGTAGAAGACTAATGCTCCCGTAGGGGAAAGTTTCAGCGACATTGCAGTGAGGTGGATATTGTTCTTTGATGAAGTCATGGCAACCTGGCTATGGCTTCCATCTCTGAACCCAGCTCTGGGAGGTGGCCACAGGAGGATCCCTGGAACCTGATGGACGGAAACCAGGGATTTCCAGGTTCACTGAGAAAAGAAGGTGCAGAGGATTGACAAGGACCTGATGACAACCGTCCCTACTCCATGCTTCAAGTCCGCCTGGCTACCAAGTCACTGTTCAACGAGTTCCTGTTTAAGGACTCATCTGTTGGGTTCGCCCTCTCTCCCTCACACCTCCTGAGTGCTGGGATTTCAGGTGTTGGGGTGGTGTTGGGGATGTTTGAGCTGGTGGCTGCCAGTCAAGCACTCTACCCTTGAGTTCGATGCCTGGCCTGTTTCCCATTCGTTCTCAAGACGCTTGCCTTCCTGATCCTGGATCCAGGAGGAGATTCCAGGAGGAGGCTTCAGAGTTTTCAAAGACTTTTTTTTTCCCCAAGCAAGACAGAGTTCCTGGTCTCTCTGGCTGAAAAAGCACATGTTCTTTCCTCTTTGACCTGGACTAGTAAACAATGAAGGTGACTCTAACCATGTCTGAGGCATTCGTAACTTGTGTCTCCTCTCAGGCCTCACAGAAGAGCCCTGCCTTCCCGTGGAGGAGTGAGGGGTGCTTGGTGTGTCTCCCTGATGGTCTTTTCTCTTCCTGCGGCTGTTGGGTTTGGCTGCTCCAGGTTGAGCAACACTTCTCCGTCAGTATTTTTGTTTCGTTTTGTTATTTTAAGACACGGTCTCTCTCTCTATAGTCGTGTCTGCCCCCAAACTCATTATGTATTTATCATTTTTGTTTTTTGAATTGGCATCTTATATAGGCCTTGTTGGCCCCAAAATTGTGACGTTTGATGCTGAGAATGAACCTTCTACCTTCAGCTAAAAGGGGGCAGAGAAGTTTAACGAGGACCATTTCCGGTTTGTTGCTGTAGACCTTGTATTCTCGTGTGTAGTGCCAGCAGGGTTGCTCTGGGTGTGGACTTGGGTGGTCAGTGCTCTTTTTGACTCTGAGCTCTCCTGCCCTTCAGACTCAGTTCAGAGTCATCAGTCCCAGGGTCTTGAAAGTTCTTGCCAGGAAGGGGTTGCTGGGGGACACCAGACTGGACTAGGCTTTTCCTGTTCAGATCTTTATCCAACAGAATGGTCTGTCAGGCACAGCTCACTGCATAACTCCCGCCCACCCCAGCCTGGCCCTGCAGTGTTTGGGACCCTGGAACAAGCAGAGTGGATTAGTTGAGTTTGTGGTGACCCCAGGATAAGAATTCAATTGAAGGCTGGGTGTAGTAGCATAATCCTTTAATCCCCCCCCCCCCACACACACACACACTCAGTAAATTCAAGGACAGCCTGGTTTACATATCGAGTTCCAGGTCAGCCAGGGCTGCATAGTGAGACCCTGTTTAAACAAAGATAGAAAAGACAAAGGAACACAGCTGATCTTCTGCCTCACGGCTCCTAGAATGGGGTGGGGCTGCAACAGACTCTGACTCAGAGCTACAGTCTGTCTCCTGACACAGTCTGACTTTCGGGGCAGCTCCATGCTGTCTACAGTCTCTGAGTTCCTCCAGGCAGTTCTTTGCCCTATATCCTCTGTGCCTCAGATATACTGTTCTGAGCTGTGCCGACCCCCATTTTGGCCATTTTCAGTGGAGCCTGACTGTCCGTGGTCTGTAGCATTCACTGATATCCACAGAGTACACACACCTATAGCATCACTGAATAACCACCAAACCGATGTCACTGAACAGGGAGAAGAGACACACTTGAGTTAAAGCCAGCTGCAAAATGCCATTATTTTGCATACTTTTCAAAAGGGCACCCCTAGTGAGTTGAGGAATTTAAAAAGGTGTTCAGACTGAGTAAATTCTAGGCAGACCTAGGCAACAGGTCTGTTTCAAAGAGCAGATGAATAGTGGCATAGTGGTACATACCGTTAATCCAAGCACTTTCAAGGTGGAAACCAAAGGATCAGAAGTTCAAGGACACTCTCAAAGAGCAGATGACAGGTGGTTTTCTTCCATAAGGGCTTATTACCAGGAAATACGATGTGGAGATCAACCCATTAGCTACTCACTTTAACTGTGTGTCTTTGTGCAATGCACAATCAGCATAACTTTACATGACAGTCCAGACACAGATTAATGACCACTTGTAATAAAGTAAAATAGATGGTAAATAAGTGGTTCTTAAAATGAACCTAATTAATTGAAGGTTATTATTGCCACAAAGAGCCTCCAATGATACCAATTCAAAGGGTAAGTATAGCAATATATAGAAAATGACCTGGGAATAGCCTAACACTGCATTTTGATATGAGCTCATTAAACACTTCTGGTTTTGATAACTTAAATCATTACATACTGTGAATATATTTTATTTTTATTTTCAGATTTATTTGTCTATGGGCATGTAGTCAAATGACAGCTTGGGGGAGGGGCTTTCCCTTCACTGTATGTGTGGGTTCTGGGGATCAACTCAGGTTGTCAAGAGTGGTGGCAAGCACCTTGACCTGTGAGCCATCGTGCCAGGCCAATCCGGTGCTAGTTAGCAAGCAGGTTTTCATACCCCGTGACTCAGAAGTGGACTAAGGACCTGCCCCATACATGCTAGTAAGAATTATGCGTATGCCTGTGCACCACTATGTGCAGGAGCTCCTGGGATCTCCTGGAGCTGTAGTTACTTGGGTGCTGGATCTTCTACAAGAGCAGTAAGCGGTCTTTAGCACCCTTGAACGTGGAGGCAGAGGCTAGCCCACCAAAGCCAGTTCTCCTCCTCTACCATGCAGGGACTGGATTCAGGCTGTCTAGCATTAGTACCGTGTAGGGACTGGACTCAGGCTGTCTAGCATTAGTACCGTGTAGGGACTGGACTCAGGCTGTCTAGCATTAGTGGCTATAAGTGTAGACAGAGTTATTTCAGTATTGTGAAACAGGCAATTTGACATGATTTTGGTGAAGATACTTTATTTTTCATAAAAATATAATCATACAATGCTCTTCTGAGGAAAAAAAATCCTTCATTTGCCCCCAAATACCATGTGGTTTAATCATCTCTCATCTTTTAAAAAACAAAATATGTATTTTAATATTTGTAACAACATGCAGCTGATTTCTGTGAAATATAGTATTTATTTTTGCTGATTTTACTTGTCTTTAACTGAAAGTGAAGCCCAGCTTAAATTTGTTTTCTATCACCAGCCAAAGCAGACCCACTGCAGGTCAAAGGTGATCAAACTACAGAGGATGGTGCTCAGTGCTGACCACAGGCAGCAGAGGCAGGGACGGTGGCACTAAAGCTCTGAGGTGGGCACCACGGGACTGTCTGATAAGGACAGAAAACAAATTAAGAACTCCCCTAGCCTAAAAGCGTACCTGAGCAGATCAGGTCCACACCACAGCCCCGGCTGCTCTGCTACGTGGGACGTGGATGCTAAAGTCGCAGAGCTGGACTGGTGTGAATGTGCAAATATACTTTCTCCTTAATCTCTGAAATACAAAGAAAAGGAGCCTGGTTCTGTTGACGGAGGCCCTGGGCTTCTTCTGCCCCAGATGACGGCCATGGGCTCTGTCCCCTCGGCTTGCCCTCCTCTGGGAAGGAAGTGTAGTAACCTGCAGTGCCTCACTGGATGGAATGGGAGAGGAGACACTGCAGCTGTTGGAGTGAGGACAGGGATGAGATCACAGATTGGGGAGCAGGGCCAGCACAGGACCCGGAGCAATCAGCATGACCCCTTCCAGTGCGAGGGCCATCATCTTGGTTTGATACCTCCAAAGCCCTAAAGAGATCAGGCTGAGAGTCAGCATCAGGCCAGCGTCCGTCCCTTCTATGTGGGACTGGCCCTGCAGCACAAGCAGACCTGTAGACCCTGGAGCACGGCAGCCACTCCACTGGCAGCCACGGCCATCCTGGAATGTTTGCTTTGAAAACAAGTTTTCTTTTTTGGAGAATTCAAAAGATAACAAGCAAAGCAACATAAAGCCATGGGCTGTTCAGCTAAGTCAAAGTCTATGGTTGAGCAGACCGGCCAGTGGGCAGAAACACACTATTACAGTCAGGGCACTACATTTAAAACACTTACATTCAGAAGGGCCTGAATGTCACAATCCCTTGTCTCCACTTATGGTCCTAAGAAGACACTAAACACCCTTAATGCCCATTTTTCTAAAACCCAGAGAACCACAGCAAGCGGGGCAAGTGCTCTGTTGGCTGCCACACACACCTAGCACAGAGACCTGGGTTCGAAGCCTGCGCTCAAGGGATCTTCAGCTAATGGGAGGCATCTGTTCAAATGCCTGTCTAGAAATCACAAGCTACACAGTACATCTCATGTTCTGTGTTCATGTTCTATCTCACAGACAACCTTCCAGGCATGTATGAACCACAGCCTGCTGGCTGCACATGCCTCAGAATAGCTAGGAATGTGGCCCAGCACAAAACTGTAAACTCACTTAAAACATTCAGTTCTCAGGCTTCAAGTCACAACATCAAAAGGTTGGACATGCCTGACGACTATGATACCTCCTTCTCAACTGCAGTCTGTAGCAAATACTTCTTTTTCTGGAAGTCAAATTCCTGCTTCATCAGAGGGAGGAACAATTGTAATTAGCAGCAACAGAGAATTCATCTGACTGAACTAGTGAGAGAAGGAGTGAAGTAGAAATTCTCATCTCTGAACCTCTCCTACAGTGAGCTCTGCCCCTCAGCTACACCCATGTCATGCAAATGCAGCTATGGTGGGAGCCACACAGAGCCACAGGCCATTCCACATACCCGCCAGGCCCCAGGCTGCAGTGCAGGACGCTGCTCAGGATGCCCCCCTCCCCAAACAGTGGGGCACAGGCTAACGCAGGTACAAGCACACAGTGGGGCTTCTCTCTGGCTCAGAACACATTCATAAGGACACTCATGTCAGGGGAGAACTGAGTATTCTGCCAACAACAACAGCCACTGGGTCCCCAGCAGGGTGGCCTGTGCTCCACACAGGAAGGCAGATACTCAGTCCCAGCAGCTACGTTCATTCTGTACTCTTCAGAAAACTCCACACCTCAGCTGAGTGCACAGGCCAGTGTGTGCACATGAGACTGCAGCAGAGGCGCCTCACACACATACTGCAGTTAAGGTAATGGATGCTACCTAAAGGTTACTTTTCACTTAAAAATAAACGGTGGCTAATTATTCTCCACGCATGGATTTGGCCCTAGCCAGCTTTCATAAATACAGTGAGAAGAAACAGCACACAGAGGCTGTCGGGGCTTTGTGTTGGGTCTCGTTTTGTACATTCTTTGACACAGGCATATCACTATGGGCTATAAAAATAGAAGTGCACATATCTGTTAATACATACTCACAGCTTGTGCTGGAATGGCTCACCGACAATCAAACATTACTCAAGTAAATATAAAGGAGTAATATTGGGTCCATAAAGGCTGAGAACCACAGGAGACAAACAGCCTATTTGGTGTCTTTTTGTAAGGTGATTAAAAACATGAAAAGAAGTGACAACTAAACACACATACACACAAATCCATCAATTACATAGGACAAATAGAAATTAACCACGAAAGCCACAGGGCTAAGGTGCAAATGTGCATTTCCATCCACTCCTCCACTCCCACGGACTCGGGCATCACGACTTGTTAACTGACGTGGCAAGCAACCCCAAGCAGGTCTGAGTCCGAGGTCGTCAAATCTTAAGTGCTGTGCAGGGACCTTCGTGACAGATCATCACACATTTTGGTAGAAACGTTGGGTTTACAGAGCTGCTTACGGAGCAGTAAGCGGAAACTGGAGCCAAGAAGCAAAGTCCTGCCCATTCGTCCTCCACAGACATTAGACCATTGGCTTTGATCACTGACTGCATTTTATATGATCTTCACCCTGGACAGAGAGCAAATCAATAACTTAAGAATGGTTCCGGTCATTGAAGTTTGCTTAATCAACTCTAAAATTCATGAATTTATGTATTTGTTTGTTCATTCATATCTACTGTGTGTGTGTGTATGTGTGTGTGCATATGTGTGCAGGCATTTGTGTGTCATGGCACACATGTGGAGGTCAGAAGACAACCCAAATCCAGTCTTTACCTCCTACCATGTTTGAGATAAGGGCTCATGTGTTGATTTCCGACTGTGTACACCACAACTACCAACCTATGAGCTTACAGAGAGTCTCCTGTCTCCACTTCCCACCTGGCTAGAGATGTGCTGGGATCACAGAACACACTCTTGTGCCTGGCTTTATAATTCTGGTCCTCGTGCTTTTGTAGAAAGCATCTCAGTCACAGAACTATCTCATCAGCCCATCATAAATGGCTGCTAGTTTTTGAGACAGGGTTGATGTAGTGTTTATCAAACACTCCTTGAACCACTTTTGTCAGGTACTGTAATTACAGGTGTGCACCATCATACCTAGCTAAAATTCATGATTTTTTCTTCAGATTTATATACACAGAAAGGCTTTGTGTTGTGATTGTTTGATTTGTTATGACCCAAGATCTTACTCCATCACAGGATGGCCTGGAGCTGTGGAGCTGCAATGGTTCTATTGACAGAATTGAAAAGCACCTGGGCGGGGGGCTTGTGGGGACACTTTGCTCCACTAACTGAGTGTGGAGGCCCACTCTGGGCGGCACCATTTCTGAGGCAAGGGACTGAACAAAGGGAACTGAGCAGCGACTGCGTCCAGCCCTTACTCTTGCTCTTCCTGGGGATGTGATGAGATCAGATGCCTCGGGCTCCTGACCCTGTGACTTTCTCATCATGAGTTCTTCAGACTGCAAGCGGGTATTTTATCACAGCAACAGGAAAAGAAACTAATATGGTAGCCCGGGCTGACCTCGAAATCTTGGCAAACTTTTCAGCCTCCTGAGTACTCAGATGGCAGGTGTGAGTCACCATTTTCAGCTAGTGAGACTTTTAAAAGCTATAAATATGTAGAAAAATTAGTTAATTTGGTTATTTTCACCAGTTTAACTAAGATTAAGGTCCAATGTTATCTACTAAAAGTTATGAAAAACCCAGTTCCCTTAATTTCACAACTTTTTTGGAGAAAGGGTCTCATGTAGCCCAGGCTGGCCTCAAACTCAGTAATTAGTAAAGTATGATCATGAACTTCTAACCTTTGGCCTCCACCTCAGTGTGCACCCAGTGTGGCCACATTACTTATAACTATGTCCAGCCTTTCCAGAGAGAAGAACAAAGAACAAAGTTCTGACACTTCATCCCCAACCTCCTGGGTGACAGTTACACACCTGAACTGACTCTAAAGTCTTCAGTATTTTCAATTGGCTAATATGTGCATTAGTTTCCGGATCGTATCATAGAGGAAACTGAGCTCACTCTGGCCACCCCAGCAAAGGCACCATAGTATTCGTCAGTGAAATTCGTCAGTGAAATGGGTAAACCTTCCCAAGCCTAGAGCGGAGGACGTCATCTTTTAATATGATGCCAAAAGATGAACAACAGAAGATAAAAGCAGCTAACTAGATTTCAAAAACAGTTCAATCTTTGTGTCTCCAAGGATACTATCAACAAAGCTGGAAGATTCCTGACAGAGAAGGAGAGACGCCTGCGCAGCAGAGCCCAGAACACCCACTGCCAGAGCAAGGGGGCGTGTGGACACAGAGATATGCTAGCTCCTAGGAAGCTGAGAGGGCAGACGGCTGAGTTCCAGCCAGCGTGGGCTAGATAGTAAGACCCTGCCGCAAAACGCAAAAAAGATATTACAAAGGAGCCTCAGCAACAGAACAAAACCCTAATAGAAACACTGGCAAACTCAAACAGGTCTCAAACAATATATATACAAATGGCCAATCTGCACGAGGAACACCATTCAGAACCAATGGTCATTAAGGAAATGCACAATGCGGAGAGTGAGATGGCTTAGTGGTTAACGTGCTTTCCATACAGTCCTGGTGGCCAGAGGGTCACCCCCAGAACGTACACAACCGTAGGAGAGGACAGACTCCACAGAGTTGCCCTCTGACCCCCACACATGGTCTGTGCACATGCACACTCTGTCACACACACACACACACACACAGTAACAATAAAAGCAGGACGAAATACTACTTCATGTTCACTAGGAGGGCTATAGTTTTTCAAAAACCAGCCTGGATACTGGGCATGGTGGCACAGATCTATAACTTTGTTACTTGGGAGGGGAGGCAGAGGCAGAAGGACTGCAGAAAGTTCAAGGTCAGCATGGGAAACCTAAATTCTAGACCATGGGGCCATACAGCAAGACTCTTGTCTTTAAAACAAACAAACAATAAAGTAATTCCAGCACTCGGGAAGCAGAGGTAAGAGGATTCGCGTTAAAGGCCAGCCTGGTCTACTGAGCAAGTTCCAAGACGACAGAGAGGGACCCTGTTTCAAAAACAAATAAATAAGTAAAATTTAAAAAATAAAACAAAACCCAAAATAGGGTTGCCACAGTGATGTACACCTGTACCCCTTGCTACCAGAGACTTAGGCAGAGTATCACTTGAGCCCTGGAAGTCAGTCAGTCCCAGGCAACAGAGTGAGACCTCATCTCTCATGAAGTAAAATAAAAAATAGAAAATAATGAGTATTGATGAGTTGTAAATAAATCCACTGTTAGTGAAAATGTAACACAGTTTGACCACCATAGAAACCGGTTAACAGTTCTTTAAATGTTAAACAGAATTCCACATGGCCAACAGTTTGTCCCCAGGTACATTCTTAAAAGATCAGGGCAAGCTGTGCTGACACACACCTGTAGCTGTAGTCCTAGCACTTGGGAGCCGAGGCAGGAAGATCTGGATTCAGGTTATCATCAGCTACATAGTGAACTCAAACACACCCGACCCCCAAAATGTCAAGCCCACACACAAACACTCCTATGCACATTTTCACAGTAACAATGTTGACAATAGCCCAAATGCCAATAGGTGGAAACAGATGGCTCTCAATGGATGGGCAGATAAACAACTGTGGTATGTGCATCTATAAAATAATGGACCACAAGAAGGAATGACATTGTGATACACGTAGAATATGAAAAGTTGGGCTGGAGAGATGGCTCAGAGGTTAAGGTACTGACTGCTCTTCCAGAAGTCCTGAGTTCAATTCCCAGCAACCACATGGTGGTTCACAACCATCTGTAATGGGATCTGATGCTTTCTTCTGGTGTGTCTGAAGATAGCTACAGTGTACTCATAAAATTAATTAAATAAATTATTCTTTTATAAAAAAGAATATGAAAAGGTTAGGCTAGGTTGAAGAAGTCAGATGCAGAAGGTAATAAATGATTCCATTTTTACAAAGTATCTACAGTGGATCAGTCCATTGGGATCTCAGGTCAGTGGCTGCAAAGGGTTGGTGGGGAGGGTCAAGGACTGAATGTGTAATAGCCCAGGGGTCTCCAAGGGCAATCACACATTTGCAGTCAGAGATGCTAGTTGTGTAACACTGTCAATATACAAAATGGCTCTGCATTATCATTTTAAAATGGTTGATTTTTTTTGAAGTTTTTCATTTCATGGTACATGAGTTTTACCTCAAAAAGAAAGAAAGAAAGAAAGAAAGAAAGAAAGAAAGAAAGAAAGAAAGAAAGAAAGAAAGAAAGAAAGAAAGAAGAAAAGAAATAAAAACCACCCTGGACTTGGGGTATAGAGAACTTACGCATTGTATCTGAAGCCACGGGTTCAATTCCCCACCACTGCAAAAGAAGAAAGACATCCTCAGTTACAGCTTGCTGAAGTAAATGCCTAGATCTGAGAGCCTAGCCTCTGGAATTGTCCTCTGAGGCACTAGGAACTCACCAGTGCAGTGTTGTGCTCTCTGCCCTCTCAGTTCCTGGTTTGGTCTTTATCTTGGGATTGACTGCAAGGCCTAGGGCAGTGGTTCTCAACATGTGGGTCTCAACCCTTTGACAGCCCTCAATATTTACATTATGATTGATCTTTTGTTTTGGCTTGTTTTCTATTTTTGTGTTTTGTTTTGTTTTGTTTGGAGATAGGGTTTCTCTGTGTAGCCTTGGCTGTCCTGGCCTCATTCCATAGACCAGGCTGGCCTAGAACTCAGATCTACCTGTATCAGACTCAGAGATCCACCTGCCCCTGCCTCCCAAATGCTGGGATTAAAGGTGTGTGCCACCACCACCCAGTTTATGATTCTTAACAGTAGCAAAATTACAGTTATAAAGTAGCAACAAAAATAATTTTATGGCTGGTGGTCACCACGACATGAGGAACTGTATTATAGGGTCCCAGCATTGGAAGGTTTGGGAACCACTGTTAGGTATATGAACCTTTAACACCCTACCTATTGCTAAGCTACAGCCACTAAGAATGTGGCTCTTTAGCATTGCTAGTGGAGTAACTGTGTAAGGTGGATGGTAAATTACCCTGTAAACTATGAGTACAAACACATAAATGAGAATAACTTTAACACCACCCGGGGAACACTTCAGATCATGGACTGACTACCATGCCATTCATCAGCTGCCTGGATTATTCTGTCTTTTGACACAGTGTCTTTCTATGAAGCCCGGGATGGTCTCCAAGTTGGCGTTTCCCTAGAGATGGCAAAGCAGGTGCACACCACCGGCTGGCTTTCATTTCAGGATTTAGGATCCTCTGACAAAACATTTGCCGGTTAGCATTTTACAAATGATATTAGTACTTTATTTCAAGCCACACTGCTTAGAGGACAACAAGCATTCTCCTTGGGACACTTGCTCACCAGGAATGCTGCTGTAGACGGTACTCACACGAACTGCTGTTAGCGTCTGTCTTCCCAGCTTTGGGATGCCTGCTTGAGTTCTGCTGAAACTTGGTCTGCTCCTCGCCAGTGAGTAGGGCCCTTATTTCAGAAGGGATTTTCCCTTGGTCCATTGCCATGCACCATTGCTTGTACTGAAACAGTTAACACACTTAAGTAAAATGCTAAGTCAGAGTTCAGGCAGCACATGTGGAAATCCTAGACATAAGAGCTCTCCTGCAGGCTTCTCTGAAGCTCACTGCTATAGCACTTAAACCAAGCCAAGGGTGGGTTTAGGGGATCGAAAGGAGGTCATGAGCATTAGATGCTGCATATCCCAGGCTAGCCGGCCATGAGCTTCTGGAGACTGCTGCTATGCCCTCTCTCTTGCCAAAGAGCACTGGGATTTCAGACGTGCACTGCTGTACATCCAGCTGCGTGGGTCCTGGGGCCTGATCTCAAGGCACTCTGCTCACTTAGTCATCTCCTCAGCCCTGCAGGGTTTTGTTTTATTTTTAGACATAGTCTTAGAGTCCAGAGGATGGCCTTGAACTCCTGATCCTCCTCCCTCCCTCCCCCAAGTGCAGGGCTTCCAGGCCAGCACCACCATGGCCAGCTCTGTTGCTTCCTGAAGAGCTAGCCTTGCAGCAGTCACGGGTGTCCCACCTCCTCCACCCCCACCCCGTGACCTCATCCCTGAGTGCACAGTGAAAGGTTTAATTGTTTTATCTGCTCTCACATTTTCTAAATCCTTATGAATGAAACATGCAGAGTACTCATGGAAACACAAAAGGCAGCCTCCCATGCACAACTGTGACTTTTATGCAGCTTTTCCATTTAGCAATACATCATGAGCATCCTCACGTAGCAGTAAATATGGATGTGTATTGTGATTTGGGGGTGGGGGACAGGCCCTAGGTAGCCCAGGTACTAGTGCCCTTGCTCAGCCTTCTAAGTGCTTCCCCAAACTCGGCTACACTGTGATTCCCCACCCTGGTCACCCATAGTCTCATATATGAATATAGCATGACTTATATCTAAATCTGCTATTGCACCTTTTCATTTATTTGGGGGGCAGGGATGGGTTAAGACAGGGTCTCATATATCCTAGGTTGGCCTCCAACTCACTGTGCAGCTGAAATGACCCTGAACTTCTTCTCCTCTTCCTGCCTCTATCTCCTGAGTGCTGGTCACACACAGGATGTGCCACCACCTCAGGACCTCGTGCATGGTGGAAATGCACTCCTCCCGACCGACCTACCGACCGACCTATCCCCTTGTCCTCTGTAACTTCTCATTGCACTTACTGCAGTGTCATGGGTATGCATGTGGGGGGCAGAGGAAAGCCTGCTGGCACTGGTTCTCCCCAGCCAAGGGTGGGTTTAGGGACTGAAAGGAGGTCCTCAGCCTTGCTGGCAAGCACCGTGATCTGCTGAGTCATCTTGTCGGCCCTCTCTACATCTTTCTTTTTCCTTTCTTTTTAAAAATGGGAACCTTGCGGTTGTTTTGTTTATTTGTTCAATCTGGGGAGAGCTACAGTGCTTTTTTAAGCTTTGTTTACAAGTGCTTTGTTTGCATGTATACCTGTACACCAGGAAAAGGCCTGGGCTCCCATCGCAGATGTCATGAGACATCTGGGTGCTGGGAATTGTATTCAGAATCTCTGGAAGAGCAGCCAGCACTCTTAATCACCGAGTCATCTCTATAGTCACTATTTTTTTTCTATCATAAAAATTCTGTAATGTTGCCACCAGCGCTGTATTAAAATGTGTATCTGGGCCCATCTGGTGGTGGTGGTGCATGCCTTTAATCCTAGGCATAGGCAGGAGGGCCTCTGTGAGTTCAAGGCCAACCTGGTCTACAGAGTGAATTCTAGGATAGCCAGGCCTACACAGAGAAGCCCTGACTCAAAAAACAAAAACAAACAAAAAGCCTACAATGTGGTTAAAAAGATTCACATCTTTTCCACTGTGAGCAGGCTGATGGCTAAGGACTGGCATAGCCCCTGTTTTGCTGGACCCTTCACCATCTGCTAAGTCAGGACGGATGCTTTTCCTGTTGGTCAAAGACTTTACCATTTCCAGTTCCTCTCGGAGTGCACATATGGCTCTTTCCCGACTGGATACCAACTCCTCCAAGTACTGGTACCGCAGCTTTTTCCTGGCACGGCATTCTCTGGCGCTCTGCCGGCTTCGCTCAAGTTTTGCTTTCAAGTCAATTTTGGCTGGCTTCCGCCCTCGCTTACCAGGCCTCTTCACTTTGCCTCCAATCACCTTTGGCAAGAAAAGGAGACAACGTTTTTCTTTTAGTTTTCTTTATGAAAAAGCAACTATGGTTGCCTATTGGCAAAGAGAATGTTTATAAACAAGGAAGCAAAGTCTACCCAGCCAAGGAAGCATAACCCTGTCTCCTCATCCTTCTGAGTCCTCAGTTTTTCATAATTTTAATATCACGAATGTGAGATTAGGTAGACAGGCTTTTATTAATTCTTCAATAATAATAACATTTAAATAGTTTAACAGAAAATTCTACAACCCATATGTATATTTTTTAAAATTATGTTTTAAATTGTGTGTGTGTGATGGAGACCAGAGGAGGGCACTGGGTCCCCTACAGAGTGAGTCATGTGCTGCTGGGGACTTTCTGAAGCAAATGCTGGGACCTGAGGGATCTGAACTCATTTCCTGTACAAGTGTGGTAACTGCTCTTAACCACTGAGCGAGCCATCTTGGTAGCCCCTATAAATAATGTTTATTACCTTGAGAAAACTATATTAAAATTAAGTAAAATCATTCCAAATCCTTGGCTGGAGAGCCGGTTCAGAGGTTAAGGGCATGTGTTGCTCCTGTGGGGATCTGGGTTTGACCCTCAGTATCCAGGTGGATGCTTACAAATATCTGTAAGGACAATCCCAGGGGACTGATGCCCTCCACTGGCCTCGTCCATCACTGAGTGTGCATGCGGTGCATATACATACATGCACTTACACACAGAAAATAACAAAACAAAACATTTAATTAAAAATGTAAAGTTTACCATGATTTAAAAAAAATTTATTTTCTGTGTATGGGTATTTTGCCCACACAGTTTGTAGGACGTGTGTGTGTGTGTGTGTGTGTGTGTGTTATCTGCTGAGATCAGAAGAGAGTGTTGGATCCCTTGGGCTGGAGTTACAGATGGTTGTGAGCTGTCACGTGGGCACTAGGATCAAACCTGGGTCATCTCTAAGAACAAGTACTCCTAACCACTGAGCTGTCTCTCCAGTCCTACTTCATCATGATTTCAACGTAAGGAAGTTAACAAATGAGGACTTCCTTGTTTAATTTCAACGAACAGGTTTAATCTCATATATATTTTAAGGTTTTTTTGTTTTGTTTTGTTTTGTTTTTTAAGGATGGCTACTGGTAGTTTATTCATTGCTTGGTGCAAGGCAGGTGCAAGGGGTCAGGAAGGTCAGTGGTATGAGAGAAGTGGGGGCTCTCCCCAGCTCCTGCTGGTGTCTAGTGCTGCAGCAGCTTGCCTAGTTTACTGGGGGGTGGGTGGGTGGAGCTCTAGCCTAGCATCACTGAAGCCTAGCGCAAGCTGGTGGTGCTGCCAGTTCAAGATGGCATCCTGGTGTTGGCCTGGCCAGAATGGAGGCCTGGCTGCTGCTTCACAGTGTCAGGAGCAAGGCCATGAGTGATCAGGCTCTGGAGGCCTAGGAGGATTCTGCTGAGTACTCAGGAAACTCCAGCACTGTGGCCATGGATGAAAGGATGGACTTCCTGAAAAAGAAGCTGTCATACTAGTGGCCAGGGTCAGCCTTAGGGAGACCCCAGTGCAAGGGCATGGTTTTCCCTGGGTACTTCCCCAGGAGTTGTAGCTGATTGAGGAGCCCAGGAGGCAGGTACTGGTCATGGGTTCTAGGAAGCAGCTGCTGGAAGGGATGGCTGCTGTGCTGTTGACAGTGAGCAGTGCCCTTCCTCGTTGGTCTAGGCACAAGGTCATGGGTGACAAGTCCTGGGGCCCTAGGCTGTGGAGCCCACTTACAGGGATAAGCTACTCCTCGTGCACGCACGCTTACTCCCCTTTTATTTTCAAGATTTTAAAATTTACAATTAGACAAAATATATAATGCCTACATTAAATCATACGTAGATATATTATTATGTCTCTAAGCAAGTTGGCTCTAAGTTGCTTAGTCTCTGTACAAATGTACTGAGCCCATAGGAAGACAGAGGATGTCCCTGAAGTTCAGTCATTCTGTCCAGCCTCTAGAAGCAGGAAATTACTGCCCCAGCCTAGCTCAGGTCTCTACCTGCTTCCACTGGTGTCAGACAGGCTCTCCAGATCTGCTATTCGCTTCCTGCTTACGCACACTTATTAGGAGGCTGGTAAAGAAATGTGAGCTTCCTCACGGGCTAGTTCTGAAACCAAGTTGCCTTAGAGGGCACACTTACTCCAGCAATGCCTTCACACCATTCTTGGGGAAGGCCTGTTGGATCCAGTTTTTACAAACCCTATGATTGCTTTACTACTTCAGAGCTCTTTAAATGTTTCCACAATTAGACTCTCCATCTCTTTATTTATCAAAACTGAATGATGGCCCATTTTTTCTGAAAGCCACCCTCCGAGCAAGGCTGTATCTGTAGCTCAGTGACAGAATAGGGGCTCAGTGGTGGAGCCCTGCCTTATATGAAGTCCCCAGTTCAAGCTCATTTCCACTCATACAATCACTCTCAAGAATGCTTATTTATACCCTCAATGTACTGAATGCTTTTCAGGTGATTCTAAAAAAAAAGTGTAAAATAAGACACCAGCAGTCAGTCACTGCAATAAATGTAAACCTGCAAGGCAATAAAGCTAAAAGACAATACTCATTTGTTTATCTATAACCATTATTGGTATCACATATAAACAATGACAATTATACTATAAAAATTAGACTACTAAGTATAATGGTTAGATTTTTTTTTTAAAAACTAAGGACAGTGTTGTGGTACATGTCTTTAATCCCATTATACTCTAGGAAGAGGTAGGTGGACCTCTGTGAATTCTGGGCCAGCTAGGGTTACAGAGTGAGACCTTGACTCAAAATAAACCTAAACCAAACAGACAACAAAATAAAACAAACAAATGAAATCCCTATTCAATCATTTACTTATTGGTTCTGGAGTTCCAATCCAGTGCCTCAGTCCTAAGAAAGAAACAAACAAAAAACAAAACCACAAACAAAAACATAACACCCTCCAAACTTTAAAAAACAATTAGGCCACTTTATACCCGTATCAAATTCCACTTCTATCAAGATGACTCTAGCATCTTACAGGATAGTTTAGAAAGGAGACAGATTACTTCATAGCTGTGGGGAAAACAGTACCATTTCCACCATTTTAGGGGCTAGCTGTGGACTGGCATGGCGACTCAGTGGTTAAGAGCACTGGCTATTCCTCTAAAGGATAGAGTTTGATTCCCAGCATATCCATGGTGGCTTATAACCATCTGTAACTCTAGTCCCTTGTAATCCAGTGCCCTCTTCTGGTTGCACTTGTAGGCACTGCATGCACTTGATGCACATACATGTATATAAAACATGAATATTTAACAAGCCATTAATTTTAATACTTTCCCTGGTAAGTTTCAACTTTTGAAAAACTGGTCTGTGAAAACTTTTAGGTCTGTACCACCATGTTTATATTCCAGTATAACTACACATTCCTCAGAAAGCTTTCCAGGGCCAAATATGTGTTAGACATTGCAGAATGGCCTCGGTGACCTCAGCATTATGAAATTTTAGATGATGCTTAATAAACTACCCAAGTTTAAAACAATAGTATGAAACCATCCTGCATTAAGTTTTTGATTGCTACAGTCTTTAGAAGCAATCAATATACAGGGCCAGGGACAAAGCACAGAGGGAGAGCACTTGCCTGACATGCACATGCAGTATATACTGCCCGGAATGGTGGAACATGCTGTAGTCGATTCAGGAGGCTGAGGCAAGAGGACTGCTTTGAGTTCAAGATCAACTGCAGCTACACAAAATGTGACCCCGTCTCAAAAGAACCCCCCCCCCACACACACACACGGAGAGACACAGGGAGAATGGGGAGGGAGGGAAAAGAGGGAAGAGAGGAAAGAGGTATACGACATGTGTCTGTAATCTCAGCACTCAGGTAACTAAGCAAGCTCTGGAGTCTGAAGGCAGACTGGGCTTTTTTCATATGGAGACCTGATCTATAAAGGAAGGTCGAAGGAAGGAGGAAGGGAGGAAGGAAGGAAGGAAGGAAGGAAGGAAAGAAGGAAGGAAGGAGGAAGGAAGGACTGAGCAAGCCTGGTGAGATGATACAGAGTAAAGGTGCTTGTTGCATTAACTTGATGACCTGAATTCAATTCCTGGATTGTATGGTGGGCTGGAAGGAGAAAATCAACTCCTCAAAAGCTGATTCTGACCTGCGTGTGCAGGTCCTGTCACAGTGCGCTCTCTTCATCTCTCTCTTCTCACACACACCACAATACCAATCCATGTGACAGGGCAGGGAGTCAGTGATCACACAGTGCTATATCTACTGCCTTACATGCGGATGCTCTACTTCATTCAGGGATGGCTATGGCCTTTGAGAAGCCAGCAAGACAACAGAGTATACAGCAGTCTTCTTTAAATTCTGAGTTAAATCCAGCACAACCACTACAAAAATCAAACAAAAATCACAAGTCTCTATCTCTTTAGCTTCCATAGCAAAATGTGGAATTATTGGATTTCATTTATTTTGCTTGCATGTATGTCTGCACAGCATTTGTGTGCCCAATGCTTGTGAAGACTAGAAAAGGGTGTGGGTTCCCTTTGGAACTGAAGTCAAAGGCAGTTGTGAGTGCTGAGAATCAAACCTGAGAGTCCTCTGGGAGAGCAGCCAGTGGTCTTAACTGCTGAGTCATCTTTCCAACTCCAGGGATTCCGTTCTTAAAGTTGAAAGACATAGTAAATTAATCAGGAGGTTCTGCACTTTGTTATCAATACAATCAGGTTAATGCCATATATGGCCACTACTGCTCCAGTTTAACCACTTCTGCAATGGGCCAAAGCAGACACAGGCACAGGCATGTAACTAAGTAACATCAGTGTTCTAGGGAGTTGTTAGTATCAGAGGATTATTGTACATGACCTCAAGCTTTATAATACATTATAGCAGTTTACAAAACCAAAGTATTACACAAATATAGGTTAGTATATCAGTTGCTTTAACACCTGAACTCTATGCATTTCATTAACCATTCATATATTTGGGCAGGAGCAGGAGAGATGTTAAAAACATGTATTGGTCTTCCACAGGACCTGAGTTTGGTTTATAGCACCCACTTCAGGCAGCTCACAAGCACTAGTAACCCCAGATCTAGGGAGTTACTGCTTCTGTGGAAACGTGCACACATGTGTATTCCCCCACACACACGTGCACACCCCCCAGTCCACCCTCCAACATGTATAACCCCCACATATGTGCCCCGCCCCCCCACACATAATTTTAAAAATAATCTTTAAAAACAAGTATTATGACTAAGTTTCTTTTGATTTCTGGCTAGTCAGGACATCTATATAGATCAGACCCAAATTTGAAGTGACCGTCCTGCTGGAATTTACAGACTCATGTCTGTTAACTATGGTTATATCATCTTTTCCTTTAGCTGGGTGGTGGTGGCATATGTCTTTAACCCCAGCACCAGGGAGGCAGAGGCAGGTGGATCTCTGAGTTCAAGGCCAATCTGGTCTATGGAGTAAGTTCCAAGACAGGACTACACAGAGAAACCCTGTCTCAAAAAACCAACCCTCCCAATAGTGCTAAATATTTATTACTGTATACTCAGAATTATGATATTGTCCCAGGTTACTTACTTTCTAAACATCATGAAAGTTAATTTTAGCTTGATTTAAAAGAAAAACATTTTTGGTTTTTTTGTTTGTTTTTTGTTTTTGTTTTTGTTTTTGAGAGAGGGTTTCTCTGTATAATCCTGTCTGGAAACCTGCTCTATAGAGCAGGCTGACCTTTAACTCATAGAAATTCACCTGGTTCTACCTCCCAAGTGCTGGGATTAAAGGATTGTGTCACCATAACCTGGCAAAATATTTCTTAATAACCAGAGAAGACTAGGAAATTAGAAAACTTTTCTGAGAAACAGATTATATTGTGATTATAAAAATTAAAAGAAAAATCTTTAAGATGAATAAAAATAAAAAAACAGAATACCAAATCTTATATAATTGACTGCTGTTCAGAGGACTTTCCACACATAAACATTAAAAAGAAAGCTTTAAAATCAGTAACCTAAAGCCAGGCTTTAAAATCAGTAACCTACGCCTGTACACCTGTAATCCCAGCACTCTGGGGGGCAGAGGCAGGTGGATTTCTGAGTTCAAGACCAGCCTGGTCTACAGAGTGAGTTCCAGGACAGCCAGGGCTACACAGAGAAACCCTGTCTTGAAAAAACCAAATCCAAAAAACCAAAAAAACCAAAAACCAAAAAAAAAAAAAAAAAAAAATTCAGTAACCTAACTTTTCATCTTCAGAAGCTAGAAAAAGAGCAGACAAGAGGAGCCAAAGCAAAAAATGAGGCTGCAGTGAACATGAGCAGGGGCTCTTAGCAAAGCAGGCTCAAGAACAGAATGTATCTCATAGACCTGTAACACGTAGTCTAAATTAGTTTTATACACACACACACACACACACACACACACACACAGCTTCAGGCAACTCCACCAGTAAATCACACCAACATTTAAAGAATCAACATTTAGGCAGAGCATAGTGGCCCATGTGTATAACCCAAGCACTTAGGAGGTATCATTCAAGGTCAGAGTTAAGGCCAGTTCAGGTTACATGAGACCCTGCCTCAAACACTAAAATGAAATAATTAACACTACCAAACTCTCTCAAGAAACCTAAGAAGAAAGAACAATGAGGATGAGAACAACTCCAATGAGGCCAACATTAAAGGAGCCAGGGATGTAATTCTAGAATACAGGAAGCAGAAGCAGGAGGATCACATGTTCAAGGCCAGGCTGGGTTTCATAGTCTCCGTCTCAAAAAAAAGAAAAATGGGTTGAGAATGTATCTCGGCTGGTAGAATGCTTACTTCGCTGAAGCCCAGGTTCAACTCCCAGCGTAACGTGAACTGGCCATGCTGGCACACGTCCGCAATCCCAACATTCGGGAAGTATAGGGAGAAGGAAGTTCGTTGACTTAGAAGTTCAAAGTCATCGCTCTCTACATGTTGAGTATGAGGTCAGCTTTTTTGTCTGAGAAAACCCAAGCTCCAGGTTGGAGAGAAATCTGCTAAATCAGAGCGTGAACCTGCCTCAGAGAACTAGATGGAGAGTGACAGAAGACGATGGTCACATGTGCAGCTGCACATGCGTACATGTACACAGGATACAAGTCCCCCAAACAAACAGTAACAACACAAAAATGAATGGATAAAATCCATAAGACGGAGTCAGGAACATATAAAAAGGAGTCTACGGCTGAGTGGTGGTGGTGCACGCCTGTGATCCCAGCACTCTGGGAGGCAGAGGCAGGCGGATTTCTGAGTTCGAGGCTAGCCTGGTCTACAGAGTGAGTTCCAGGACAGCCAGGGCTATACAGAGAAACCCTGTCTCAAAAAAAAAAAAAAAAAAAAAAAAAAAAAAAAAAAAAAAGACTCTACCCTCATGACCAACAGGGATTTATCCTTGAAATAAAGACCACTTTAATATCTAGAGATCTTTTATAAAACATCATATCAACAGGGGTGAGAGGGAGAGAGGGAGAGAGAGCAGGGGAGAGAGAGATACAGAAGTGTTCAGGGATATCCTGGGCTACATGAGATACAATGTCAAATAAACAGTTCCTCCACCCCAATCCTACATCCATATACTCAAAAGATTTTTCACGATTCAGCTTTCATTTTAATTATAGGCTTATCTACTTCCTTTACATAAGTTTCAAAGACAGCCTTATCCAAAATGCTGAAAAGTTATAATTTTTTGTATGGTATAGACTATACAATAAAAGCACATACAGTATCTCTGCAGAGAGATGTCTCAACTGCTGCCTTAGAAGCCTGCTCAGAGGAGGGACCCTTCCCGACCAAGAGTGTGGTTAGAGAGGTTGGAACGAAGCTGAGCAGAACCTAATCACTGATGGACAGATGGGAGGCAGGGCTCCTGTTATGCTGGTGCCAAGAACACAGGGCATCTGTGCCTCTTCATCCATGGGGGTGATCTGTACTACATGGGAGGCAGTGGTAGCCTTCTCTAGGGCTGAATTGCCAAGGGAGTGGTCAAGACCAAGGGGACAAAGAGCAGTAGCAGTGATCCCCTGGCTGTCAGTCTGGCCTCCATCTGTGTTTCAGCATCTTCTCAGCTTCACCTGGATCCTCAAATTCTACATGTGTAGCCTTTGGAAAGATGGGGATGCATTCTTTCTATAGGCATGCCAATCATTTGATTTTCCCAGAGGCGAAATCTCTCTCCTTGGTGTGAGCCTTGGTCACATTCATGTTGAGTCTCTCAGTGTGCATTTTGTGGGTTTAGGCTTGTCCTCTTTCGGGTGGCTTGGATTCAGAGCAGGAGTGCCTGGCATGTGCAGGCACTAAAGAGGTCTCAGGAGCCAGAGTAGCTGTGGGTCATACTGGAGCTTCCTGAGCCCAAACTCAGGCCTGAGTTGCAGCTGATGCTGAACTGGATGGATACCTGCTTGTACCTGAAGCACTGCGTCTTTAATCTTATCCCTGCCAGTCCTATTTGCTTTATGACTGACGTCCCTCCAGCTTTAGCACCATCACTGGAGCAGTTCTTGTGTTTGGTAGGAGCCCTAGTGCTGGGTCTTTCATTTCCTTTGACTCCTCAAAAGCTCTTATTTTTTTATCTTGATAAATTCATTCTCTCCTACAGTGTTCAGCGCAGCCATGGTGGCCTCACCTATCTGAACTACTTCTAACTCAAGTTTCAGAAGAGATCCCCAATCGATTACAATTAGGCCAGAGAAGCATCATCCCGCAGCCGCCACCTCCTCGTGCTCCTCTTAGATGCAGGTGCACAACTCTTTTTTTTTTTTTTTTAATTCTAAGGCCTTTACATGATAAAACTATACAGCAAAAACTACAGGGGGAACTTTCTCAATCTGATAAAGCTCATCTATGAAACACCCACAACTAACATCATAGTTGGTGAAGAAAGACTGAATGCTTTCTGCCAAAGATTAGAAGCAAGACAAGGATTGTGTCTTCTCTTACCATTCTTAGTCAACAGGAAGGAAAAGAAACCGAAGACAGTTCAGATAGAGAATGAAAACGCTGAATTGTCTGTTTGTAGATAATATGATCTTGTATGCTGAAAATCCAAAACAATCCACACAAAAACTATTGGAGCAAATGAGTAAGTACAGCAAGGTTGTAGAACACAAGATCTATATACAAAGAGCCACTGTGTTTCTATTCTGTTCACTATCGAGGAAAATCAGAAATGAAAACAAGAAAGCAATTCTAGCATTGAAAATAGAGCAAGCACAGTGGCTGTGAGCACTGTGGCTCTTCCAGAGGACCCAGGTTTGATTCCTATAAGCCACATGGTGGCTCAGAACAGATGAGTTACTCTAATTCCAGGGAATCCAATATCCTTTTCTGGTCTCACAAGCACCCCAAAAGATTACTCACTGAACTATGTGCTTTAAAGACATCAAGGTAAGAAAACAATGCACATTAGAGTTGAAAATGTTCAAGTCACATTTAAGGTAAAGGACTTGTACCCAGTACACTGAAGAACTCTCCAAAGTCAATAATGAAAAGACAACCCAATCACATGAGTGGCAAAGGCATTCACAGCATCATGCAATGGGATGGGGCTCTGGTTAACACTGGTGAGCTAATGCTGAACGGAGTTCACACTAGTGTCCACGTCTATTTAGACAAAAGCACACCACCACTGCCTGGTAATGCAGTGTCACACAGAGCAGCTTCCTCCCTCAAGATCCTCTGTGCTCCACTTACTCTCTTCTCCTCTGAAGTCCTGGTACTACTGACGGCTTCTCTGTTTCCAACTTTTTCTTTTTTCCAGATTGTCATATAGTTAGTAGTATATATATATGCATCCTTTTCAAACTGACTTCTTTTGCTCAGCAATTCACATTTAAGGCTCCATGCCTGGAGCTGGAGAACATACTAATGAGGTAACCCAGTCTTAAAAGATCAATCATGGTACGCATTCACTAATAAGTGGATAGTAACCTAGAAAACTGGAATACCCAAAACATAATCCACACATCAAATGAGGTACAAGAAGAACGGAGGAGTGACCCCTGGTTCTGGAAAGACTCAGTGTAGCAGTATAGGGCAAAACCAGAACAGGGAAGTGGGAAGGGGTGGGTGGGAGAACAGGGGAAGGGAAGGGGGCTTATGGGACTAAGGGAAGGGGGCTTATGGGACTTTCGGGGAGTGGGGAGCCAGAAAAGGGGAAATCATTTGAAATGTAAATAAAAATATATCGAATAAAAAAAGTTTAATCACTTTAAATAAAAAAGGCCCCATGCTTTTCTTTATACTATATAACACTGCATTGTATGTATGCTTTAGCTTGCTCATAAGACAGAAATAAATGAAATTAGTGGTGATTGTCACATAACCCTATGAACAAATTAAAAAGCAAATCAGAGGGCCTGAGTTCAACCCTTGGAACCCATATAAAAGGAGGAGAGAACTTCCCACAATATGCCGTTTGGCCTTTTCTCTACAAGTGTGAAGTGGCATGTGTGCACCCCCTTCTACACAAATGTAATGCCTTTTGAAAGTAAGAGGAACGGTAGAAAGGGAAGAATCAATATGGCACATGGAAGCTGATGTGGTATACAGGTCTCAGGAGTTCAAGGTCATCCTTAGCTCTACAGCAGGGAGAAAAACTCAGGCTGAGGACACCACTCAGCAGAGCACTGGTTGGCAGGCACAAAGCCCTCATCCCTAATACAGGATGTGCCACAGAGACAGAAACACAGAGAGTGTTATGGCCAGGAGAATCCAAGTGTTAACTAGTAGAGTTAAAAAGCCCAGAATTAAGATTCATCCAAGAAAGACAGAAAGAAAGCAGGCTTCAAGACCTGATGATGATGATGATAGCTTAGATAGCTCAGGCGTCAGCGAACAGCTGTAACTTCTGCAGCAAGTACCCACATGACTGTAGCTGTGTGTTCTTTAGCTTTCTCAAAATCAGAGACCCCTATCCTCTTCCAAAGACTTAGAGTATTTATCTTCAGTCTTTTGGGAAAGAGAATAAACTTTTTTTTCTTGGTTAAAGCGGGATGTATAGGAGAAAACACTGTTTGTAAACTGAGCCTTGAGTGAGGAGCCCTCTGTGCTGTCTCATGACGCCACATTCCTTCTCATGGACACCTCATCTTTTTCAAGTAAGAGGAAAATCCATTCCTTAAAAAACAAAAACAACTTGTATTTCCATACTTTTAGTTGGATATGTTTCCATGCTGGATGTTTTTGTTGCTTTGGTTGCTTCTGGAGTATCTTTTCTTCTGCTTAACCTCCTTCTGGCTTTGGAACAACTTGTTCCTTTTCAGTGAGGGTCATCTCCGTGTGGCAGGACGGGTTTAAAGATGCACCCCAGATGCTTTCTGCGTTCAGTTGCAAGTGTTCAGTGATGTGAGGATCTACGCCTAAGCCCTCAGGTTCAGCACTGCTCTCTGCACTTTCAACCATGTGCAGTAAGAAATCAGCACTCTTCTTGGGCCACTGACCCTGTGTCCAGTCCTGTGTTTGGCCTGGGCACAACTACTAGCTGTACTATTATACACAAAAATGGTACACACTGTTTCTTTAAAGTGCTATCTTTCAGATACTTGGTAGCTTTTCAGATATGCAAATCTCTGATGGCCTGGGTGATCTTGAAGTGAACATGAAGACTTAAAACTTTAAAAAAAATTAAAATGCTCCTCAATTTAAAAAAATTGTTTTCTTTACTTTTTTATTCTTATAGCTGTTTTGCCTGCATCTAAGTCTGTGTACCACACAAGTGGATGATATCTTTGGAAACCAGAGAGGCATTGAATTCCCTGGAACTAGAGTTACAGATGGTTATAAGTCACCCTGTAGGTGTTGGAAATTGAACTCAGGTGCTCTTAACAAGTTGAGCCATCTCTCCAGCACCTAGATTTGAGCCTCTTGGTTTCCATGATTTTGTAAGGTTTCTGGGTCAAGAGAACAGTGAACCATTTTCACAGGTCACTCAGGCAGCATGCAGGAAGAGGCAGAAATACATTGCTATACTCAATATTTACTTTGACCAAATATTTTAAAACACTATTTTGGCATCTTTTATACATTTATTTACATTTAAATGATCTGGGAGTCTTGGGTTTTGTTTGAGATTGCCCAAGCTGACCTAAATTCACTGTGTAGCCTAGAATGGCCTTGAACTCACAATGTTCCTGTGCCCCAGCTTCTCAAATGCTAGAGTTAGATCTCTGGCTTATAATGCTCTGTTTAAAGACAACTCCTTAAAGAACCAGTTGTTACATACCACTTTTATGAAGTGGTGTCACAAAGCCAAGCCAAGCAAGAAACAAAGTGGCACGCTGCCTCCTGGTTAAAGCACAGTGTGTCCCAGCCACTGCCCTTCCCTGCCTTAAAGAAAAGAAATGGCAGCAGAGTGTCTCTCTGGGGCTCTGAGGGACTTCCCTATTGTGTGGCTCAGGACTTTTTTTTTTTTTTTGTAACCCGAGTTTCAGAAAGCAAGAGAGTGTAACCAAGTCTTCCTGCTGCTAACCTTTCTGTGAGTCTGTCCCGTCAGGATAAAGAAGAAAACGCAGGCAGGCGTCTCTAAAACCCAGGGATGATGCCCACATTCCCCTCCACCGAGGTCTACCCTGGGGCCACACGCAGTCGTTCTGTTGACCCTGGAGCTAAGTAGTCCTGTACAGAGAGCACTGTGTGGACCTTAGCAATGCCTGACTCGTTCCATGGTCTATACACACTACGTGAGCTTCTCTGCCATCTATTTCTTCCACAGTTGGACATAGTTTGGCTTCTTCCCTATCACTCTTCTGAAACTGCTCCTGGTAGGCCTGGGTGTGGGTTTTAGTCTTTTTTGTTTTGTTTTTTCTATTTGAGGAAGGTTTCATGTGTTCCCAGACTAGCCTCAAAAAGACAATAACCTTGAACTTCTTTATTTTATTTGACAGAGGGTCTCAGTACATAGCCATGACTGGCCTGGAGCTTGCTACCTAGATCCACCTGCCTCTGCCTGAGACTGAAGGCTGGTGCCACCATGCATGGACTTCCTGGGCCGTGAGATCACAGGTGTGCGTCATCTCGCCTGACCATCACCCTATTTCTCATCTCAGTTCTAGGTACTTTTCTTGTTGTGTGCCTCACCCACAGCAATCAAAGTTCCTTTAAAATAGCTACAGGTTCTTACTCATTTCCATCTCTACCGATTACCACAGGCACACACTACGTAACACACACTTGATAAATTAATGAACAAACAAGGAAATGTTTCCGAAACCCTTAAAAAGCAAAACATCTTAAATAAGATTTCACCTAGGTTTCTTTTGTGGGGCAGGGGAGGGGAGAGGAAGAGTGAATCGGGACCTTATGTGGCTAGCCTTGACTTCAGGTATAGCTGAGGATGGCCCTGATCTCCTGATATGCTTGCCTATACCTCAAGTGCTGGGGTTTCAGGCATGTGCTACCATGCCTGTCTCTGGTTTCCAAATCAACTGGGGAGTACCCAAGTTCATGGACACATTTCCTGTACCAGTTTGTGGACAGGAAAGCAGGCACATTAACATCTACTGTCAGACACTTGTCAAGGTGTGCTGGCTCTTCCATCTTGGTGTTGTGGAACGTGGTGGAGGAGCGGCGGCTAGGAACAGGAGCAGATTACTGGCTTATTGAGACTCCTAGGAGGGTGGCTCCAAGGTGGCAGAGGATGGCTAAGAGGCAATGGAGAGGATTCATTGTCAGGGTCTGAATGTCAGGGTTTTGTTTTGAAGTTAAATCTCTTTATCAGAACCTGTTTGAACTACTATAAGGATAGAGAGCCTTGATGGGTACAAAAGAAGTGAGCCAAGAGTGAGAAACCTCATGTCTACATGACAGTGTATACCACAGAATGGTCAGAAAGAATGAAACAGACCCATATTAGCATTGTGGTCAATAGCTGACCAACTCCTTCAACGAAAGTTTCCTATGCTGACAGGCTGGGCGATACTCTGTAGAGGTCTTTAACCAGCTTTCAGACTGGCAAGAACTCATCTGATTAGAACATTTCAATTTATTCACTCAACAAACATAAAAGTCAAAAATAAAAACAAAAGTCAAAAAGCCTTTTGTGATTGAAAATAATATCTCTCTATTTCAAGGCTGTAAGTGAAAGAAAGAAAGAAAGAAAGAAAGAAAGAAAGAAAGAAAGAAAGAAAGAAAGAAAGAAAGAAAAACAAGCTTTCAAACCATACTTCTTCCTAATGGAAGATTCGAAGGCAGCCTTGGAAAGTGGCCTTTGTTAATGCAACAGGTAAGGACAAAGCAGAAGTTCATTTTATATCCAATTATGCCCCTCTTGTTCCATCTGGGCTACAGTTGGTGCACTATCTAGTGTAAGTGTAACCATGGCTACAAATATCACTTAGCAATGACTAAAACAAGGATATCAGAACCCACAGACATCTTTGCTCGGTAGGTCGTGCTTGCTGGGTACTGACTGTGTGTGAGACTCAGTACTAGACGCTCTTGGGTGGATCATCTCAAAATCTGCTTGAGCAAGCCTTCAGGGAAGGGCCTGACCTTATTTAAAAGACTAGGTACAAGTTCAGAGAGCTCCAGCGACTTGGGAGGTTTTCCTTCTTTACTAATGTAATCAAGATCTAGGGAAAACCTAGGAGGTCTTGCTGCTTAGGCACTTCCTAAGCCCTCTTTCCTAGGTGTTCAATCTGGCACCCAAGTTCTATCGTATGTTCTATCTTTCCCCAGCTGGAATAGCATGTCTGGACTGGCTGGTGAGCACACCTGGAACATACTAACAAAGCCTGGCTACCTCTCGGCAATCTCAATGTCATTGTTTCAAACAATCACTATTACCTAGCATTTTAAGGTACACTACTGTGATAGTTTGTATATGCTTGGCCCAGTGGCACTGTTGGGAGGTGTGGCCTTGTTGGAGTAGGTGTGGCTTTGTGGATAAGGGGCCTAGTCCTAGCTGCCTAGGAGCTAGTATTCTGCTAGCAGCCTTCAGATGATGTAGAACTCTCAGTTCCTTCTGCACCATGCCTGCCTGGACACTGCCATGTTCCTGCCTTGATGATACTGAACTGAACCTCTGAACCTGTAAGCCAGCCCCAATTAAATATTGTCCTTTATAAGACTTGCCTTGGTCATGGTGTCTGTTCACAGCAGTAAAACCTTAACTAAGACAACTACTAAATACAATTGCATATTGCCCCTAACCCCACTATCACCTGCTAGTTTCAGAAATAACTTCTATGGAGTTGGAGATATTACTAGTTGGTAGAGTGTTTGTCTGGCACGCACAAAGCCCTAGCTAGGTTTAATCCCAATGCCTACATATAGCCAAGTATTGTACCGCAAGCCTGCAATTCTAGCCCTGGAGAAGCGGAGGGAGGAGGGTCAGAAATTCAAGGTCATTCTTAGCCTCTCTGAAAATTGGGAAGCCTACCTAAGCTACAAGAGACTCTCTGAAAACAAACACCCCTCAAAAGCAAACAAACTAAAAGCTGTATATGATCTTTTCCTAAGTAAAGTATTTCAAAATCCTTGTTTGGAACTACTAGAGACCTTAAGAAAGCTGTTAAATACACCAAAGGTCTAGAAAAGAATAAAACTGAAAATTATACAACTGAAAAAGTATGTGAAAGTCTCCAGGTGAGAAAGAAGACTGCTACATTCTTCCATTATCCTTGAGGTGCTGCAAAGATAATGGATGCAGTTTGCAGACTTCAGAATCAACAGTGAAAGAGCAAGGTAGTAAACACTGGAAAAATATCTCCTGGAAAACTTTCAGAACTCTCCCTTTCTATTTTGAAAACACCACTTCCTGTCAGGTGGAGTTTGCTATTTCATAAGCAGTTGGTTCTCCTGGGTGAGTCCAGGAGGCAGATTACAGGGCTAGGCCCTCCTTTCCATCACTTCTGAGAGCCTGCTGCATATATGGGAAGCACTGATAAAGAATAAAAGGACCAGTTAAGATAATCTGGATTCCCCCCACCTGTCTGAGGATATTGAAACAAACAAACAAAAAAATTAAGAGCAACAAAATTTTGTTAGATGGAGAAAAAGGGGGAGGGTACCTCAAGGAAAAAGCTCTTCCAAAGAATATAGCAGATTATGAAATGTTAGACTATGAAAAGCATAGGGAAGGAATGGCTTAATTTAAATATTGGCAAAATGTATGCTAAACATGAGGCTCCCATGGGACATCCCAGCCCTTGGCAGGTGGAAGAGGCAGGAGGACAGTTGAAGATTATCCTCTGTTACTGAGTGCGTTTGAGACTAGCCTGGGCTACACAAGACCTGATTCCACAAATAAAGACAAATTTAAATGTTTGATTCCTTGACATGAAAGGACCAAATACCAGACATCGAAAGACATTAATAAACTCTCTGACCACTCCTATCTTCATGAAATGTGAAACAAGAGTAAGGTGAGACGATGGAACCACTATTTTATAGATGGAGCGCTATTTTATAGTCATAAAAGTAAGTGTGCTAGCGGTGGGGAAAAGGCTAAATATGGGACACTAAGTAGGATTAAAAACGGAGAAAACTGTTTTTCTAGATGACAGGCTCAGGCCTGATAGCAACAGGAGCTATTCCAACCAACCCCAGGAAAATAGCTCAGGATTGGGGGAGTGACCTTATGAGATGAATGGGGCATTGAGCGACCAAGGCTGAGGGAAAGAGGGAGGGAAAACCATCATGGGTGATTATGCCTAGTTCAGGACGCACGAATTAACCTCTTCTAAATGGAAAACGCCGGGAGGGGGCAAGGCAGGGCAAAAAAAAGCAAAAAAAAAGCACTGTAGTTTCTTCACTTATTTCGACCGGCGGGTCAGAGAGGAGGGCTTGCACTCCTTGGAATCCCTAGCAAACACGGTTACCCGGGTGTGAAAATTTTGCATGGGTGAGGGCCCTTGCTAGAAAACTGCAGCCCGATGCTCCCCAATGTCCTGGCGGGGTGCCAGGGGACATGAGGCACACTGGTATCTATGGCAGGTGTTTCGTGAGTGCTCGCGTGGACTTCTGAACTGAGACTGGGCGGCGAGACTAGTGCGGCGACAAGCAGGCGGCGGCGGTGGCCAGCCCAGGACTTACCTTGCTGTCATCCATCTCAGCAGACAGGCCGGCCGGGCCCGACACCCTCCCGGCCCTCCCCCTCCTCAGCGGGCCAGGCCCGGCCCCCGCCCCGGGGAAGAAGGGGATATGGCTCTGACTGCCTCCTCCTTCGCCTAACAGTTCGCTTCCCTGAAGCCCCGGTCACGGGGACCCGGACCAGTTCAGGAATGGCAGAGCGGACCCTGGAGGCTGCCCCTGGCACCTCCCCGCTCGGCCACCGCCTCCTCCTCCCGCCCCATGACAGGCTCCGGGCGTGTTTACAGACTCACTGGCAAGCGGCCCGACCCGAGGGGGGCGGGGCCCTGCGGGCCGATTGGCCCCCTCGGCCGCCATAGCATATTGGCATTTTGGGAATTGTAGTTTTCTCTTGCGTAGTCTCTGCGCGACCGACTGGAAAAGGAACTACAACGTCCAGGTAGCCTCCGCTGCCTGGGCTGTTTTCCTGTGGCCTAGCCCCGCCCAGGAGGCGGGTCTGAATCAAGACGGAACTATTTCCTACAACATTTAGTTTTAATTACGGTTTGGTTGCAGAAGGCCGGGACCTTGCAGAGAAGGGAGACTTTTCGAGGCTCTGCGGAGGCCGAGCTGGAGGTGGAGAACTGGAAAGCCCTCTTCTGGAAAGCTAGGACAAATACTTTGCTTTCTCCCCGCCCTCCCCCCCCCCCCGCCCCGCTCCCCGACGGTAAAGTGGGGCAGACGGTTTGGGAAACAATTGGGCAGTTCTTCAGACCATTAAACACAAGAATTAGTTACCATATAACCACTTCTAGTTATACAGTCAAAAGAAACGAAGTCACACAACCACCCAAAATCGTGTACACAAATGTCATCTCGTATCTGCGAGATTCAATGCTCAAACCCTGAGACAGCGGTGGCACACGTCTTTTCATCCCAATACTCAGGAGTCAGGGGCAGCCTGGTCTACAGAGCGCATCCCAGGACAGTCAGCGTGGTTATACAGAACAAACAACACAGGACAGAGAAGCGGGTACACTCTATCATATGAATAAAATGTTAGGCGCCAGACACCAAAGGCCACATGTTGTACGATCCAGTTTATAAGCAAATGCCCAGAACTGGCACAACTAAAAAGGCCAGTCCGTTAGTTCTTGCCAAATGCTGGGACTGAGGAATGCCAGGGAAGGAGAGGAATTCTGGTTTCTTTTTTTGCATGGAAATGTTCTGAGTTGATTTTGGTGACGGCTGCACCAACATCCCTTAAATACTACTGAACACTTGGGTCAAGTTATGAAGAGATCTCTAAGGTGTCTCTTGATTCAATAAGCCAGTTTGTTAACTGCTATTGTCAGGCACTCTTTGGCTATGAAATCTGGCCAAAGATGGTGATTTTTATCTGTTTCTTCTGAAAAGCCTTGAGTGTATACTTTACAAACACATTGAAAGACCCTTTCCGATGTTCAACTGAGGTGGCGTTCCAGGAATTAGTAGTAAATATCCAGAATCTATAGCTACATTTGTATTTTAGTCGTGTGTAGGTGTGTCCTTTTCCATCTTGGTCACAGGGCTAGCTAAGTGAGCTCGCTGAAGCTACCCACCTATCCCGCGACTTCCTTGGCTCTAAGGATTACAGATGGGGCAGGGCAGGCACAGCTGTCTCCACGGATGCTGGGGATCTGAACGCTGGTGCTCACGTTTGTGCAGCCATCTCTGCAGCACTCCCTTTTTTGAGATTAGAATTAATATGTAGACCAGGCTGGCCTCACGCTTGTGCCATTCCCCTGTCTGCCATTCCCCTGTCTCTGCCTCCCAAATGCTGGTGTAATATGCCACCATGTCTGGCATAATAAGACATTCTTATTCTCTCTCTCTCTCTCTCTCTCTCTCTCTCTCTCTCTCTCTCTCTCTCTCTCTCTCTCTCTCTCAGATTTAAAAATGTCATATGTATGGGTGTGTTGTATGCACTTCTGTCTGTTCACCAAGTGCCTGCAGTTCCCATGAAGGTCAGAAGAGGGTGCCAGATTTCTTGGAACAGGAGTTATTGATGGTTGTGATCCACTATGTGGGGCTGAGGAATTGAACCCAGGATCTTCTGAAAGAGCAGCCAGTGCTCTTCAGTGTGATATCTCTCCAGTCCCTCATAAGATGTACTTTTATTACTTTTGTAAAGATTCTTTGGTTTTTTCAGTGATAAGTGGGCAGTTTCTCACCTGGCAACTCTAAGGTTAAAACAGAAAGATTGAATGGTCTGTGTTGGCACTGTCTGAAGATGTAGGAGAACTAGAACTTTCCCCCATGGTGCCTCATTCTCAGATCCTAAGATTAGAAACAGGTCTGGCAGGCTAGTCCTACTGTGGTCAGGCCCAGCTGGGTCATCCCAGCTGGCATTCCCAGTGATGAAAGGGACACCTAGTGTTGTCCTTTCTAATGGTTATAGAAGCAGAAGCCTGAGTAGGGACCAGAGAAATGGCTCCCTGGGTTAACTCACTTGTTGCCAAATCTGCTGCTCTGACCTTGATCCCTAGGACCTGCAAAATGGAAGGACAGAACTGACTTCTGCAAAACTGTCCTGTCTTTGTCTCTGTCTGTCTGTCTGTCTGTCTCACACACACACACACATACACACACACCCCTGTGTAAGGTGGCTTTCCATCTCAGAGCATATCCTTCTGTTACAGAAACTGATTTTGAAACCCCTCCCCCATGCAAAAAAAAAAAACAAACAAACTAAAACTAAAACTAAAACTAAAACACGGAGTCTCTGTGTGGGCTTTCACAGTAGCTCAACATCTGTGGTATAGCTCAGTTGGTAGAGAGCTGCTTTTCTAACGTGTGAAGCACTGAGTTTGCGCCCAAGACCATGTAAAAACCAAGTGTTGTGGCACTGAGTTAGAGGCCACCCTGGAGAAGGAGGAACAACAACAACACAGAGGAAGAAGGAAGATAAACATAGGATGACCTGAGCCAGTAGCTGCCTTCTTGTGGTGCGTGTGCCCCCTTTATTGGGGTCACCTGCTTACCTCTGTGTGGGTACAGATGTTCATCACTTAAGGAGCATTTGTATTAAAGCTGGTGGTAAGGGACCCAGCTTATCCCCTCTAAGGCTGAAGGCACCTTATAAGAATAACTGAGGCACCTTAACTTAGCCTTTGTAATGGCTGCTGCAGACCCCAAAAGGCACCTTCACTTCTCCTTAACTTGCAGTCATTTTAGATTACAGGAACAGCAAAGCCTTGAAGGACAATAAACCTAATTGCAGGCTATTATGGCTGTGCCCTAAAGGAGGGGTAATCATCTTATGGGAACCTGTGTGCTCTATCAAGCAATCTAGACTTCTTAGTGCAGCTTAAAGAACCAGAACTAAGACCATTACATTAGCTGCCAGGATGGCTTAGCAGTACAGTGAACTTGGGGTCACTGGATCCTTTTATCTGTTCATCATGCCACAATGTACATTGATAAAAATCCCCTCAGCTTTTCACCAATACCAATCTCTTTAATTGGCTTGTAGAATGGCCACCGAGCCTCTGAGCCTAGCCAGTGGGGGCTGCCAGGGCCTATGCAAACTCTGGTTGCTCTGACAGGTCCAGTAGGGCTTTGATCCCCAATTCTCAGCTACACCCTTTTCACTGCTGAACCCTCTTTTTCAGAGTGGGACTTTCTGAGTCCTCTGTTCCCATCCCTTATCCATCCCGCCCTACCTTCAAATGACACAGGGCTGGCCAAGCGTGGCTGTGCGTGACTGGTACTCAGGCCAATGCACCCCTTTGAACCACAAGATGGATTCTCAAAACATACAAGGACCTGTGTACCCCAGCTTAGGAGAGTGGTAGTCTCTGGGAATGCAGGGATATAAACAGGATGCAAAAGGCCTTCTATAGTTAGCTATATATTTCTCTCTCCTCCCCCTCCTCTTCCTTTTCCTCTCCCTCTCCTCTTCTCTCCCTAGTTCTTTCTTCTGAGATGGTCTCATGTAGCCTGTCTCTCCTTGATTTCACTTTGTAGTTGAGGATCACTTGAATTTCTGATCCTCCTATCTCTGTTTGCTGGGATTACAGGCCTAGCTTACGTAGTGCTGGGGATCAAAGCCAGGGTCTGTGTTCCAGGAAAGCATACTAAGCCACATTTCTAGCTCTTTTCCATTCGTATTTCTTCCTTTATTCCCCCACTCCCACCACTTTTAGACTCGGTCACACTATTTTATCACCTAAGCTGGCTGAGAACCCTGGGACCTTCTGCCGAGTGCTGAGATTATGTATATTTTAAAGGAATAAAGCAAAATGCTCTAAATCTGGTAGGTATGAAGTACATGATGTATTCATATTTGAAATTTTGTACAGAGTAGGAATTTCATATTCATTTTGTTTTGAGACAGGGTCTCTCTCTACATAGCTTGGCTATCCTGGAACACCCCCCCCTCTGTCTGTCTGCCTGTCTGTCTCGTGTGTATATATATATGTACATACATACATACACACACACACACACACACACACACACACACACACACACACACACACACGCCAGGCTGGCCTTGAACTCACAGAGATCCACCTCCTCTGCTTCCCGAGCACTAGAATTAAAGGCAATATTTCTTTTTGAAACTGTAAACTCTTAAACTCTTCTCTTGTTTAGACAGGGTTGGTACTGTGTAGTTTCGGCTGGCCTGAAGCTTGTGGCAATAATCTTGCCTCAGTCCAAACATGCTCACTTTTTAAAGGTGTAGAGCTGGAGACAGAGCTCTGTGCTTAGTCTGAGCATGTCCTGGGTTCAATCCTCAGCATCAAAAGGAAAAAATAGTGTGAAAATACTTAAGCATATAAAAAAATTAAATGTATAAAATAAATCTGGGGTTGTGCATGTAGCTCAGTGGCAGGAGGCCTGTTCAGCATGTGGGAGGCCTGCTACCTTCAGCAGCGCCGGAGAGAGAAACAAGAGCAAAAGGAAGGAAGTCTTAGGAAGAAGCATTCTGAAATTAAATCGTGTGAAGGGCAGTTTGCATCAAGTGGGGGAACCTCGGCTGAGCAATTGCTCGCACCAGGTCCTCCTGTTTTCAGTTCCCCGACTCTGGGATTACAAGCAAACACTGACACCTCCAGGTTAATCTGTTTCTGTAGTGTCTCCTTCCTTCCTTCGCTCCTTTTCTTGCACACAAATTCACCTCATCTACTCCTGGGTACTCTCTCTCCGAGAGAGTGTTGGCGTGCGGTGCTTAGGGCTGGGCGCAGTTCCAGAGCCTCTAGTGGTGAGGCCACGCATGCGCATGCACGGAGGGTGCTCACCCCTCTCCAGTCTGCCCGAGGTCCACGCCCTATCTCTCCCTTTCCTTCTGCTCATCTCTTGCCTTTCATGGTACAGCTGGGCTGAAAGAACATAGGTGTCTAAACCATAGGGCTGCGATGATAACACTCAGAAGAGCGCTCCCATTAAGTATGTGATGGAAAATGATGGAAAAATTGATCTGCCTTTTCCTAAACTCCCATTAAAGGTGAATTTTTAATGCAAATTTGGTGTGAAACAATATAATCTAGAAAAAAAATCTTTTTTAAAGGCCTACCAAAGAGGTGTGTGTGTGTGTGTGTGTGTGTGTGTGTGTGTGTTGATGGTGTTTGCTTTATGTATGTAAAACCTTGAGTTCAGTCCTCACAGCTCCAGCACTGCAGGAACTGTAGTAGGGTAGGCCTGTAATCCCAGTATTCAGGAGGCAGACACAGCAGGTCAAGAATTCAAGCCAGCTTTAGCTACCTATTGAATCTGAGGCCATCCTGTGGCTATTAAGGGCCACACAAACCCTGTCTCAAAGAAAACAAACAAACAAACAAACAAACAAACAAACAAAAGGGAGAAAGCGGGCCACGAAACTCATCGTTTCTATTTGTTTCTATTTGTTTATTGAGACAGGATGCCTCACTACATAGCCCAAGCTAGAGCTGAATTTGTTTCTTCAGTCTCCTGAGCGGTGGTATTCCAGGCATACGCCACCATACCTGGTTCTACAGTGTGGTTTTTCTTGTGTTTTGTTTTGTATTGCTGGTCATCCAACCCACAGCCTAGGGAGCAAGACAAGTGCTCTACAGGGAGCGCTTCACTGTTCTACATTCTGAACAGTGTTACTGAATATTTAGAGACTGGATAGTGTTTCTGAGTGTTAAGATGTTAAAATGTAGCATGGTTTACACAGTGAATTTGTACATTGTTCAAACCATGACCAAGAGGAGAAAGGAAGGGGAAACAACACTATTAAACAATTAAAAAAATTACTGATTGAAGAGAGGAAGTGGGTGGAATGAGATTAGGAGAGGAGGCCGAACGAAAGTTAACCTTATCTGAGAGGCCCCGCGCTGGGGAACAGTGGGTACTCTGCTTTCAGGAATGCCGTGCCTACTGAGATACAAATCTGGCACAGGAACAACAGGGCACTATTGCCTCTCAGGCGCTGATCTTTAGAGGTGCGGGAGGAAAAGTGGGCGGGTCGTGTGACATTCGTGAAATGCTTGAGGTGAACTCACTGCTCAAGTATTAGTCATGTTTTGTGTGTGGTTCCCCTCCCCCCAAGTTATTTGACTGAGAAATATGCCTCTCACTTGTTATTTCCTAAATGTTTAGCTTTTTTTCCCCCCAACGATGCTTTAAAATATTCCATCTCAAAAGCCCCGCTGGCGTTGTAACGGCGTTTGGCAGCATGCCTCTCCCCCGTTGGGCCTACTCAAGAAAATATGCCTGTGCGTCCATAGCAAGAGGCAACGAAGCCCTGCATTAGTCAGAAGGTCTGAGACAAGAGTCTGAAGGGCTATGCTCAGAGTGAGCAACTAATGCAGCCTCTAGTTTTCAGAAGGAGCAAAAGAAAGAGGAAAGACAGAAGAAAGAAAGGAGGGGAGGAAGGGAAGGAGGGAGGGAGCAAGGGAGGCAGGCTGACACCTGCCTGGTATGGTATGGTATCCTGGTATAAACCTGGAATGGTATCCCCCTCCCCCCCATGCAGTAATCCCGACACTCAGGAGGCCAAGGTAGAAGGCTTGCCACAGATTTGAGATCAGCCTGGGGTACATAGTGAATTTAAGGCCCATTCAAGATTTAATAAGACCAAAATCCTGTGTCAAAAGCTGGGTATAGTAGTGTGTACTTGGGAGGCAGGAGGATTGCCACAAGGATCAGGCTAGTATTTCTAGATAGCTAGTTCCAAGCTAGCCAAGGCTATAATCAAGGGACCCACTCAAAAAACAAAACAAAAAACAAAACACCAAATAGGAACTGGAGAGCCAGCCCAGTGAATAAGTAGCTCACTGAACAAGATGAGGACCTGAGCTCGGATCCCAGCACCTTTATAAAGCCGGCTACAGACGGGTGGGTCTGCAACCCCAGTGCTGGTGTCTTAGGATCTCCATTGCTGTGATGAAACACCATGACCAAAGCTACTCAGGGAGGGAAGGGCTTCTTGTGCTCACAGTTCCATGTAAGAGTTCATCTTCAAAACCAGTGAGGGCAGACACTCAGGCAGGGCAGGAACCTGGAGGAGGAGGTGAGGCGGAAGCCATGGGCTGCTTCCTGGCTTGCCCTCCATGGCTTGCTCAGCCTGCTTTCTTACAGAGCCCAGGAGCACCAGCACAGGGATGGCCCCACCCATTGATCACTAATTAAGAAAATGCATTAGTTAGATCTTACAGAGGCATTTTTCTCAATTGAAACTCCCTCCTCTTTGCTGACCCTAGCTTGTGTCAAGCTGACATAAAACTAGCCAATATAGCTGTGCAGGCAGGCAATGGCAGAACCCGGAGGCTCACGGGGCCACTAACCTAAGCAAATTGGCATATTCCTGGTCCAGTGAGAGACCCTGTATTAGAAATAAGGTAGAGAGCAATTGAAAAAGATACAGGTGGCCCTTATTTGAAGAGAAAGTAGGACACTCATTTAGGTAATAAGCAACTGCTCAGAACTGTATTACTCTGTAATAGAAGCTGGTGCAAACAGCCTTCTCTGACAGCGTGTGGGGGTGGGGTGGGGTAGGTGCATGTTCTGTTTCGTTGACTCAGACCTGAAACTGTCTAAAGTTAGTGCAGCCTGAGTTCACAGCTCTGTTTTAGGATGTGGCTTCCATCTGTCCAATCCACTGCTCAGGAGAACTCCAGTCCCAGGAGATCCTACACCTTCTTCTTGCTTCTGCAGGCACTGTGCAGATGTGGTGGACAGACATAATTGCAGGCAAACACCCATACACATGATAATCAAAAATAAAATATTTAAAAAGATTTATTAAGACAAAACTAGAAAGATGGTCATGAACGGTGAGGAAGAGATCTTTAGGGAGGGGGAATGAGAGGGCAACAGATGTGTGTGGTAGGAAGCAGAAGTGTGGGCGGTGGAGAGGAAGGGAGCTGGAGGGAGAAGGAGAGGATAGGTAGGTAGCCGTGGGGGTTCCGGGAGGGGGCGGGGCAGCATTTGGGATGTAAAAAAAAAAAAGTAGCCTCAACTCTTCAAACTTTAGTCTTCCCTTTCTTTTCTCTCTTTCTCTTTCTCTCTCTTCCTTCCTTCCTTTCTCTTCCTTCCTTCTTTCCTTCCCTCTCCCCTCCCCCTCCCTTCCTCTCTCCCTCCCGCCTCTCCTCTCTCCCTCCTTTCTCTCTCTCTCTCTCTCTCTCTCTCTCTCTCTCTCTCTCTCCTTTCTGAGACAGGGTTTCACATTGCCACAGGCTATCCTGGATTCACTCTGTAGCTGAGGATGAACCTGCAGCCCAGCTCCTCCTGCCTCTGCATCCTGTGTGATGTGATAGCAGGTGCATGCCATCATGCCTGGTAGGTGTTGTACTGTGGAATCTAACCGGACCTTCATGAGTGCTAAGCAAGCACTCTACCAAGCGGAATGCACCCCTGCTCAGCCTAAAGTTACTGTGGGAGTCAGGTGTGGTAGCTCACACCTGCACCCCTGCACTTGGGAGTCTGAGGCGTGATCTTCACCAAGAGTTTGAAGTCAGTTGGTACTATGGTATGAGATGCTGTCTCAAAAACAGACCAACCAAAACAATAGAAGCTGGGTGTAGTGTGACACACCCTTAATCCTAACACTGGAGAGACGGGGAGTCAGATCTCTGTGTGTTCAAGCCCAGCTTGGGTCAAATAGTGCATTGTAAGGCTAGCCAGAGGTCACAGTGAGGCTGGAGATTAACAGGGTGACTGCTTCATAAACAGAACCAATAAACAAAAGCAAATAAATGTTTATGGCTGGAGGGAGAGCTGTGATTAAGAACACTTCCTACTATTCCAGATGACTGGAGGTCAGATCCCGACACCCAGATCAAGGGGTTCACAGTCACCTGTGACTCTAGTTCAGTGGTTTTCAACCTTCCTGATGCTGAGACCCTTTAATACAGATCTTCATGTTGTGGTGACCCACAACCATGAAATCATTTCGTTGCTACTTCACCACTGTAATTTTCTACAGCTATGAATTGTAATAAAAACATCTGATATGCAGGATATTTGACATGTGACCCCCCCCCCCCCAAAAGTGTTTTCAGCCCACAGGTTGAGAACTGCTGCGCTCCATCCGGGGGAACCTGACGCCCTCTGCTGGTCTCTGAAGGCACTTACATACATGGCACACATTCCTAAAAACACACACCTGAACTTAAAGTAAAAAAAAAAAAAAAAAAATCTTTAAAACTTTACCTCTGGGATCCTATAGCTACAGTTATGACCATTAATACACATTAACAGAACCACGAGTGGTGTTTAGAAGAATTTGAGTTTCAGCAATATATCCAGACTCTGGTTCTAACATTATTTTATAGCATTTCAAATATTTAGGTTTTTCTGTTTGAGGTGACACGTTAATCACATACCTGTGCCTCGATGTTTTGTTTCCTCTTGTGGGATTAGACTTGTCAAGCATGTGGTTTGCTGCTGGTGTGTCTTTGCAGCCACAAGTTTTTTTTTAAGCATATTTTTAGTTTCTTCAACTTGAAAAGGCTTCTCTGGTTTATATAAGATTTCCGTGCTAGGCCTGGGTACGGTGCCACAGGCCTGTAAGCCTAGCACTCAGGAGCCCAAGAAAGAAGACTGCTACCTTGTCAAGAGCAGCCAGAGCTATAGTAACAACACAGAACGCCAGGCACATTAACACATTAGTGGGAGGAAAAAGCAGAAGGTCGAGTTTAAGGCCAGCCTGGGCTACATAACATTATAGTCCAGCCTGGACTTCATGAGACCCTATTAAAATATTTCTGCTCTGGTATATATCTTCAAATATTCATATATATAATTCTATTTTATATATATAATTCTATTTTATATATATATAAAATTCTACTGATTCGTAGAATTATTCCCAAAATATCTTTGTAAATTTGAAGGTATTTACTTTCTGTCTTCTCTGCTTTAATTCAGTGATACCCAAAGAGTATAGAACCCAAGTGTTTTCTAAAATCCTTGTGTTAGAACTGTCTGCTTAGAATGGAGGTATTGCTACCTGGTGCCTCCCCTAAGGTATGACCTGTATTTGTTTGTTTGAGCAAGTCCTCACTGTGTAGTCTAGACTGACCTTAAACTCACAACACTTCTGTCTCAGCCATCTGACGGGAGGATGACAAGTGTGAGCTATCACCTCACGCCTAACGTAATTCCTGTCACCATGAGCGGCTGTTTGTTAAAGGGCATAGCCGTTTAGCTAACACCATCACTAAACGACAGTGTAAGTCTGTTCAGCTGCCAGGTTCGCTTCTGTCACTAAGAAAGTCATCCAAGAACTTGGGATTTAGTTCAGTGGTAGAATTCTTGCCTAGTAAGGCAAGGCCCTGGGTTTGGACCTCAGCTCTGGAAAAAAAAAAAGTCATCCAGATCACTAAAGATTGCATTTTCTTGCTAGGTGAAATCACCTTGGAAAGTTTGCATTCCAAGATTATTTCCCACAGGCTTCACGTGGTCCCTGTTCCTGCTTATTCTGTAATCCAATCCATAGTAACTCTTTCTTCATTGTGGATGGTTTTTATATGCAGTCACACCTGTCCAAGGTTAATGGCACTGCTTTGCCAAGGTCTTTCTGTGGTTGCTAAGAATTGAACTCGGGACCTCTGGAAGCAGTCAGTGTTCTTAATCACTGAGCCATCTTTCCAGCCCCTGCGAAGGTCTTTCTAATGACTAAACCTTATTGCTGAAGATAGAACACACTCGGGTGGCCGGACGTGAAGAAATCAATGCAGCCCCACTACCGAAGAAAAGTCATCAGTGGGTTTACCCAGCAGCGGACCCTGCATATTACAATGCCAACCTGCCAGGCAAGGAGTGCCTGCCTGTGCAATAGTGGCACAGCAATCACGGGGATAACCAACTGTTTCCTGCTTGGATTTGCAGAGGGAATCCTCTCTACAGGAGCGAATCCATGCCTCGGAGTATGGTCTAAAGCACATGGATGTAGAGGAACCTTTACTGTTGGATAAACAGACATGCTATCAAACTGCCTTCTAAAATATCTACACTTATCACCATACATTAGTGCTGCTCTCAACCTGGGTCAGAGCGCTGAGGATAAGGGACCGTTGAGTGCTCACTCCCCTAAATGGGACATTTGTATCAATCCTACCACCCCTCCCCCGACAACTCAAGGACCATCAGAGAAGATGGGGCAGAGTCAAAGGCCGGGCAGGAGTGTTATGAAATGACTTTGTGGGCGTGGCATGGATGTAGCACTCAGGAGCTCACAACAGCTGTGCTTACCAGCACAGGACTTGCAGGAGAGCGAGTCAGTCAACATTCCAGGCGGAGGGGAGAGGAGTTCACCAGGCTTTCCCATAGCTGGGGAACTGTTGGCAATCCAGTGCAGTTGATGAGAGGGAGAGTCATTTTTCTTTAGGAGCGTGTCTGTTGTTACGTTACCCAGGCTCCAGTGGATGGCTCCACAATCATGTGCATGCAGGCAGTGCCAACCAGATTCAATGGGCTCTAAAAAGAAACGACAGGAAGGTAGGAAGAGAAAATGTTAGGGAAACCCAGGTGAGTAGCCAGGGGGGTTTCTGTTGGATATGATCAAGATACATTGTATACATGTTTGAAATTGTCATCTTGTCAAAGAATAAATTTAAAACATTCAAAACATACTTAACACACACACACATTCACAACAAATGCACACAATAGGGAAAAAGGTCTTAGTGCAATATAATGATATAAAGCCTGTGATCTCAGAGTTCAGAAGGTGGAGACAGAAAGTTCAAGAGCAGCCTTGACCACATGAGACCCTGTCTTAGACCACTGTAGTGAAATCACCAGGTCCTGCCACACAGCGGAGTTTTCCTCACTGTTCTTCCCAAGGTGAGCACCTGAACCGCTCCTCCTCTTCATGTGATGATGAGTCCCGGCTTTGCTGGCCGTCCTGTTTGTTTTTATAGTGCTGACGGTTGAACAAGAGCTTTGTGTACGCTAGGCAAGCTGTTCCAACTGAGTGGCATCCTCAGCCTTTTTGTTTGTTCTGAATCTAAGTAGAATGAATAATCTTGCTCTTTTGCTCTTTCTTGTTCTCTGTCTCTCTCTGTCTCTCTGTCTCTCTGTCTCTGTCTCTCTGTCTCTCTCTCTCTCTCTGTGTCTCTGGCTTTCTCTCTTTTGCTCTCTCATTCTGTAGACCAGTAGCCTTGAACTCACAGAGATCCTAGGATTAAAGGTATGCTCCACCACTGCCAGGCAAATAGTCTCTTTTTATACCTGTTTCCAGACTTGGTTTGACCTGACATCATCATCATCATCGTTTTGGGGTGTGTGTGTGTGTGTGTGTACCTGCGTGTGTGTGCAACCAAGCCACCACAGTGTGTATATGGTGCTCAGAGGACAACTTTGTGAAGCTGAGTCTCTCTACCTTTCTGTGGGTTTGAGAGTCCCACCCAGGCTGTACGGCTTCCATGACAAGTGCTTTGCTGTCTGAGCCACCTTTCTGGGCCCAATCTGGTATTTTTCTAGAGTTTTCTGCTAGAACTTTTTGGACAAGCGAATATAGAGCTCTTCAGGGGCTTTGCAGTCAAGTTCGTCCGTCTGTCCGTCCTTCCTTCCTCCTTCCCTGCCTCCCTCCCTCCCTCCTTCCCTTCCTTCTTTTCTAGTTTTGGTTTTTGAGACAGGGCTTCTCTTTGTAATAGCCCTGGCTGTTGTGGAACTCACTTTATGTGCCAGGCTGGCTTTGATCTCACAGAGACCTGCCTGCCTCTGCCTCCCAAGTGCTGGGATTACAGGTGTGCATCAAAGCACATTCTTTCTATAGCCAGTAAGCCTTGTTTCTTTTTGTTCTTTAGTTGTTCAAATACTCACCATGTTTCCCTAATAAGAGAGTATGATCAGAACTAATGCAGCATGGGGTTTTATCTATCTATCTATTTATTTATTTATTTATTTATTTATTTATTTATAAGAGGATTTCATGTAGTCCTGGCTGACCTTGAACCTGCTGTGTATCTGAGGATGATGTTGGGCTCCTGGTTATTTTGTGTCTGCCTCCTAAATCCCAGGATTACAAGTATGCTGACACAGCACCTATCTTAACAGGAATTTTAAAGTTTGTGTGTATGTGTGTGTGTGTGTGTGTGTGTGTGTGTACACACATGTGCACTCATATGTCAGGGCATTTATGTGGACTTCAGAGGACACCCTCTGGTGTAAGTGCTTGATTTCAGCTGGCTTGAGCCAGGGCCTCCTGTTTGCTGTTTTGGATGCTGGCCAGCTGCCCCACAGGCTTACCAGGACCCCCGCTGTTGCTTCTTCCCTGCTCCCTCTAGGAGCTCTGGGATGACCCTAGCTGTCAAGCTGTGTCAAGCTGAAGAAAACGTAAATATGCTTAAGAACTTTCCCATCCCCCAGCCGCCCAGCTCCTTTACAGACTCTGTCTGGGAGCTGGGAAGGAGCCCAGGCCTGTGTGTCTACCTGACACTCTACCGCGGCAGGCGTGATAGCCCTGGTACTGTGCTTGCTTAGTCTCTGTTGTTGTTGCTGTTTGTTTTTTCTAGACAGGGTTTCTCTGTGTGGCCCTGGTCGGCCGGGAACTCACTTTGTAAAGACCGGGAGGCCCTTGAACTCAGACTTCTCTGCCCCCTGAGTTCTGGGAGTAGAGGCATGCAGGACATGCGCAGCTCCTTACTGATTTTTAAGGGACTAGGTTGTGCGGGATGATTCTTCCCATAATCCTTAAGGGCTGTCCCTATCTTGCTCAGCATTGATTTGAGCTCCAGGCACGGGCACGCCTCCTTGATTGGCACCCTTCTCACCCAGCATGGGATTGCTGACCTTTGCTCTCGCTCGCGCAGATGAAGACCAGATACCTGCTTCTTCCCTGCCTGCCCGGATATGGCTTCCAGAGGACGGATGGCACCTCCTCTTCATCAGTACTCATCCCTCCTGCCCGTGCCCACCCCACACTGTAGGGTCCTAAGCACAGTGGGAGTGTGGGCTGGCTACCCTTGCTTGGCTTTTCCACTCATAGCGTGTGTTTCTGCTCCACCATCTTCCCTTGTTTCTACTCCTCAGTTTGGCAGTTTGGCTCTCTCATTGCCCAACTCCTCTGCTCTGCCACGCCCAGGTACGAGACAAGCTTTTGGAAGTTTCACTAGCTGCCTGCAGGGCATCCGGGTCCCCAGCCAGCCCTAGGCAGTTGTCTTTGTTTCCACAGGTGCTATTGCTAAGCTCAGGGGTCATTTGTGGGGAGTTGGGGGAGGCTGGTAACAGACTTAGACCCTCTTGGCTACCCTTCCAGGGAGTTGCCCGCCCTCCCCCCTCCCCAGCTTCTCCTTTTCAGTGCCTCTAGCAGACAGGTGGTCCTTCCACTGGTAGTAAATTCCTGGGTATTTTTACCCAGGACTCCATAAACAAAAGACACTGTTATTAGAAATGTCATTGTAACCAGGCATATGAGTAATTTCCCCCATTAATCATTTTGCCAAAGAAAACAAGTTGTCATCCAAGCTTGTTTGGAGAGATGCTTGCTATGGGAAGGGAAGAAAGTTGAAGCATCTGCCTGAAGGCTCCCTGTCAAGACTGGAATGACTTATAGCCCGTGCTCTGGTGTGTCTGAAAGTAAACCCTTTCCTGTGCAAGTCAGTGCCATCTGTACAGTCCACACTGGATGAGTCCACTCTGGAATCTCAGTGCCAAAGCCTTGGAGAGTGGGTCCTTGGAGAGTGGAGTCAAGAGAGGTGCGGGCTATACAGTTTGTCTCTGTATCAAGAACTGTCATCCCTGCAAAGACATCTTCCAGGGCAGGCAAGATGGCTCAGGGAGTAAAGGTGTGTTCCTCCAAGCCTGGTGACCCAGGTTGGTTCTCTCTGATCTACATGATGGAGGGAACTGACTCCACAGGTTGTCTTCTGATTTCCATATGTGTACTAGAGACTGGGGGTGGGGGGAAGAAGAGAGATGGAGAGAATTCATGCGCATGTACATCCATACCAACAATTGAACACTAAACTGGGTCTCTACCCTCAAGGAGCTATAGTGGGGATGTAGAGATTTACTTACATTCTTATAAATGAGTATAGCTGCAGGACGGCTTGTTAAGATGGGTAATATGGTATAAAGAAAATAGAGAGGAAACATGGCAAGTTTACAAAAGGAATACAAGTTGTTTTTTTTTTTTTTTCTTTCCTTCAGGCAGGCAAAAAGATTTTAGAAATATTTGCAAAGGCACAGTGGACTGAAGTAGAATGGGGAACCCCAAACAAGAAGGCTTGGGTGTAGCAGGCATCAGGAGGTGAAATCAGTCAGGAGCTCTGGACAAAGAAGTGGGCAAGCGACAGACAGGAGGAGGCACTGTCAGGCAAGCTGAGGAGAGTGCACTTGGCTTGAAGGCGATGGGAGCCACAGTGGAATCCGTCCTTCCCCGTCCTTCCCTGCGTACTCAGCCGTCCATGTTTCACTCGGCATTTTTTTTTTAAAATCATGTTTGACCATGTATGTGATGATATAGTACACAGAAACACATGCTAAAGTGTGATGGCCTGCTGTACATTAGTCTGTGCGGGAGCTCTCGTGGAAGTCTCACCCAGGCCGTCTTCCTGACAGGCACTTCATCTCCCAGGAGCAATAAATAACAAAGTAGACACTGTGAGAGCTCCCCAGACTGCGAGAGCTCCCCAGATAAACACCGTGGCCACATAACAGTGGCCAACATGTGTTTCCAGACATCTGCTTAGCTCTCCCTTCACCCAGAATTATAATCTACTCTATTGTCATGGCCCCGAAAAGGGACAGTAATTGTGTGTCTGCGACCTTGTGTGATGGAAGAAGAACCAAGGGCCTGGGCATGCTAGGCAGAGGCACCTGGTTACTGAGCTCCACTCCAATCGTTTTGGGTGGGTGGGTGGGAGGGAGGCTGAAGGAAGAGTCTCCAGGGTGGCCTCAGATTCAGTATGTGGCTGGCCTTGGATTCTTGATACCCTATACTACATGTTGGGATTACAGACACACACCACCATGCACAGCTTCTGACTTTGTTTTTAGTCAATAATACATATTAGATACTCTTCTGAACCTGTGGGGTGGAACACTATATGCCCCCTTTTTTCCTTCTAGAATTCTTGCTTTTCTTTGCTTTATTAATAAGAACATGTAGAATTTCAATGTAGAATTAATAAGAAGAGGTAGAAGTTCTTGTGTGAATTTATGTATAAAATAGTCCTAGTAGAAGAACTCTATCACACACACACACACACACACACACAGAGAGAGAGAGAGACAGAGACAGAGACAGAGAGAGTTCTGCAAATATTGCTGTTTTGTTTTATTTAGGTTCATTTTACTATCTTATGTGTGAGCTTTTTTGCTTGCATGTATGTAAGTATATACTTGTACACATGTATGATGTAAATACACTCTGTGTGTACCTGATCAGAAGAGGGTGCAGTTATAGAGGATTGTCAGCACCCATGGAGGTGCTGGAGTTTGAACCTGGGTCCTCCGCAAGAGCATCAACCACAAAGATGTTGTGGTGAGTGTCTTTAATCCTAGTATTTGGTAGACAGAAGCAGCTAGTCTCTGAGTTCAAGGCCAACCTGGTCTACAAAATGACTTCCAGGACTAGTGAGCCACTTAGTGAGACCTTGTCTTGGGGGTCTGGGGAGAAGCATCAGGTGCTTTTAACCACTGTGCAAACCCTCCAGCCTGCTCTTTTCCTTTAAATGCACCAGGAAGATGTGTTCTTTCACCAGTGTCTGTACGTTTTCCCACATGTCTATCATTGTGTTTGTGGAAGGAGTATTCCAGTTTTTTGTGACTGGGTCTTGAGTAGCCAGGTTGGCCTTGAACTCACTATGTATCCAAGATGGTCTTATGATATTTCTGCCTCCCAAACGCTAGGGCCACAGGCCTGTGCTGCCATGTCTGCTGGGTGTGGTACTGAGGGAAAAACCAGGGCTTTGTGCATGCTAGGAAGCGTGTCAGTTCTACCAACCCAGCTGCATCTCCAACCCAGAGATCTATATTTTAAAGTCACACTTATTAACAAGTCCTCTATGGAGGTTGAATCTGATATTATACTTAGAGAAAGCTTTCTCCATCACAAGATTATACACAGAAACATAAATTGTTTCATTTCAATAATGTTATAATTTCATTTTTATATTTAAGTCTTTGCCTGGCATTTATTTATTTACTTACTTATTTAGAGATATGGTATTGTTATTTATCTTAGGTTGGCCTTGAGCTCTCTATGTAGTCTCGGTTGGGTTGAGTTTGTAGCAATCCTCCTGCTTAGTTTTTCAGAGTGCTGAATTAGAGTGTATGCCCTCATACTCTGTTCTGAAATGTATTTCTTTTTCAAAGAGAAAAAAAAATACAGACTTGATATCCTTTTTCTTTTAAAATTTTGTCATGATAACACCCAGTGGATATTCTTCGGACTGATTTAGAACTGAACGCCTCACCCTGTGCATACTAGACAGATGCTCTGCTGCTGATCTACCCACCAGGACTGGAAGGCTCCTTTTATTATCAACTGATTCTGTAGGTCTGTGGGTCCATTTGTGGACTGTCTCTGTCTTCCCATTGATATGCCCTGTCTGGTTTTGTTTGTAGCAGCTGTCTTAATTAGTATAGTTTCAGAAGATATTGTGAAATCTGATGGAACTAATTTCCTTTCATCATTCTCTTCTTGTTTATATTTCCAGATGGTCTATACTCATATTCTAATATAAAATTTAATTGTATGCTTGTTTGATCAGAGTTACAATGGCTACTAAGACAATCTCATGACTCATAATGGCCAGTACCATTTTGGCAGTTGTTTTCATTCCCAATATTACAGTGTAAACATTCTTAATGAGACTTTTAGTCATTCCTGTTTTTCTGATTTGTTCACAATTATGACAAGCTCTTGTACTTCCTCAAACTAAACTAGTCGTCTGAAAACCACTGGACAATGTTCTCCTGTTGACTTGGCCACCATGCTGAGCCTTCTCAGGTGCTCGAGAGCAGGTGGCACAGTGCCCATCAATATGGCTGGGAAGACATTTGTCCTCAGTTTTATCCCACAGTCCCGGGACTTCAGGGCTCTGCAGGCGAGCTTGACTAATTTTTCCCTCTGTGCTCTCTCCTGTCTATGCATGTGGTTCAAAGATGCAAATTTTCAGCCTTATGAAAAAGGGAGATTTACCAACAAAGTTCAAAGGAAAACATTTAGAATCTTAGTAACTGCAGATTTGGCTAAACTCGATTGCGTGTGTGGTTTATCACGGACTGGGACTCTGCTGTCCGCCTTGCCCTCCCACTTACTGAAGTCCACACAAGCCTTTTGGAACATGTGTGAGTCACAAGTAGGGGTTCAGAAATAAAAAGAGAACAAAATCTGCACTTAAAGTCAGAAGGAACTGATCAGGAGATGGATGCTGAGCTCCGCCCTTGCTCCTCCTCATCCTTCCCACCTCCAGTCCCCCCAGACATCAGGCTAAAGGGTCAGAACTCGCAGTCCTCTCCACAAACTTACTGAGAGAATGGTTCAATTAGGCTCTGATCCTCAGCTCTTCCATCTTGAACTTAAGGTAAGTGCTCCCATACTTCAGTTCTTTTTACTTCAGGTGAGTGCTATTTATTTTAATGCTAACCACTGGAGGGGGGGAAAAGAGGAACGAATAGATCGATGATGAAAAAGAGCAAGAAGTACAGAGCAGGGTGAGGTGGTTCCCCCCTTCACTTACAGCACTCAGGAGAAGTAGAACGCTTACTATGGGTTTGAGTTTACCTGTTCACACAGCAAGTCCCCCCAACCCCCTTCTCAAGACGAGGTTTCCCTATGTAACCCTTGCTGTCCTTGAACTCTCTGTAGACCAGCCTGGCCTTGAACTCAAAAAAATCTCCTACCTCTGCCTCCCAAGTGCTGGGATCAAAGGTGTGCACCAAAGCAATGAAGAAAACACAAACTGAGGGAATCCTGGAGGTAGAAAACCTAGCTACGAGAATAGAAACTACAGATGCGAGTATTACCAACAGAATACAAGAGATGGAAGAGAGAATCTCAGGCGTAGAAGATAGAATGGAAGAAATTGATACATCAGTTGAAGAAAGTATTAAATCTAAAATGTTTCTGACACAAAATGTCCAGGAAATTTGGGACATTATGAAAAGACCAAACCTAAGAATAAAAGGAATAGAAGAAGGAGATGTACAGCTCAGAGGCCCAGAAAATATTTTCAATAAAAACATAGAAGAAAATTTTCTTAACCTAAATAAAGAGATGCCTATAAACATACAAGAAACTTACAAAACACCAAATAGATTGGACCAGAAAAGAAAATCCTTCCACTACATAACAGTCAGAACACTAAATATATAAAACAAAGAAAGAATATTAGAAGCTGTAAGAGAAAAAGACCTTTTAGAATTACAGTGGACTTCTCAACAGAGACTTTAAAAACTAGAACAGCCTAGACAAATGTCTTAGAGTCTCTAAGAGACCACAGATGCCAAGCTGTTAATCACCATAGTTGGAGAAAACAAGATATTCTATGACAAAACCAAATTTAAACAATATCTATCCACAAATTCATCCATACAGAAGATACTAGAAAGAAAACACCAACTCAAGAAAGTTAACTACGTCCAAGTAAACACAGGAAATAAATCATTCCACACTAGTAAAACCAAAAGAAGAGAAACACAAACACACACACACACACACAATCACCACCAATGTCAAAATAACAGGAATTAACAATCATTGATCTTTAATATCTCTCAAAATCAATGGACTCAATTCCCCAAAGAAAAGACGCTATTAGAATGGATGCAAAACCAAGACCCATCATTCTTCTGTTTACAAGAAACACACCCCAACCTCAAAGATAGATATTGCCTCAGAGTAAAGGGCTGGAACAAAGATTTTCTAAGCAAACAAACCCAAGAAGCATTATAATATTTAATAAAATAGACTTCCATCCAAAATTAACCAAAAGAGGTAAAGAGGACATACTTCATACTTATCAGTGCAAAAATCCAGATGAAGCCTCAATCCTTAATATCTATGCCACAAACACAAGGACACCCCATTTGTAAAAGAAACATTAGTAAAGCTTAAACCACACATTGATCCCCATGCATTGATAGTGGGAGACTTCCGTTGGAATTGACAATTAACCTCTCAAATCGACTCGGTGGCATGTGTTCCTCGCTTGCTCGCTGCCTGCTCTCATGTTCTGGTTTCCCCGAATGAAAGACACACATATGCAGCCTTATATTTTTAGTATGCCTTAAACAGCTCAATGGCTGGGATACTCCCACCTCTACACGTATGTGGCTAACACCTCCCCTCCAATATTCCTGAGTTATACATTTCATCTTTGATGCCTTAGATCTGTATTGGGGGCAGGGACTGCTCTTCCTTGGCTCTTACATGATTGGTGTCTCTCTCTACTGCGCCTCTCAGGGCTGGACTTTACTCCCTTTTGTCAAGGCAGTTCTATATCCTTCTTCATCTTTCGATCCCCTTGCCCACAAATCCTAAAGTCCTGCTTCTGTCTTCCTGCCCAGCCATTGGCCACCAGCAACTTTATTGACTAATCAGAACCAACTGGGGCGTGGAGCCTCAGCATCTCATATTCAGATTCTCATGCAATTTTGAGAACCCAGTTAACACAATACAAGTGTTAGACCAAATCCACAACAGACTTCAACAACCCACTCTCACTGAAAGGATAGAAAATAATACAGCCTAACTCTAATGACCCCAAGAAGTCCGAAGTTTAAAATGCTATCTCGCTTTGTTAGAAACTAGGTAAAAGGTCACATTCCAGAGCCTGCCCTTTGTTTAGAGCTAGCAGAAAGGCCTTGAATAGGTGATCCTGGCCCCACAAGGTAACTGGAAATGGGCTAAGCTTACTTGCTTCTGTAAATTGCTTACGCCATTACCCCTATGCAGGAGTTCACGCAGCTACAGACATTCAAAAAAATAGGAAACTAATTGATCCACTGAGCACAGGCTCCAATAATTTAAACTGATTGGCCTAAAAACTATGGAGTGGTACAAATTGATTGGCTCGCATTTCGCGGGCTCTCCATGCTAAGAAATGATTGGTTTGTGATTCTCGGGCTTTGTCGTAAACTTATAAAAGCTGTCGCAATTTGGCACTCTTGGTCCACAGTCCTCTAACCCTGTGCAGTGTACGGCTGTGGAACCCAGAATTCTGGAATAAAAAAATCCTCATGTTATTGCATCGAGACTGTTTCTCGAGAGTAATTTGGGTGTTGCCTTCAGGGGTGTGGGGTGCTGGGGCACCCTTGGGTTTTGGGGGTCTTACATCACCAGTGTCATCCAGACAGAAGCTAAATGGAGAAATAATGGAAATAACAAACAGAATGACCCGAATGGGCCTAACAGATATCTACAGAACATTTTACCCACATAAAAGAATATACCTTCTTCTCAGCACCTCACAGAACCTTCTCCAGAACCGACCATATACTCAGTCACAAAGCATGTTTCAACAAATACAAGGAAATTGAAATATCCTCCCATGTCTTAACACACTACTATGCATTAAAGCTGGACTTCAACAACAACAGAAACAACAGAAACCCTACAAACGCATGGAAACTGAACAATTTTCTACTCAGTGACTGCCAGGTCAAGGAAGAAGTAAGGAAAGAAATGAAAGACTTTCTAGAATTCAGTGAAAATGAACTCACAACATGCCCAAGCTTAAGGACACAATAGAAAAAATGCCAAGCCTTAAGTTTTAAGGTTGGAGTAGGCAAGATTATCAGAGAATGGGATGAAGCGCGCTTGACTATGAGTAAAGGAGAAAAGGCTCCACAGGAGATTGAACCAGAATGGGCCTATGGAAAGAAAGGACAGCCCAATGCCAAAATTCCACCAAACACCAAGCTCATTTTGAAGTGGAACTAGTAGATATTGACTGAAACCAGTATTTCAGATTGGACATCAGCAAACATAAAAACCTAATGTGGCCAATTAGAACTTGTTACTATTGTAAGGGAAGAGTCAACTGGAAAATTTAAAGAGTTAAAGCTTGTTTGCTTGATCTCAACTTTTGAGAAACATAATTCCCTGTAACTCCCTTTAAGTCTCAGATATTTTCCTACAGCCATGTAAAGTATTCAAGTGCTGTGGTTGCCCAGTGAAGCCTGAAAAAAATAATATTTTACAGACAGAGGCGAGAAAATGTCTCCTGGGAAGAACAGAACTCTCTCTTACATTCAGAAGCTGAAAATCTCAATTAGCAATTTCCTAAACTCTCCTCTTTCCTTATAGACGGGACATAGTATAACCAAGCAAATATAGATATGTAAGAATCCATCTTGCAGCCAAAAAATTCTGCTACGCTTTGCTCCAACCATTTATGTTATTATGATAGAAAAAGCATTCCAAGAACTCTAGTCACAGGTTCTTTTTTGCTTTTTAGTCATTTCCTTTCAGGGCAGGTGGATTCCAAACAATAGGCCAGACTAAGGAGATTTACATCTGAAGAATCTAGTAATACTAGTGGCTGTTGGGCCAGGTAGTAAGAATTTACATTTGAGTTGGTACCTAGTTCATAGCTACCTACCGCCACAAGCTAATCCAGTTCCACCTTTAACTTTTTTATTTATTTATTTATTTATTTATTTATTTTTTGGTTTTTTTGGATTTGGTTTTTTCAAGACAGGGTTTCTCTGTGTAGCCCTGGCTGTCCTGGAACTCACTCTGTAGACCAGGCTGGCCTCGAACTCAGAAATCCGCCTGCCTCTGCCTCTGCCTCCCAGAGTGCTGGGATTACAGGCATGTGCCACCACCCCCCAGCTCTGCCTTTAACTCTTGATTTTGCTTGTTATGCAGATAGGCTATCTCAGGCCCACCTGGATAGCAAGGGAAGTTTATGAGGAACTGCTTTTTGTGTTGCATGCCCCACCCAGGGAGCCCTTGAAAAAAACATTTTTAGCTCATCCAGGTGTGATTCGAGAAACAGTAGATACTTTTTACTGAGAGAGACATTCTGGGTAAGGAATGAGTTAGTTCATCAGGCTGGGCCTAAGGGCTAACAGCCAGTTAGTTTACCAGCCTGGCCCAAAAAGTTGCAGCCAGTTAGTTTTACCAGGCTGGAGGCTAGAGGCTGCTACCAGAGCTAATCACTGGAGCTGATCGCCCGGGGCCTACGGTGGTCCCGGGCATGGCACAGAGAAAAATGCAACGGGCAGACTAGGCAGAAGTGCTGTTGGAGGATGGCGCGGACCAGGCAGCTTCCCAAGCTCGACAATGCCACCATTTTCACCGGGAGGCTAGGCACAGGAACCATCCTTCTTCAGCTCCCGGGCCAACGCGATAGGGAGACCAAGATGAAGAAGCAGTTTAGCCGCATGTGCCCTGGACTTTGGGTAAACAACCTGTATTGCCCAAGAAAGCCTAGGTAGACTTTTACAGATGTATGTGATGCTTAATTTGAGATGTTAACTTGACTGGACTTTGGGAGATACCCGAGAAATACATTCAGATTTCAAACCACCCCTGTGGTCATGTTAGCTTGTAATTCCCGCCGGACCTGCATCTTCCTGGACCAAAGAATCCTGGTTATCCCAAGGCAGGCTTCGGACTGTAACATTCAAGAGAGCTACTTTTCCCTTTACCTTGTAAACTAAAAGGCTCAATAAAAATGTCATGGATTGTCACGGGGGGGGGGGGGGGGGGGGAGGGGGCGGAGAGAAAGAAAAAGAAAAGAAAACAATGCTAAGAGTTCATAGCACCAAGTGCCTTCATAAAGAAATTAGTGAGATCTCATACTAGTGAGAGCTCATACTGTCAGCTTAACAGCACACCTGAAAGCTCACGGACAAAAAAGAAAAAAAAAAACCAAAGGCACTCAAGGGGAGTAAACAGTAGGAAATAATCAAACTCAGGGCTGAAGTCAATAAAATAGACACGGAGAACAATACAAAGAATCAATGAATCAAAGAGCTGGTTCTTTGAGAAAATCGACAAGATAGACAAACCGTAAGCAAAAGTAACTAAAAGGCCGAGAGAGAATATCCCAATCAATGAAATCATAAATGAAAAAGGGGACATAAGCACAGATACTGATGGGCTGGAGAGATGGCTCAGTGGTTAAGAGCACTGATTGCTCTTCTGAAGGTCCTGAGTTTAAATTCCAGAAACCACATGATGGCTCACAACAATCCTTAATGAGATCTGATGCCCTCTTCTGGGGTGTCTGAAGACAGCTACAGTGAGTGGGGCCAGAGCTAGAGCTGGAAAGTTGGCTCAGTGGTTAAGAGCACTGACTGTTCTCTTCCTGAGGTCCTGAGTTCAAATCTCAGCAACTACCCAGTGGCTCACAACTATCGGTAATGAGCCCAGATGTCCTTTTCTGGTGTGTGTGTGAAAACAGCTACAGTGTACTTACATATAATAAATAAATAAATCTTTAAAAAAGTGTACTTACACATAATAAATAAATAAATCTTATAACAACAAACACTAGGGACATCTAAAGAATCCTTAAGTCTTACTTCTAAAACCTGTACTCCACAAAATTGGAAAATATAAATGAAATGGACATTTTTTTTGCAAGATTGAAGAAACAATCTACGTAGGCTTATAACCCCTACAGATATACAAGTCATCATTAAAAGTCTCTCAATCAAAAAAAGCCCAGGGCCAGATGGTTTTAGTGCAGAATTCCACCAGACCTTCTGAGAAGAGCTAATACACCAACACTCCTCAAATTATTCCACAAAACAGAACTAGAAGAAACATTGCCAAATTCATTTTATGAGGCCAAAGTTACACTGATACCAAAACCACACAAAGAGTCAACCAAGAAAGAGAATTTCAGACCAATCTCCCTTATGAAACACTTAAGCAAAAATAATAATATACCCGTAAACCAAATCCAAGAACACTTCAAAAATATCATTCACTGTGATCAAGTATGCAGGGATACAGCGATGGTTCAACATCCAAAAATCCATCAATGTAATCCATCATAGAAACAAACTGAAAGAAAATAAAACACATTACCATTTCATTAGATGCTAAAAAAGCCTTTGTCAAAATCGTACACCCTTTCATGTTAAAAGTCTTGGAGATATCAGGGATACAAGGCACATTCCTAAACACAATAAAGGTGATATGGAGTCTTTGGGATGTAAAGTGAATAAATAACTTAGTAAAAATAAAAAGGTATAAGATCTCTTTAAAATTCAAAATTTCTTTAATATACTCAACGTCTTTTGACTGTGAGTTCCTTAAACTTAAAGAATAAAATAAAAGCGGAAAAAAATAAAGGTATGTGCCACCTCCCCTTGGCACATACCAAGTTCTTGATCACCTAGGACCACATAGAGAAAAGCTGTCTCAAAAAACAAGTGGTTATACACTGGAGAGAAGGCTCAGCAGTTGGGAGCACTGGCTGCTCTTCCAGAAGACCTAGGTTCAATTCTCAGTATCCACATGGAGGCTCACAACCATCTCTAATGACAGTTCCAGGGGAATCTGATGCCATCTTCTGATCTCCACTGGCACCAGGCATGCAAGTACTACACAGACAAAATATTCTGGCATAACACTCATGCACAAAAATATTTTAAAAGGTACCTTTAAGTGGTTATGATGGAATTGTATGACTATGAAGTGTGGCTGGTTATCTTGTCCAGACATAAATGATCTCCTTCCTGGCTCTCTGCCAGTATGCTTTAGAGATAATTTCTAAATTGGGCCAGGGATTGCACAAAATCATCTTTGGCCTGGGGTCTGTATGAACTCTAGAAAGATGGTAGCCATGCTGAATCTAAAATAAGATTGACACAGGAACAATGGCAGAGGAAAAGGAGACGACATTAAGCCATTCCTGGGAAAGGGAGAGGCTTGAGCATGGCCTTGCAGAAATGGGGCTGTATTTTATTTTTAATTGTTAAATGCCAGGAACTAGGCTTGAGAGGTGATGGCGGAGAAGCAGGAGTGGCCGGGTCCTCCGGGTCCTGGTATACCGTTACTGAATACTTGAGGTTTAGTCTAAAAACACTTGAAGGAATTTAAGCAGATAGATGACAGGCAGCACCCAGAAGAGGCCCGGATATATTTCATAATGATGGCCCTATCAAAAGTATGAAGCAGCTGGGCAGTGGTGGCACACACCTGCAATCCCAGCACTCTGGTAGGCAGAGGCAGGTGGATTTCTGAGCTCAAGGCCAGCCTGGTCTACAGAGTGAATTCCAGGACAGCCAGAGCTATACAGAGAAACCCTGTCTCAAAAAACAAACAAACAAACAAACAAACAAAAAGTATGAAGCAGTCTTGAAACTAGTCTAGCTAATGAAAGCGGGTGAGATTCTTGTTATCTATATACTAGAGGATTGTCATAGTTCTCATAAGAGTGGCAGGAAGTGTCCACCCATTTCTGAAATTGGGCTCCCATATAGTTGGGTCTCTGTAATGGAAGGGTGGTCCCATTGTAAGGGAGCTGAGGCTGGAAGCAAGGAAATGCTAAATGAATGTTATTGTCTAGGTCAGTAATGACAATGTCGTGAATGGGCTAGCAGGGAGATCTATTACTGAAGACAAGTCCAGTGTATTTACTTGAAGAGACAAAATGACTTAAAGAGACAGAGGTGAAAACATGTTCAGAGAGGAGCACAAGTGACCAGAACTCCCCCTTGGGTGTTCTGAAACTTGCCATGGCTCTTGCCAAGGTCAGCATTCTTTTAAAAGAAGCATTGATGATGATGATGATGATGTGTGTAAGCGCTTGAGGACATATATGTAAGTGTTCCTGTATCCATGACTGGCCCTTTGAGGCCAGAAGAGGGCACTAGATGGAGCTGTAGGCACGAATGATTGTAAGCCAACACAGGCGTGCTAGGAATTGAACCCTCTGGAAGAGCAACAAGTGCTCTTAACCACATGGCCATTGCTTTGGCCATTTGTTTTCTTACATTTATTTTTATTTATTTATTTGTGTGTGTGTGTGTGTCTGTGTATCACAAATGCTCAGGTGTCTGAGGAAGACAGAGAAGTTGAGTCCTTGGTGCTGGAGTTACGCAGGCAGTTGTGAGTGTTTGAGGTGGGTGCTGGGAACTGTACCTGGGTCCTCTGGAAGAGCAACAAGCGCTCTTAACCACCAAGCCAACGCTGCAGTCCCTTCTGATTCTTAAAGTCTGCTGTATTACATTGTCAGCAGGGACGGTGAACTAAGTCTGTCTCTGAGGAATGAGGAACAACAGTGGTGGGCAGATTTACCTCTAAGATGTTCCGTTAGTCTTAAAGAGACTGAACCTCTGAATCGTAGGCCAGTCCAATTAAATGTTGTCCTTATAAGAGCTGCCTTGGTCATGGTGTCTGTTCAAGCAGTAACACCCCATCTAAGACAGCTACATAGGCTAGCCTGGGAATATATGAGACCATGTTTCCACCAAAAGAAAAAAAAGTCTGGGGGAATAGTTGAAAGTAGACTATTTGCCTACTATGAATGGGACCTTATGATTAACTTTTTAAAATCATGAAAGACACAGGGCATAAGATCAGTGGAGCAGCTGGGACTGAAGTCTTCCTGGCGCCATTGGCACCAGGGAGCCAGGAGACTCCACAGCCTTCTGTGCATAGCCTGCCAGGAAAGAGAAATCTCCCAGCAGTGCTTTCATTTTGAGCTCAGAGGAGTAAAGACACAGGCTTACAGGCCCACAGGAGGAACAAACTCCAGTCAGAGACAACAATACCAACTAGCACCAGAGATAACCAGAGGGCAAAAGGTAAGCACAAGAACCCTATCAACAGAAACCAAGGCTACATGGTAACATCAGAACCCAGTTCTCCCACCACAGCAAGTCCCATATTCCCCAACACACCAGAACAGCAAGAGTTGGATTTAAAATCGTATCTCATGATGCTATTAGAAGGCTTCAAGAAAGCCTTAAATAACTCCCTTAAAGAAATACAGGAGAACATCGGTCAACAGGTAAAAGCCCTTAAAGAGGAAACACAAAAATCCCCTAAAGAAATACAGGAGATCATGGGTCAACAGGCAGAAACCCTTAAAGAAGAAACACAAAAATCCCTTAAAGAATTACAGGAAAACACAAACAATCAAGTGAAGGAACTGAACAAAACCATCCAGGATCTAAAAGTGGAAGTAGAAACAAAGAAATCACAAAGTGAGACATCTCTGGAGATAGAAAACCTTGGAAAGAATTCAGGAGTCATAGATGCAAGCATCAACAACAGAATACAAGAGATAGAAGAAAGAACCTCAGGTGCTCAAGATACCATAGAAAACATTGACTCAACAGACAAAGAAAATGCAAAATGCATAAAGCTGGTAACCCAAAACATCAAGGAACTCCAGGACACAATGAGAAGACCAAACCTAAGGATTATAGGTATAGACAAGAGCGAGGATTTATATCTTAAAGGCCCAGTAAATATCTTCAACAAAATTGTAGAAGAAAACTTTCCTAACCTAGAGAAAGAGATGCCCATGAGCATACAAGAAGCCTTCAGAACTCCAAACAGACTGGACCAGAACAGAAAGTCCTCCTGGCAATAATAATCAAGACACCAAATTCACTAAACAAAGAAAGAATTTTTTTTTGTTGTTTTTGTTTTTGTTGTTGTTTTTTTGTTTTGTTTTTTCGAGACAGGGTTTCTCTGTATAGCCCTGGCTGTCCTGGAATTCACTCTGTAGACCAGGCTGGCCTCGAACTCAGAAATCTGCCTGCCTCTGCCTCCTAGAGTGCTGGGATTACAGGCATGCGCCACCACCACCTGGCTCAAAGATAGAATATTAAAAGCAGTAAGGGAAAAGGGGCAAGTAACTTATAAAGGCAGACCCAGCAGAATCACACCAGACTTCTCACCAGAGATGGTGAAAGCTCGAAAATCCTGGGCAAACCTCATACAGACCCTAAGAGAACATAAATGCCAGCCCAGGCTACTATACCCAGCAAAACTCTCAATCATCATAGATGGAGAAACCAAGATATTCCACAATAAAATCAAATTTACACACTATCTGTCCACAAATCCAGACCTACAAAGGATAACTGATGGAAAATGCCCACACAAGGAGGGAAACTACACCCTAGAAAAAGCAAGAAAGTGATCTTCTTTCAACAAACCCAAAAGAAGATATCCACACAAACATAAAAATAACATCAAAAATAACAGGAAGCAACAATCACTATTCCTTAATATCTCTTAACAACAATGGACTCAACTCCCCAATAAAAAGACATAGACTAATGAAATATTTCTCATGTAAATCTTCAATTTTATTAGAAAATGTTTGTAATTCCCCTTTTAATTAATTTAGTATTTTTTATGTCTATCATTTTATCTGCACTGTTTTTCATGATAATCTTCAATTTTAATGTCTTTCTATATACTTCCTCTATTTTACCAGAAATGTTTTCAATGTCAATCTTTGATTTTATCACAAACGTTTCTAATTCTACCTTCAATTAATTTAGAAAGAGTTTTTATAACTACCATTTTATATGTAAAATTTTCCATGAAATAGTCAATTTTATCGTGTTTGTCTATATATTTCTTGAATTTTACCAGAAATATTTTCCATGTAAATCTTCAATTTTATCAGAAAATGTTTATAATTCCACTTTTAATCAATTTAGGAATACTTTTATGCCTACCATTATAGGCATATAATGCCTATAATATCTATATAAAATTTTCCATGATAATCTTCAATTCTAACATGTTTTTCTACATTTTTCTACAATTTTATCAGAAATATTTTCCACGTCAATCTTCGATTCTAGCACAAAATGTTTCTATTCCATATTTCAATTAATTTAGCAATGTTTTACATGCCTACCACTTTATTCTTTAATTTTCCATGAAAATTGTCAATTTTAATGTGTTTATCTGAAATATTTTCCATGTAAGTCTTTAATTTTATCATAAAGTGTTTTTACTTCCCTTTTCAATAAAAGAATAAAATAAAATCATGAAAATTTCAAGGCTTAAGTTAGTAAAATTCATAAAGTGCCCTGCAGAGTATCCAGGTCATCACGAGTACCTGATAAATGTTAGCCACTTTTACTAGATATGAAGAATGAAGAAATGGGAGGCAGAGATTAGGTATCAGGCTGTTTGCAATATATAACATCACCCAAGTTTTAATTGTTCCTTTGCATGGAGCAGATATCCTTGTGGTGTGAAGAGATTAGGAAATCCTTTTCTTTCTACTTCTTAAATTCTTGACATCTCCAGGTTTTATGACTAGTGGGAAATAAACTATTAACTTATACAACAAACAAGAAATAACATACATAAATTCCCCAGGGCTGGAGAGAGGCCCGGATTGGTAAAGTGCTTGGTATGCAAGCAAGAAGACCTGAGTTTGCCCCCTCCCCCACACCCATGTAAAAGGAGCTTGGTACGGAGCATGCTCCTGCCACTCCAGTGCTGGGACAGTGCCAACAGGAGGGCCCTTGGGGCTCGTGGCCATCATTATGGACAAACTCATGGGCTCCATGTCTGACCAATAAAGAAAAAGTGGAGAGTGATTAAGAAAGCTAAGTGTTGACTTCTGGCTTACACAAGCACACGTGTGCGTGCACATGAGCTCCTCCACCCCAGAGTCTGGCGTTCTAGAAGGTAACTTTTTTTTTTTTTTTTTTTTTTTAAAGATTTATTTATTTATTATATGTAAGTACACTACTGTAGCTGTCTTCAGACACCAGAAGAGGGCGTCAGATCTCATTACAGATGGTTGTGAGCCACCATGTGGTTGCTGCGATTTGAACTCAGGACCTTCGGAAGAGCAGTCGGTGCTCTTAACCACTGAGCCATCTCTCCAGCCCCTAGAAGGTAACTTTTTATGACATTTCAATCACCCCTACTTCCTACAGGAATATTCCTCTCTTTGCCATGTAAAAAGAAAATCAGCCACCCTTAAAAAACTTGGTGAGTGGAATTCTCATTTTCATAGAGCCTTATTTAGAATAGTTTAGCTGTAAACAAGCAAACAAACTTAAAAGGTATATGTGGGAGGGGAAGAGGGGTTCTGGAGAAGTGGCTCAGAGGTTAAGAGCACTGGCTACTTTTCCAATGGAGCCCAGTTAAATGTTAGTAAAATTAAGATGTTCCAAATTCAAACTCTGGATAGAAATATGGGGTTAAAACTGACAAAATTGAATTGAAAAGCAAAATGCAAGCTGAACAAAAATTTAAGAAATTTATTGGGATGGAAAAGTTTTGATCCAAGCAGTAGTTTATCTGAAAAATATAGGTTTTAGGTTAGCCACCAGTCCCACCAGAGCCAAGGGTGTAAGGTTAGCTCATAGAAAAATGAGTGTACTCTAGTCTAATAATGAGAAACATTTTCCTCTCCTGCTAAGTTATGGCTATCATAAATGATTTGCAAACTCTTTTTAGAAGTATAATTCTATACTAGAACTTTTAAACTTACATATAGGAGGCATGAGAATCACTTGAAGTATAGCCTCATCTACATACCCTGGGCTACATGAGCCCAGGGTGGAAAAGAAAAAGACCCATGGGAAAAATTTGTCGATTTCACGAAAGCAGGCTTGTCTGCTGAACTTTATGCTATTGGGGATGGATAGGGTCTGCTTGCGATGTCCCGACCTTAGACGCCTATCCAAATGAATGTGGCGATGATGGAACAGCCTTTGTCACATCTACTTCACACCATGGGAAGCGTCACACAAAGCTGCTTTTCTTGAGTGATGAGCTGGAGAGACCAGTCTTTCCTGAAGTTTGTCTGATACATACATTTTTGTTGAGCTGGCCTGTCATTGCACTGTCTTGCAATAGCCTTGTAGGACCCATCCCATGCCGGCTGGCTGCCTGTTGACATTTGGTAATCAAGGATTTCAGAGGAAGGCATCAAGGTGGATGTGAGGCAACACTGGAGAGCCCTGGCGAGGGCTGGTGCACAGGGCCTTCCATTGCGCCTTGTCATAAGAAGGCTGAGGGTTGGCACAGGTCGGAGCTTTGGCCACAGTGTAGTAGGCTGCCTGACGTGGTTTGCGGGTAACCAATGGGCCTCCCCACGTCACCAAGGCTGCTCCCAGTCCCTTCTAAAGTATAGACTGGCATTTTCAGACATCATAAACATTTTGTAAGAAAAAGACCGTAAAAGAGACCAAATCTTTGGGGAAAGCTTCGATAAATTTATCTAACTGACAAAAATCTGTAGGTTGGGTCAGAAAGTCCGTCTCTCCTTGTTTCTCGTGAGCCAAGTGTATGCTCCTGGGCAAGTCAATTAACAACCCCGGTCGCCATTTTCTTACTTCAGGATAAGGAGGGACACATCATGCCACTTCAAGACGGGAGGAACAGACTTAGGCTGTCATAGTTTGTGGAGGACCCTGCCTTAGAGGTGAGGTACATGGGAAGAAGCCTTGATATGGGGTTTGGAGGTGACCTCCGTGATGTCAGGCAGAGGGTAGGGCTTCAGACCTTAAAGGACATATCCAAAAGGAAACCAGCAGGAGCTGAGATCACAGGACTCCTACTTCTTGTCATAGGCAAGTCCCTTCTAGGTGTTGGCTGAAGTTGGCTTTCTTCATTCTGTCAGGCACAAGAGGTCACAGAGGGTGGGGTACTGGCCAATGTGTCACGTTCCTAAGGCTCTGAGAAGAAATGGACAGGGAGGAGACAACCAGAAGAGGAGTTTGGTTGAGTTTTTTTATTTTTATTTATTTTTTTGAGGCAGTGTTCTTAAACTTGTGATCCCTCTGCCTCAGTCTCATGTTCCAGGATTACAGGTGAGTACCACCACATCCAGCTTCACAAGGAGAGTCTTTGTAGCAAGTTATTTCCAACTGATGCCCCTGTTTTCTTTCCAGATTGAAAACCCCCAGGAGCCAAGGACATCTGGGTCTCAGCCTTACAGGTCGTTTCACTCCCTCATCACCAGAGCTACCAACTCTGGTAAGGAAAGCAAAATGATTTAAAGTTTTTCTCATGTAGCCTAGGTTGGCCCCAAACTTGACACACAGCAAAGACTGGCCTGGACCGCCTTCCCTCCTCTAAGGCTGCCTCTATTTCCCAAAGGCTGGGACTATAAATATGCAAACCGACACCTGGTGGAAGGGAGGTGTCTTTAATGAAGAGGACAACTGGAAGAGATGCTAAAATTGAAGTTTTCATAGAAAATCTCAGGGGATATATAGATACGTATATTGGAGGAGGTATTTGTTATTATGGTAAAATACAGTCTTTTGTTGTTTTAGACCTTCGTAGGTGTAGAGTGATAAGGCTGTTTCTGATGACTCCAGGTCTGTCCTTGTGCTGATGCCCACCACCTGTCCTCTTCTGGGAGTAAGTTACAGATTATTCTGTAGGGCCCACCCGAGAGGCTGGGTCTGGCTCCTCTAGGAAATACCCTAGATTACCAGAAACACAGGAAGTTAGTTCTGTGGTCATGACTCCTTGCTATCACTCGCCACTGCGTCTCTTTCGGTTTCATCTGTTCGGCTCCAACCAGTTGTCTTGATTGTTGTGCGCTTACTTTTAGCTCATTCCAACCTTTTTTGTTTTTAAATTACCTCTTAGACAGGATCTCCTCTCACTCAGGTTGGCCTCAGACTTGCTGTGTATAAAGTACTGATCTTGAGGGGGTTTTATTAAGGTTTAAGAAACTTTTCTATTTTCTGTGCATGGATGTTTTGCCTTCAAGCGTGTCTGTGCACCATGTGTGTGCAGTGCCCTTGGATGGAAGAAAAGGACATTAAGTTCTCTGGCGCTGGAGTTACAGATGACTGTCAGCGGCTGTGGGTGCTGGTAGGAATCAAACCCAGGTCTTCTGGAAGGAAGAACTGCTAAGTCATCTAGCTCTCCAGCCCTGGCACTGAGTTCTTGATTATTCAGGTTCTGCCTCTCCAGCTCCTGGATTATAGGCATTAGCCAGCATGACCAGTTTACAGCAGGGACTGAACCCTGGGCTTGCTGTATGCTAGGTAAACACTCCACAAAACGAGCTGCAGCCCTGGGCTGCGGTGGTAGCCTTTACTCCTTCCCTGGCTGTTGTCTAGCCTTTTTTGGTCAACTGTGATCAACACCTCTGCTATCTAGCATTTGCTCCAAACCCCAAACCTGCATTTCTGGACTACCTACTGACCAGTCCTTTAGGTCATTGTTTGTTGAAACAAATAATATGTTCAAAAACATTTTTCTTTTTTGGTCACAAACCAGGCTCTTGTTTGATGTCTCTGTCCCTGTCAGTAACCCGCTGAATCGGAATCATTTAGACTCAAATCCTCTTTGATCTTTTGTTGCTTTCAGCTAATCAGCCCCAAAGACAATCAGATTTTCCTTTACATTTTGTCTTTCCCTCTCCCTCACCCATTTCTATGTACTTACCATCTAAGACGTTATCTAAAGTCTGTCTACCCTTTCCCTCTAGTCCATTTCCTGTGACCAGCTGAAGCTAGACCTAGACTTACCCTCATTAATCTCTTCGTGCCTGCTCAAAATCCTGACGCCCTTCCCCGTCCCCGTCAAGGCTTTTTGCTCTTCTTGGGCTGTCGACATTTTCCAGTTTGATCCTATCTGGACACCACCTCTGCCAGGTGGCTATATTGTAATGGAAAGTTTAATGGCTTTGGAACAGAGAGCTGCTTTCAGACTGTAGCCTTGTATTCAGTGGAATGACCTTGCGCAGCTGGTTGACTCTCGGTGTCTTGGAGCCTCATTTGGAAATGAGGCTAACAATGCCTGTGTCGCAGCGAACTTAATGAGGATTTAATTAGATAATATGTGTGGAGGCAGTCTAGCATTGTGCTCAGAACCCACGTGTGAAATGACTCACTTGGCTTACACCCAGGCTTTCCCACTTACTAATTACATGACCTAGAGCAAATTTCTTGACCTCTCTAGACTGTCTTTTTCCTTTGTAAAGTGGGGATAACAGTGCTAACACTCAAGATCTGTAGTAAGCATAAGGTGATTTACTATCTGCAAAGTGCTTAACATAGCACCTGGCACACTGCACATTTTAACAGGTTTAGCTATTGTTACTTCGTGACAAGAAACCCAGTCTAATGTTTGGCATATAATCAGCACTTATATGTTTACTGAGTTTGTTAATAAACCATTTTTTTTTGATACAAGGTCTCATGTAGCCCATCCTGGTCTCAAACTCCCTGTGTAGCTGATTGAAGTTGAGCTTCCGATTTTCCTTCCTCCACCTTCCAGTTGCTAGGATTACAGGCATGAACACACCATGCTTTGTGCTTGTGGACCTTGGGAGGGAACCTAAGGCTTCGGGAATGCTAAGCAAACACTACCTCCCTAGACCCTGAATCAATCTCACTGATATGGTCTTCTTTCCTATTAATTCTTGCTAGGAACAGTCTCTCACACCCTCTCCCAAGACAGGCTAACTACCTCCATTTTTATTCGTGTATTTTCATCATTTTTTGCCCTTGGTTGTGGTTTTCCTCATTTTCAGAATGTTATAATCTCTCTTTGCTGACTACCGAAATTCTGATTCCGTAATGTCATCATAATCCTTGACTCCATGAAACTTTCATCATTTCTGGGATCAGCAAAGTTTCACTTTCCTGAACCAAGTATTGGCCTCTTTTTCTTTCTTTTTCTCTTCCTCTTCCTTCTCCTCCTCCTCTTTGACAGGGTTTTGCTATATAGCTCAGGCCTGCCTCAAACTTTCCATCCTCTGCCCCAGCCTCCTAAATGCTAGCAATGCAACATTAGCTACCATATTGGTCTCCAGTTACTCTTGCTTTAGGTACTTGATGATAATATTGTGATGGAAAGACCTAGCTACTGTTTCCTGTTTGCTGGTTTTGCCTTCAAATAGTTTAGGAAATATTCTTTAAGCTAGTATTGTCTCAGAACATATAGTAAACATATGGTAACTTATGTGGCATCATCTTTTGGGATAAGATTCCCATATTATATTTAGAGTATGTATTAATTAGGATTCTCTAGAGTCACAGAATTTATGGACTATCTCTATATATTAAAGAAATAGAATGATTTGCAGTCTGCAGTCCAACTAACCTAACAATGGGCAGCTGTGAATGGTAAGTCCAAGAATCTAGTATTTCTAGTATTGCTCAGTGCCATGAGGAGAGGTGTTTCAGCTGGTCTTCTGTAGAAGCTGGAACCCTGAAGAAGTAGGTTCCAACAGATGTGCTGGCAGGTAAACACAAGCAGGCAGAGAATGAACCCTTCCTCTTTCCATTGTCCTTACGTAGGCCTCCAGCAGAAGGTGCGCTCCAGATTAAAGGCATGTACCACCATGCGTGGACTTAAGCTTTTCTTTACTTGGAACTTGCTCTGTCTGTCCCAGGCTGGCCTTGAACTCAGAGATCTGCTTGCCTCATGTAAAAGCATGTACCACCTTGCCCGGGCCTAAGCTTTTCATGGCCACTATGCCTCAAGATCCTGATCAGAGGTGTACCCACCATTTCTGGATTGTAGTTCATTCCAAATGTAGTCAAGTTGACAATCAGGAACAGCCACCACAGAGTAGGATTTGATACTTAGGTTTTTTGTTTTGTTTGTTTTTTTAAGGAGGGGTCCAGAATTCTGGAATAATTTTTCAGGTCTAGTGTCTTATCAATGGATTGGATGTGAGAGATGCAGAATGGTTTGGCTAAGTAGTTCCTTCTGTATAAGACAAGGGCTGGAGCCTCTGGGTCAAAGGGTTGGAGAAGCGCTTAAGGCTAGGTGGAGGGCCAGAGACTGACCCTTGCTGATACTGACAAGGACGTGTCCCTGTTTAGATCTGGTTCTTGCCACAACAGGCTTTGCCTCTCACACTTTCTCAGGCTCCTTACACCTTTACACAACTTTTGCCCTATTGAGAAACTGGTTCTGCTTGAAACTTCCCATGGCCTGGAGCGAGTAACCATGACGGTGTTTGCATACCAGAGGGGTTTTACCCTCCCAGGACTGCCAATAAGGATGCAGTGGCGTTTAGATGACGTGATCTGAAGGACAGCACTGCAGCCTGCACAGCCCAGAATGTTTGAACTATGTGAAAGGTTCAGACCAGATTTCACAATACCCAGAAGGCCAAGAAAGCCTAGCCCACAGTCCAAGGAGAGCAGCACCCTGCCCCAGTTCTCACAGGTTCTCGGCTTCCCTTCACCTCCCCTTTCCTGCACCCGTGAAGTACCTGTGGTCTGGACCACTCCCTTCAGTTCTGCATTATACTTTTGTTTCAAGGTAGCTGTGTTTTTCAGGCAACTGTAACTTCCCTAAGTACACAGACTATACCCTAACTTCTTTACTGCTTGGCAGCGCCTCAGCTATAATGTAACTTGCGAACACAATAAAATATCAATAAATGCTGATTGACTTGAACATTCATTTTTTTTAAAAAAAGGTCCACAAAAAGGAGGAATCAGAAGATTAAAAAAATCTTATATTTAAAAAAAATCTTTAAATTTAAAAAAATTTAAAAAAGCAAGCGTGTATGCTTGCATATATGTATGTTAGAGACGGGATCTCACTCTATAGCCCAGGCTGATCTCAAACTCACTATGTAGTCGAGGCTGGCCTTAATTGAAGGGTGATGCTCTTGCTTCAGCCTCATGAGAACTGGGATCACAGGCTTGAGGCAGCCATCGCAATTTCCAATGGGAATGGTAGTGCTAGTGTCCTTAGACACAGTATTGGTGCTTTTCCAGGAGAAAAAGAGGTTCCACCCCACGCCTGAGGCCCTTCCATGTCTTATGTTCCCTTTCCAACCACAAAGGCCATACAGTGAGAACTTTAGGGGCTTCAGAGACTATTTAATTCGACTCTCTCATTTCTAGCTGGAAGCAAGTCAGAGCAGTTGGTAGGGGTGGAGGAAGTGTGTCTCGGCCTCGCTGTAATTGTGAGATCTCTCTCAGCTTCAGGGCTTCTACTCTTCAAGTTTAAAGTGAGGACAGTAAAGCTTATATACGTGGTCACTGTGGGAATTAGGTGACAGGCACACCAACAGTGCTGGGCACAGTGGATGCTCAGTACTGGGACCAGCTCCTTTCTCTTGAGTGTCTTTCCCAAAGACAGAAAACAATGTGGCATTGTCCTGCCCTGTTTTTCAAGCCAGTCCCCCCTTTGATCTCCTGGTAAGCCAGCCTCCCGGCCACTAGAAAACTGGGTCAAGCATTAACACATTATTTTCACTGGATATTTGTCCAAAGTTATCTTGAGTACATCTGTATAACTTGAAACAAAGGAATTCAGAAGCTAGGAGTACTGCATTCTAGGGAGAAATCACAGGCCCAAGGCTTGCCCTTTGAGAACTTCAGGGTTGGTTCCTGATGCAGTATCCGTGGCCTTTTACCCTCTCTCTTTTTCCTTTTGGGAAAAAAAAAAACCCACCTCTGATATATTTATGCAATCGGCCTTGCAACCAGATATTTGTCACCTGTCTGAGGACAGACTCTGCTGTTCATTCATCAATCAGCTGAAGCCGAAATGAAAACATTGCTGCCGAGGTTCTGTTAAAAGAATGTCCACGCCATGGTGACAGCCACTGAGCATTTGGTCTCAGAAGCAACATCTTCGTTAATAAAAATGAGTGGCAAATGGCAAACTCTTCTTCCCCTCATTGGACAAGTTTTAATGGGATAACTGTTTCTTTAGAGATTTGTAATTAGTTAATAACCTTCATTGTGTTTGGTTGTAAATATTTTAGTATGAAGCAGATTACACCAGAAAAAAAATCTTATGAAAGAGTATAAGAATTTTCCAATTGGAATTGACCATACATCATTTAGTGAATGCAGGGCAGAGAGACAAGGCAAGGGCCTACTTTCTAGGCAGTTTCTTTGTGGAAGATGTAGGAAGTAGAACACCGGCCTTCCAAAGTATTTATTATGTTCTAATCTTCAGACGCTGGACTATGTTAGGTTACAAGGAAAGGCAATTTAAAGTTGCAAAGGAAATTAACATTTCTAATTCCTGGGGAGCTTAGTAAAATGCTTTGCAAACACAAAAACCGGAGTTTGGATTTTTAGCACTGGTCCAAGCCAGTGAGAAGACTCAACGAAAAAGCTCTTGATGCACAAGGTAGGCAACCTGAATTCAATCTCTGGAACCTATGGTAGTAAGAGAGAACCCACTTCCAGATGTTAACCTTTGACCTCAACTTGGTAATCATGTCATGGGTGCATGAGCACTCCCTCGCATATGTGTGCACACAAATAGCACACCAAACTAAACAAAGAGTGTGGGCTCTATGCATCTGTGATTACAGTGCTGGCGAGGTGCCAGGAAGATCTCAGAGCTTCTTGGGCAGTTAGCTTTATTGAAGGGGTAAAGTTCAGGGACAGTGAGAGACCCTCTCTTCCCAAACAGGGTGGGAACAATTGAGGAAACAAGCATATGAACACGCATGCGCACAGTGACAGGAATGAGTACATACATACATACACACACACCCAGAGGTGGGAGGGGCAGGTACACACACACACACACACACACACACACACACACACACACACACACACAGAGCGAGAACAAAATAAGGGCCCTTAACACAGTGGTCTCAACCTTTCTAACACTGCAACCCTTTAATATAGTTCCTCATGTCGTGGTGACCCCCCAACCACAAAATTATTTTTGTTGCTACTTTATAACTGTAATTTTGCTACTGGTATGAATCATAATGTAGACTGTGGGATATGCAGGCTATCTAATATGTGACCGAAGTGAAAGGATCTTTCAGCCACCCCTCCCTTGGGTCTTGTCCACAGGTTGAGAACCACTGCCTTCACAGAGTAAGGCAGAACAAGAGAACCTTGGCACTGGAGTTATAGGCAGTCGTGAGCTGCCCCGTGAGTGCTGTTCATTGAAAGAGCCGTAAGTTCTCTTAGCCACAGTCATATCTCCTGCCCCTAAATTTTATTCTCAATTTGCCATCTAGTTTCAACATCTATAAGAACGGTAACAGCTAATATTTAATACAGATTAAGTGTTTGCATTCCTGCTCTTTTGCTCAGCGTTTCCCATGTCTCCGTTTGATCTTCCCACACTGCTGACACCATTTATCAATGAGGAATTTGGGGCCTGTGGAAGGGGTTGATGTCCACGGCTTTCATTACTCATCTTCACTGCCTTCCGTGGAGGGTGTCACCAGTCTCTCAGTTCTCCCTCTGCACTGTGTCATGAGTCTGTCCCTTCTTTCATGGTCCCTGCCACTGTATCAGACTTATTTCTTTTGGATGTATGCCTGAGCTGTTGCCGTGGCCCAACATGGCTCTCTGCCTCATAATTCCCTTCCTCAGTTTCTCTAATATGTTCCAGTCAGACTGAGGCAGCGCAAATTCTACTTTTATCCTAGGCGTCTCGACATTCACACTTTTAAGATGGAGAAAAGATACTCAAATGGCCCCGAAATCATCCTTGGATAGTGTGGCAATTGCACTATTTTCTATAGAAATTAAATAACATCTTGAAAGGAAAAGGAGAAAAATGTTGAAATCACAGGACAAGGTGTATAAGAAGGATAAGCAACTACTGTAGACTATAAATGAGGAGTTCAAACTTGCTTTGTCTCAGTCTTGGAAAGCTAATATTAGTAATAAGACCATCTCAATGAACAATTCCATTTTTGGAGACAAAGTTTTGTATGAAAGATAAGCTACTTGATGTTGAAGAGATGGCTCAGCCGTTGAGAGCACTGCTGCTCTTGCAGAGGACGTGGGTTCGATCCCCAGAAACAAGGGAGCTCACAAACATCTGTAACTCCAGTTCTAGGACCCGATGCCCTCTTGTGACCTTTGATTGCACCGGTCTTGCATGTGGTGTACATATGCACGTGAGGCAAACACTCATAAAAGACATGATGTAGTATTTCCCACATATTTGTAAACTTCATTGTGACTGTTATAATAAATGACTATATTAAAATAATTTTAAGAAGAAAAGACAAATACCATGAAAGGAAATGCTAATAGTGTGTGGTGTCAGATGGCTACAGTGGTCCTTTCCAGGGCCTACACATCTCAAGTGCGGACACTGGAAGCCTTGACTGCTTCTCATTTCCATTTGTCAGCTGTGCCTCTGAAGTTGAAGGAAGGGATAGACAACACACCACTAAAAGACGTGACAAGAAAAAAGGCTTCTCCTCTTTCCTCAGTCACCACTGGATGAGGTTGTCCTTTCCCACAGCTTTGAGACAAAGTCTTGATATGTAGCTCAGGCTGGCCTCAGCCTCATTTCAACCCGCTTGCCTCAGCATAGTGAGGGCTGAGCTTATGGGTAAAGTCCACAGACCAGGTAAAAAAGAGTTTTACTTTTCTTCTTTACAATGTGTAAAACTTAACTTTCTATACTATATATGTATAGTTTTATAATAAAAAATTATATATAATTTTATGATAAAAATAAAATTCCTGGGCTGGAGAGGTGGCTCAGTGGTTAAGAGCACTGACTGCTCTTCTAGTGGTCATGAGTTCAATTCCCAGCAACCACATGGTGGCTCACAACCATCTGTAACAGGATCTGATGCCCTCTTCTGGTGTCTCTGAAGAGAGCAACAGCATACTTGCATAAAATAAATGAATAAATAAGTAAATATTTAAAAAAAAATCATTGCGTAAAAAAATAATAAAATAAAATTCCTATCATTTCCTGTTACTTATAACATGTAAATTCTTTGACTGGGTCCTAACGTAATCTAGCTCCAGATTGTTTCCCAGACTTTATACTATTGCAGTCAAATGCTGTTTCGACACACTTTACTTCTGTTTTTCTGGCTGTACATGTGTTTTCTTCCTGGAATGAGCTTCCTCATTCTCTGTGCACCAGCTCAGTCTGTGGTTGTCATCTAGGTGGCTTCCATGTGAGGGTTTCCTGAGCGGAAGGAGTGGGATGTGAGAGTTACTATGTTGCCTCTCAGGTACTTGGTGCTTCCCTTGGTATAGGATTTACCTCACAGTAACTCACAGGGCTTGGTGTCAATACCTTCTACAGGTCCCCATGTGCCCCTGGACTTTGTAGCTGCCGAGTTCCTCTGCAGCTTCCATTTGAGTCACAAACTCCACAGAAGTGTATTCTAAGAGAAGCGGTATTGCTTCAGTCTTATTTGGAAACTCATATTCTGCATTTTATCTTCTAAACAAATTGGTCTCATGGGGAAACGAGTTTAGTTTCAACTTCTTATTACCACTTATGTGTCCTTGCAAAGACAGAATTCCTTTAATAAAGGCTGTCATGAGGGTTAAAAATCCAGTGTAAGTCAGATGTGGTGTTACACACATTCCAGTAGTTGGGAAGTAAGAAAATAAAAACAGGAAAAAAAGTATTTTCAGCACTTCATATATATATATATATATACAAATACATACAATAGATTTTTTATACGTGTATATAATAAATACATATTTAATTAGTATTTAATAAACAATTATAAATTACATATATATGTTTTACTATCTTATTTTACTTGCCAGAAATGCTCTTGGTCAGAACCCCAAACTTGGATTCTTTTTTTAAAAATAATTATTTACTTATTTTACTTTATATGAGTACACTGTCGCTGTCTTCAGACACACCAGAAGAGGGCATCAGATCCCATTGTGGATGGTTGTGAGCCACCATGTGGTTGCCAGGAATTGAACTCAGGACCTCCGGGAGAGCAGTCAGTGCTCTTAACCGCTGAGCCATCTCTCCAGCCCCCAAGCTTGGATTCTACATAATCCTAAAAATAATTCTTTGGAGGCCAGTCATGGTAGCCATGCCTATAAATCCAGCAATCTAGAGACTAAGATAGCAGGATTAATGAAATTCCAGGCCAGCCTGGGCTACAGAATATGATTCTGTCACAAAACATGAAACAAACAAACAGGGAGCATGTCTGGTTAGATTTGAGGCAGGTAAAGTCTGTGCTGTTAAGTCTGGTGACCCCAATTTGACCAGTAGGCCCCACACGTGGACAGCAAGTCATTTGGCAAGTTGTTCTCTGACCTTTACAAGTGTACCATGGTTCACCCCAATTATGTAAATAAATAAATGTGAAAACAAACAAGCAAACATACAAAACACCCACAGAATACTAACAGGAGGAAGATGAGCTGAGATAGGCTGACAGACCATTATGACCTTGTAGGGTTTAAATGTTCTCCCTTAGGTTTTACTGGGTAGTAGCCTGTTTTTCTCAAGCCTTTTGAAAGAACGGCATCTCACCCTTCCCGTTGTCTCTATTCCTAGCTCATTGAAATCTCTACACCGTAAGACAGTTTTCTGAGAAACACCCTCTGTCAGTGCCTGTTACAGCACAGACAGACTTGACAGTCCTCACAGAGGCCATCTTCACGAGGGGGACATTTGCTTTGCACTTCGCTGTGTAGCTTGAGATAGTCTCCCTTTGCAGCGTGAGTCGGCTTCTAGCTTTCAATCCTCTTGCCACAGTTGCTTTTAAAGTGTCGTACTGTGTATGCGTGTGATGAGTGTACGCACAGACATGCCTCACGTCAGCTGTGGAGACCAGGAGTCCATTCTTTCCTGTGTGCCCCAGGATGGAACTTAGGTCATCAGGCCTTTTACCTGGAGAGCCACCATGCTGGTCCAGCCAGAGTCCCGAGTGCCAGAATTGTCTGTGTCCCTGTGTATATCACTGCTGGCTAGACCAGAACATTGAAAAAAAAAGTAACTTTTTGTTGTTGTTGTTCTGAAATGGGGGACTTGTTATGAAGCTCTCACTGGCCTAAAACTCAAAATCCTGTATTGACTTTTTGAAAAACAGGCATAGGTCATAGCTTTCCATATTTAATTCCAACTAAATATTTGATGCTCCTATTGTATGTTGTTAGTGAACTGAAGTGAAAATGGTTTCTTTTATGTTATCTGGTCTCTAGATCTTGGAGCCCTTGTTTTTCTAGTACAGCAGGAGTATGAGTTCTTCGTTGGGATTTAGGGATCCTGCACTAACTTAGTCCTGTATGTATGGGTATTGTTTTAGTTTAAGATTTTAAAAGATTTTTGTCATTGTTAATTCTTCCTGGGATTTTGCTGGGAGTTGTTTTAATTTTGTAGGCTGCTTTGGAGAAGAATTGGAGTGCAGAAGATTTGGGGAATCGCTAAGCTTCTTAAATAATACTAATTGGTTCTTCCCGGCCCTGAATAGGACACGTCACTCTAATCAGGTCTTCATTAAATATTTCTCATGAGGATCTTATAATTCTGGACCTACATCTTGTACATATTTCTTCATGTTCTGTTAACTTTAAAAGTTCATATTCTTTGTTGCTGCCCAGGACTGTAATTCTAGACACCGAAGGCTAAGGAGTCCAAGGTCATCCTCAGTTTGGTGTTAGTCTTTGGTACTTGAGACATTTATTTCAACACAACAACCAAGAAGTTAATACCTTGCTCTCTCTCTCTCTCTCTCTCTCTCTCTCTCTCTCTCTCTGTGTGTGTGTGTGTGTGTGTGACCATAGTGACAGAGGAGAAATGGAGAAATGTACCCTTTAGTTAAGTAAGTTTGCTTAATGGTTTTTCTTTACCCTGCTGATCTAGTGTTTACCCTACCCTTCAAGTGCCTCTATTATGTGCCTCCGAATATCTTTAATTTGACTTTGTATCTAATTGCTAAAAGTCTAGTCTCTTACTATGGGAAGGGTCTACTCCTTTGTCACCTCAACACACCTTATTCATTTAATTTCCAGGTCTCCACTTATGCTATCTCCCCTGAAAAATAGTCCTTTCATACCTATAACCCAGTTCTTAGAAAACTGAGGCAGGTTTGCTACGAGTCTGAGACTACAGCAGAGACTGAGCTGTATAGTGAATTCCAGGCCAGCCTGGGCTACAGAGGGAGAACCTGTCTTAAAAACGTCTTTATACTGAGGTTTTTTTTTTTTTTTTTTTTTTTTGTTTTTTTTTAAATCACAAACTAAACCTTATTCTTTAAGGCAGTTAGAACTGTTCCTGAAATGCCTTTCCTTAAAAAACAAACAAACAAACAAACAAACACACAAACTCCCACAGCTGGGCATGGTGGTGCACCCCTTTAATCCCAACACTTGGCAGACAGAGTCAAGCAGATGTCTATGAGTTCAAGGCCAGCCTGGTCTATATATTGAATTCCAGGACATCTATAGTTACATAGTGAGACCCTGTCTCAACATCCTCACTTGCAAACTGTTCTTTGATCTCTCATCTTTTACCCTCTAGGTGATGGTGATGGTGGTGGTGGTGATGAAGATGGGACCGATGATTAAAGACTTGGTCTCAAAGGTTGCCATGGCTGGCTTCGAACCCATATGTAGACTAGGCTGGACTTGAACTCACAGAGATCTGCTGGCCTTTTCTACCTGAATGCTGAGATTAAAGGCCTGCACCACCCTGCCAGCTTTATTTTTATTTTTTTATTATCATTATGTAGTCTAGGCTGCCTCCACCTTCTGACCTTTAAACTCTTTTACCCAGTTGTATGCCACTCAGTCATTAATGCAGTCCTCTTGTTTCCCTAGTTAGACCATATCCAGAGAAGATGCCCCTAGAATGGCTCTCACAGTACCACTCACAGGGAAGACACTACAACTTGTCTAAATAAAGGAAGAGGCAATTATAGCAGAGCCGTTGGAGTTGTTCCGCGTCTTCTATCTTGGCAAGAGTCACGATCTGCACCTCCCGCTACAAGGACTCTCTATTCCTTCCTCTGATAAATCCCAACACCTCTCCCCAGGAAGGCTGAAGATGCGGATCCTTTTCAACTACTCCCCTGCCTGTGTTCGAAAGCAGGCTTCTGGGCAGTTGTCAGCTCAGCGACGCTGCAGTACCGCGTCCTGCCGCTAGGGGACAGGGAGCCGCCGGACACGTCCCCTCCCCTCAAATCCGCCAGAGGTCAAAGGCAGCCTCTCCTCCGAGCCGGGTCCGCGTCTGCACGTGAGGCTCGGCGTCTTCTCAAGTCTCACCTCCAAATGGGCTTTTTTTCCACTCTGAAAGATGATCCGGAAGTACCCGGGGGTATATTCCATAAAGGTTACTTTAAATGATTAATGATTGCCAGTCCTAACGGGTGCACCTTTGTTGCAGGGTTTAAAGGTAGGAGAATACTAACAGAAATATTATCTTTCTAGCCCACTCCAAAGGTGCTTCTTAGTTCTTTTGCCACCTTTAAAAAAGCCACCTAGGCAGTGTCCACATCGATTTACCTCAGCATACTGCCTCGAAGGGCCAGAATCCTTACCTCAGTACCCTGCAGATAACGTGTTTTGAGGGGTACATTCTTCCTACACTTCCACTCGAAGTGAGCTTTTCTGTCATTAATCTCGTCTTTGTTATGTGATATCCACGTGAGTCCTTTTTAGTAGAAGCAGCTCCACGCTCAAATGCTCAAAGAACACTGGAATAAAGCTTCGATTGTCCTATTCAGCTGCCGAGAGTGGTTGTCGCCACCTCAGGTCTCTCATTTTCCAAAGTATGTAGTTGTCTCAAAACAAAGCTACTTTGAAAAGAAGGGAGAAAAATAGAAGAAAAAGAACAAAACAAAACAAACACAAAACCCAAACCCACGAAAGACTTGGAGTTAAGTCAAGTAGGTCTTGCAGCTCTGGAGAGGCAGTGAACTCTGGTTTGACTTGAAGATGATGCTGTAGAAAATATTTATTTTATGTGTAAGGGTGTTTTGCCTTCATGTTTGCGTATGCACCCCATGTGTGCTCGGTGCCCATGGAGGTCAGCAGAGGGCATCAGATCGCCTGGAACTGGAGTTACAGATGGTTGTGAGCTGCCGGGTGGGTGCTGGGGATAGAGCAGTCAGTGCTTCTAACCGCCCTAAAGGTTAAAATACCATTAACATCTTGCTACATTTTATTTATTTGTGTGTGAAGCGGGGTGGGGGACGGCATGTGGACTGAGGACAACTCAGTTCTCTCCACCGCATGGACCCTTTACTTGTTGAGCCATCTCGAGGGCACGCAGAAAAGATTTTTTTAAAAAATAATTCTTGGCTGCGTTTGCCATTAAAAAAGACGCATTCGTGTAGGATCTTTCAAGGACGAAGACCTAGGTGAATGTCTGCCGACACCGGCGCAACTTTCCTTAAATTAAATAAAGTACCTATAACTTCCCTCTCAAGAGAAAAGCCCCGGATTTGGGATTCCGGATCCTTCTTACAAAGCGATCGCAGCAGTCTCAGATCACCTTGTTTTCGTTTCCCGAGCGTGGGGGTTTAGAGGAGTCTCCTATAAAAGACGAGACCCCAGGCCGGCAGGCGGGCTACGGACCTGGGCTCCCGGGCCGCGAACCCCGGGCGACGAGGCGCAGCAAGCGGCTGACCGGCAGCGGCCAGCAGCGGCCTGCGCGCGGCGCTGTGCTCTACATCCCGGTGGAGCCCGAGGAGCCGGCCCGCGAGTCGCTAGCTCGGTCGACCGGGAGCGCGACCCGAGCCCGGCTCCCGGGGACGAGCGCCAAGGGGCGGGCGACGCTCGGCCCCGCCCCCAACCCCGCCCCCAACCCTGCCCTCGTCGGTCTCCTCCTTTCTCCCCCGGGCTCTGCTGAGTTCATTCACTGGGATTGGTTTCAAGTGACGCCATCTCTTTATTTTTAAACCGATGACCTCATCCGCGCTTGAAGTTTCCTGACCAGAGACTCTTTCTCTCTCCCCAACCCCCACCCTACCCCCCCCTGGTCCCCTCCTGCAGGCACCACCGTTTGGGGGGGCTCGCATCCCACTTCCAACCATTTACCCTCCCTCTCTCCGCTTTTCCCGCGCGGACCCCCAACTTTACCTCAACTTCTTCATCCCTGTCGACATTTTTTTTTCCCACTTTCGGGGGGCGGTGGAAGAGAAAGTGAAGAAAAGTTGCAAACGCCCGGGCTCTCCCTTAGCTCTCCGCCCACCCCTCGGAGGAGAAGCCCCGGCGGCGAGGAGGACGCGCGAGCGACGGCTGGGCGACGCGGTGACAACGCTCGCTCCCCTCCGCGAGCCTGAAGCCGGCGGTCCCTCAAGTAAGTGTCCGCGGCGGGCCGCGGGCCGGCTGGGAGGCGCGTCCGCACCTCGTGCCGGCCGCCGCGCGCTCTCCCCGGGGGCCGGCGGGCCAGGGCGGCCCGGAGCGGCCGCGGCGTCGGCGTCGGCGACCGCGGCGGAGGTGTGTAGGCCGCGCTGGGGGTCGGCCCGAGCCGCTGAGCGCCCCGGCCTCGGCGCGCCGAGCGGGGGCGAGCGGGCGAGCGGGCTCCGGGTCGCGGGTCGCGGACACCTGGGCGGGCGAAGCTGCTCACTTCCAGACTGTTACACAACACGCCCTCCAAGTGGGGCCCCGGCCTGACTGCTTCCATGATCCCGCATTCACCTTGTGTGCAGGCAGCGAGGCCACCTGGGGAGCGACGGTGTCGCTTCCTCAAACTCATCTCCTGGGGGGGAAAAATAAACCCACCCCCAAACCTCAGCTTCCATTCCGGGGCTCCCGCCACGGTGTTGGGAGGAAAACGGTCCGTCGGTGACTTTTTATTTACTGTAGCTGTAAATTGTGAGAAATTAAAACGGGGAAACGACGGACGGTGTGTGCGTATGGTGTAGTTTCACGTGGAAAAAACCCCCACAACAACCCTGAGGAGGACAACCGTGCAAACTCTTTTAAAAGCGGGCGATGGGCTGTTTCCTACAGAAAGCTGGTAATAAACTTGGGGAAAGTACAAGGAGATCTTAAAATGAATGGCTACTGCAGAATTCGAAAGAACTTTCCTTAAACAGTCTGTTGCAAAGATCCTTGGTGTTTTGAAGTCCTGTGTGTCTCAGATTGTTTGGAAAACGCACACCTCTAATCAGCCCATGATTAGAGAGGAAAAACCTGTTGCATAATCTCATTTGCTGTGGGGTTGGCTGTGCCATCCCCTTGAACCGAGGGGAAGTGAGTCTTTAAGATGAGGGTTTTTAAACCTCTGAAGTTCTTATTTACACAGTGCGCTGGGTGCCACTTTGCTTTTAAAGATTGTAAGTAAATACTCTGCTCTCACAAGTGAATCTAACCTATCGAACCTGCTGGGAAAATGACCAGGTATGTGTTCTCTCCTGCGGTGCTCTCTCTCTCTCTCTCTCTCTCTCTCTCTCTCTCTCTCTGAAATAGATTATCAGGGGGGAAAGTCTCTTTAGCCACTCCTTGGAGCTGGTGGTACATACAGTTAACAACTACTTCCTCAAAAAAAAAACCTACACTTTTTCATCTCCCTTAAAGAAAAGACATTTAAAGGTAAATTTCAAAAGAAGTTGGGGGGAAAGCTTAACAGTTGAGATAATTTCTTTCTAATTACTTGAGGCTGTAATTCAGATTTATAGAATTCTCTATTTGGTGAAGCCCAGCAGCTTGGAGAAGTAAATTGAAAACTGAAGTATTTGTGGCATTGTGTATTTTAGTCAAAATGTGACGAGGCACTGTAAAAGGGTTTTGTTTTTATTTTAAAAATAAAGCTGTGGAGTTTACTGTATTTGAAGACATTGTGGGATGTTGATCTTTTCTTAACATTTACCATCTTATGGACAAATTCAGAATTTCAGCTCGAATCATTAGTTTTTAGGTGTAATACTTTGTGTTTATCAGAATTCCAAATGGAGAGAAAATTAGAAATAAGTTTATTTTGAATTTTAGTAAGTAGTGAATAAGTCGATGTTTAAAAAGTATAAACTGTTGATAATGATATTTACAATTTTTTGTTTTATTTTACTCTCTGGTATCTTAGCAACTCAAGTGAAATACTTATCCTAAAATTGTGCTGATTTTACTTTAGTGTGTCAGATGGTAAGTTTTAATGGACAGGGCCAGGAACAGAAGTACACAATTACCCAGCTCTCCCCACCCCTCACTCTCTTCAGTCTGGAAGTTCTTGTCTCTTAGTTCACCTTGGTGAATGTAATTGAGTACCTATAAAGTTTAAATGTTAATATGAAGTTGGGGGTTCCTGGTCTATTTGGCCAGAGGTTTAATTATAGTAATTGAGAAAGGGGTCAAAGAGGAAGATCCGGGTAACTTAATTCCCCTTCCTCCTTTTTTCTTAAACATTGAAGATTTATTTGTAGAGTGGAAAGAGGAGGCAGAGGTCAGCTAGTTTAAGAGTAGGTCTGGCCCAGGGTGAGGTGAGGTCCTAGATGTAAACCTGTGTCCCCTCCCACATAGAAAAAGAGCAGGTCTGAGAAGCTTGAAGGAAAGTTTGGCTGGAGTTAGAGAAGAGAGCAGGAACAATGTTGGAGTTTTAAAATATCCTTTTTTTTTTCTCTAACTGCCTGAATTAGGAAATTGAATTTCATAGAATTTTCATTTTCTGGGCTTAATATATTAAACAAACAAGTTTATATAACTTCATTATTGAGCCTTTTCTATTTTCAACTAACCATAAAGTCCTGTTAAATATAACTTGATGTCATTTACCAGTGTAATTTATCCTAGAGTCTCATGTGTTCCTGGTATTTCCAACAAAGACAGTTTTCTGTTGTATCTTATCTGGACTAATAATTTCATTGGACACCAATGTTTTTTTAAGTGCCTTGAGTTCTCAAACAGAAGATATCATAACTTGAAGAAGTAGATTAATAGAGGGAAATCTTTTGGCTTAAAACTCCCCCAGAAGATAACCAAGCATAACAGAAAACAAGTTTTTCAGCATATTTCAACAGTTAAAAAGACTTCATAGGAAACAAATTACACTTGATCCTTGATTCTCTTTAAAGTAATAACTGTATTAGATTTTAAAATTGAGACTGATGTTCACCATCATAAAGAAAAAAAAATCTTACTAATGTTGGTTTAAGCAAAATCATAAAGTAAATCTTACCCAAAGTTACATATATTTCAAAGCTAGATGTCATTTTCTCAGTTTACTTGTGTTGTGGGTAATTCATCATTTTATACATTTCTTTCATTTATATAGGTAAGTATTGACTTTATGAAGGAAGGGTCCTGAAGTTTGGCTGAAGGTAAAGAATCAGGGTGATACTTTAAGAAGAGGCCATTCTCTTACACTGACTGAGATAGGAGGTTAGAAATTTCATCAGATACATGGCTAGAGAAACGCAAGAGTGCTTCAAAAGAAGGATCTAAGGCATATTACTGAGGACAAGTGTGTGTGTGTGTGTGTGTGTGTGTGTGTATGTGTATGTGTGTATGCCAGGGGTATGACCAGGATAGGAGGAAATAGGATGTATCTTGGCATGAAAGGAAGGAGGTATAAGTGGGAAATACCCCTTGGTACTTCAACAACAATGAGATATTAGTTAATTATGTAGGTCTCAGAAACCAAAAAGTCTGTTTTTTTTTTTTATATAAAAACACAATCTAGGGGTGAGGAGATGGATTATTATGAGTCTATAACTATATGTAAGCATAAAAACTTAATTCCCAGAGTTAAGTTTAAAGTAGAAGGACCCATGTTACAGTTTCATGGCCCATTTTGATTCAGGAGGGATAAATCATAAGATATTCAAGTTATAAACTAAATTTCCAAATTGACTCACATGCAAATCAAGAAAAACATTCATTAAAGATATACTATTTCTTTTGTTTTATTTATTCATTTATTTTTGAAACAGAGCTTCATTTTGTAGCTCTGGCTAGCCTGGAACTCACTATTTAGTTCGGACTGGTGTCAGACTCACAGAGATATGTCTGCCTCTGTCTCCAGAGTGCCGGACTTAAAGGTGTGCACCACTATGCCTGAGGATAAGGCATGCTATTTACATGGATACTTAGAGTTTTGGACACAGGTCTATACTCTTTTGGTTTTTCGAGACAGGGTTTCTCTGTATAGCCCTGGCTGTCCTGGAACTCACTCTGTAGACCAGGCTGGCCTCGAATTCAGAAATCTGCCTGCCTCTGCCTCCCAAGTGCTGGGATTACAGGCGTGTGCCACCATGCCCAGCACAGGTCTATACTCTTAAGGATGAAAGGTTGTAAGAATTTTAAGGTGTGTGTGTGTGTGTGTGTGTGTGTGTGTATGCAAGATATAAACAGTTCTTAGACAGGACCAGATTTACTGTGTAAGGAGAAAAGAAATTGGAAAGTTCAAGGATGTAGTTTAGAGATAACAGAATTTGATCCTGACCTTAAAGGATCACTATGTATACAGTGTATTGATGAAGGGAAACTGGGGAGGTTGAAGAGTAACTGTTTATCCTTCTGCTTATTTAGCAAATTTATGACCGAATGCTGTCAACTGAAAATAAAGTTTTTTGCCCTTATAAACTAAATTTATAGTCTGAGAAGAGAAGACAACACAATAAGGACAACAATAAGTACCACAAACAAGTAAATAGTAATTGGAAAAGTCCTGTTGGATGACTGGAATCAAACAAAGATTAAGGAAGTTATAGAGAGCTACTTCCAGTTCCAGTTACTCGTCTATTATTATTCTAATTACTTAATTGAGGCAGGGGTCACATGTATCCCAAACTGTGATGACATTGAACTTCTGACCCCTTTCCCCCCCCCCCCCACCTCCTAAGAGCTGTGATTACAAGCCTGCACTATTACTCTCTGGGTGATAGTAGATATTGAACCCAGGGCTTCAAACATGTTAGGCAAGTACTCACCAATTGAGGTACATGTTCACCCTCATCCCAATTATTCTGAATACATTATTTTGATTATGATATTCTAATCTAATTATGATTTTTTTTTTTGAGAGAGAGGTTCTCATATAGCTTAGGGTGATCTAACATTCAGTATGTAGCCGAGGCTGGTCTTGAACTTGTGAACCTGCTGCCTGTACCTTTAAAGCACTGGATTACAGGTGTTGCCCCATACTTTCCCCCCCTCTTTTTTAAAAGATAGTGTCACAATACTGCAACTTAAACACTCTAAAACTAACCTGATTTGTGTGCTTTGGAAATATGTATTTAGTATCTCTATATGATAGTGGTAGTTGATTGGCACAGTTTATAGGAAAGGGTGTACCATATATGTTGTGATATAGCAAGATGATTAATTTTAAGCATATTTCTTTCCCCCCTTCACATTTATGGGTGATACGTGCAGAGAGGTATGTGCTGCTTGTTGTCTGCATTATTTATCATTTTTGGTGAGTATTTTCAGTTCTGTACATCCAACCCTTAGGTCCTCTTGCATACTATTAGTAAAGCATTCAACCAACTGAGCAACATTCCTGGCCTTGTGTGTATTAGGGTTTTTTGTACATAACTCATATCCTAGGATAGGACCTAGCACTACAGTCTTTTGATAAACATTTGCTGAGTCAGTTGAGGTTTTGCCCTGCTGTGGACCTGACCTCATCCTTTTGAGATGGTGCGTGGTTGATTCTTGTCACCTCTTTCTTCTCGTAGTTCACAGTGCTTTCCCTCACTGAGCAGTGAAGCGATGTCCTTTTAGTTAGTCAACGTCTTAGAATACTCGAGTGCACGTGCCACACGATGACCTGTTTTATAGTGTGTTTGGGTTTCTGTTGCTTGTTTTTGTTACTTGGTTGGTGGAGGAGCACATTCAGGAACACAGGTCTTGACTCTGCAAAGTGTCTGTGGTCTACAAAACATAGGCATCTTAGTGTTTCCTTTCCTTCTTAGCTCTAGTTAGGTATGTTGATTCACTTGAAAAATAGCTAGTAAGAATGGTACATTGATAATACAAACCAACTAAAAGCAAAGCAGTCTATATGGTATTGTTATATTAAACTCTGGTCTAGTAAAGATAAATCTAGAAGTGTGAAATGATGTATGTATGATATTTGTTTGAAAACTTCTGGATAGGCACAGGTACAAGCATGCAATAAATAAAATAGTTAAAATTTGCTGAAGCTTGATAATGGGTATTTTGGAGTTTATTCTTTTCTGTATATTTGCATGTATTTGAAAAAATACATAATAGTGTGTTGAAATGTATACTACCGATTGCTGTGGAGAGAGAAACATAATAAAATTAGATGTTTTGGCGTTTGAACTATTGGTTAATGAGAGATTTCTACTTTGTACTTTTCTGTAAAGATTTTAGTAATAAAATTTAAGATAGGGAAAATTTTATAGAAGGGTCAACGTTCTTAAAATTCAACTTTGACCTCTTACTGTAAGTAATACCTTATAGTTTATTGCATGTTTTGACATATTTTGTGGGTTTTTTGGTTAGGAATGTTCTATTTTGTAGATGAGATAACTAAGACCTTAGAGACAGACACTCAGTAATTTAATTGAATCACAAAGTAAGTTTTGCTAGAACAGGAGTCGAAATGTTCTGATTTATACTTAATATGTATGTGTAAATACAAAGACTACTTTTTAAAGACAGGGCTGCTGTGTGGCACAGGGTGGCTTTGCGCTAGTGACCCATTTCTGTTTCCCTGTGTTCTGGGATTGTAGGTACGTGTGTCACCATGCTCAATTTAGTAATCTGTTGCTTTATTTTTTGAGGTGGGGGAGTAGGGTGAGATAACCCAGTGGTTTTCAGACATGCTAGTCTCAAGATGCCTTTTTAAAAATTAAGTATTCCAAATATCTTTGTAGGGACTGTGTCATTTTTAACATATCAGAAATTAAAATATTTAAAATATTTATTTACTTAATATTAAAAGTTAATGTTGGGGGTTGGGGATTTAGCTCAGTGGTAGAGTGCTAGGCCTAGCAAGCACAAGGCCCTGGGTTTGGCCCTCAGCTCTGGGGAAAAAAAAGTGTTAAAATGTGGTGGTGCACACTTTTAATCCCAGCACTTGGGAGGCAGAGGCATGCCGATTTCTGAGTTCGAGGCCAGCCTGGTCTACAGAATGAGTTCCAGAACAGCCAGGCCTATACAGAGAAACCCTATCTCAAAAAACCAAAAAAAAAAAAAAAAAAAAAAAGTATTGCTTTGCATTTTGCTATTCTTTTTACTATATTGACTAGCAGGACAGAATGGGATGGCTCAGTTTGCATAACTGTAATTTCTAAATTCAGTATTTGACCTGCTGTTGTAGGTAAAGTATATAAAACAATTAGGCTACACTCAAATGCACAGTTGAAAAAGATGAACTGTTTAATGGTCTTTTCATATAAATATGTATATTTATCTAATCTCAGCACTACCGGAGCCTTAAAGAGCAGTTGCAACATTGAATCTGAGACTACATTAATTTTTTGTATTCTATAATATTAAATATCTATTGATGAGTCTTAGGATTCTTAGGAATCTTGTGCTTCTTACCAATCTTTGACCCCTGTCTCATTTGTATATGCATGATCATTTGGGAAATGATGGTTTACTGAGTTTTACTGACCTTTCACTCAAAATTTACATTTGATTATACATCTGATATATATTTGATATTCACTAAGCACTATTCCTTAGTATGACTGCTAGCCTTTATCTAAAAGTCTTTAAGACTCTAAAAGGAGTCAAGATCTTGGTAATTAATTTATTTTTCCCCAAATCTGAGTTTTTTATTATTGGCTATCTGTATTGTCAATTTTGAAGAGAGAAGCTTTACATCATTCATTTTGGATAGAATGAATAACTCCAGTTGGCTGCAAGTTAGTTTTTAAAACCAGAATGGAGTTCTTTGAGACACACACACAACTCAACAGTTGCCTAAGTGCTCTCCCTGAAGACAGGCATTGTGCTTAGGTGTGCAGGGCGAGTGCTCTGTGCTCTTCTCATTTCAGGGCACAGAGTATTAAGGTGCACCATTTCACATGTTTATACTCAGTTTTAAAAATCCATATTCAAAACCACTCATGTTTTTTTCTCCTGAATGACAAGAGGGTAGAGAGGATCACACACTTTAGTGTTACTTTGTCTGTTCTGTTGATGTTATTTTCCCTGAGAATTCTGAGGGATGACTGAAAACAGACATTAGAAAGAAGAAATTATAAGATCCGATCCCCATATCTTAATACTCTGCTGCACTGCTGCGTATGGTCAGGGAATGACTCTAAGGATTGAAGGGTGGTGCCAGAGGAGGACTGTGGGATGGGTGTGGATACTGGATTGGGGCACAGCAGTGCAGGGATGGGTGTCAGGAGTCAGGGATAAACATCAAAGTAGGTTAAGGGCTAAAACGACTGACTAGTCTTACTTTCTGACCAGTATTTGAGTTCTGTTGTATCCCCTGTATTCAGTTACAGTGGGAGAATCACCAGTGTCACAGTGTAAAGAGTCTGGAGAATTGGGCTACAGCCATCAGATGGTTGTGAGCCACCATGTGGTTGCTGGCATTTGAACTCAGGACCTCTGGAAAAACAGTCAGTGTTCTTAACTGCTGAGCCATCTCTCCAGCCCAAGAATGAAATGTTAATGCTTTATTTTTTATTAAGTTATAAGAAGGAAATTTAGTCCAGATAGAGAACAATTATCAATTTGTTATTTATGTTATGCTATTCCTAAAAAGGATTTGAAAGGCCGAAGTCGGTACTCAAGACCAAACATGATTCTAAGTATCATTTTCATCCTAGATTTTTTCCCACTCACAGCATTTATTTAATAAAGCCATATGGTCAAGCTACTGCCACTGCCAAGTAATTAAATTGAAGTACAGGAGTAATGTTTCCCGCCTCATGTCCCACCCCTGCGGGAGTGTGCGTGTGTGCGTGCGTGCGTGCGTGCATGTGTGCGAGCATGCGTTTATAAGCAGAAAGTATGTATGTATATAAGTGAAATTAAACAAGAAAATCACAGTATGCCATACAGGGAATTTATAATTCAAGTCTGCCTTCAGCTATACTAGTGAGACTTAAACTATAAGCCATTTATACTTTACATGAGCAGTTCAGGGTTCAGTCAAGCTCTCAGCGTCACATCAGTTGCTTAGCAGTGTCATCAAGCTCTTTCGTTCCCTCCAGTCCTTGACTCTGTCATCTTTTCAGGCTTCCTTGATATGGACACTTCTTGTTGCCTGATCATAAAATGGCTGCTTTAGACTTCACATCCTTTTCCAAGGCAGGAAGGAGGAAGAAACTAGAGCAAGTGACCCTCTGTTACACTGCCTAATTATGCTCTTAAGGCTACTGCTGGTTGGCACGTGCCTGTAATGCCAACACTTGGGAGGCAGAAGTTAGTATTGCAAGTTCAAAGACAGTATGGTTTCTATAGTGAGTTCTAAGCTAGCCTATGCTCTGTTGAGGCCCTGTCTCACAAAACCAAAAACCAAACCATACTAAAACAACAAAATGCTTCACAGAAGTTCTTGTTTGAGTTCCTCACAAGCCTCATTTGCCTGAAGTTTTATACAGGATTGCCCCCATTCACCAGAGGGATGTCGGCAGTGAATGTTGAATAATGCAAGGGGTGACTTAGTGTCTGTTATGTGCCACCTTCTGAGGCATATAGCTCTCCAGCTTGAAACTGGGATTCTGTTAACATTTTGGAGGGGAGGAAAGATCTGTTGAGTAGCTAGTTGTGTGTTTGCTGCAGATAGGAAGAAAGAAATGCAGTGGTAACTTGTTATACAACTGTCTGTATACTGGAGATTGTTTCTAGAATTTCTCCTAAAACACTGTATCCATTTTCTTTTTTATTTTAGATTAGGTTATACAGGCTTCTATTCCAAGTAGTTGTAGGGATAATTTAGAGGCACTTGAGCATTGATTTTTTTTTTTTCAGCTTTAAGGGAATTACCTTTGTTAATCTCTGAGGTAACTTTTAATAAATTTATTTTTATTATTATGTGTATACACGTACTTATGTGTCAGCATCTGTGTGTGTTAGTGCCTGTGTATATTTGTACCTGTGTGTGTGTGTGTGTTAGAGTTAGTGTGAAGTGGGAACTTAAGGGTTCTTTGGAAAATTGGTTGGATGATGTTTTGCTGGGGCAAACACGTGAAGGAGTGTTTGGCTGAAGCAGACATGTGTGAAAGGACGTTCTGCTAAAGCAAGAACGTGAAAGGACATGTGATGAAGGATTCTTCCCTAAGAATGTCCATGTATTGGTCCACCTTACATTGCATAGTTAAGCTGCATTTGTAGGGACTCCATAGAGAGAAATGCATGGAAAAACCTCTGGTGGTGTGCTGCAGTTTCTTGCTGCTTCCACGGACTTGGGCTGATGCAGAGTGATGTCAGCTGAGAGACTCGTGCTGAGGCTACATGGTGTTTGGAGGAGTATAAATGGGACTCGATGGCCAGTGAAGGAGGCTGAGCTAGGCTTGTTTATAGAGCTGGTGTGGCTTGTTGGCTTCACTGAGAGAGGCACAGCTGAGACCTTCTGTCATTCCTGTTGACCCTGGCCTCTCCTGCGGATTTATGCTGAGGCTGAGACCTCACTGTCTCTGCCAGGTAGTGATACTGCTGCTGATTCATCCCCACTTCCAAACTGGACTGCTGGTGTATTTGTGAAGTGTTTTCAAGTGGATGGAGCTGCTGCTGCTGACCTGTGAACTGAACTGCCAATTTCCAGGTAACACATAAGGGAGTTGCTCCAAGAGCCATTACTAAACAGGTCCACTTCCCTTGTATCTTTTCTTTTTTACTACCTCTGCTGGGGGGCGGGGATTAGAGCATTTAAGAACCATCATTAAAAATAGGCATTGAGAAAATTAAAGTTACATCAGTGTGTGTGTGTTGGAGTCAGTGTGTGTGTATTAGTGTCAATGTGTGTATTAGTCATTGTGTGTGTGTTAGAGTTGGTATGTGTGCTAGTGTCAGTGTGTGTGTGTGTGTGTGTGTGTGTGTGTGTGTGTGTGAGACTGTGTGTCTGCCATAGCTTGTATGTGTTTTTTTGGGGACTTGGTTCTCTCCTTCCAACTTTACCTGGTTTCTGGGGAATCAAACTTTGGTCAATCTACTTAGAAATCTTCTCCTTCTAATACAACTCTTTCAAAAGTATGTGATTAGCTCAGGCTTGTGTGGTAAGCACGTTTACCAGAGAATGTTGAGCTATCTTGCCAGCCCTGAGGTAATTCTTTTCTCTTTTGTTCTTCTGACTACTTAGCATTTTATCCTCAGAAGATTAGACAGGATTTGAGAGGGTATGGTACTGTGTGGTTATCTTGATTGCTGGATAGCATCACCAACAAAGGATGGTAAAGAAGTTTGAAGTTTACTTTAAAGTTGATTTGGCTTTTGATTGTCATTCTAAATTTTTATTGAAAATAAAAAAGTAATTACATTTAAAAATTAAGTTTTGACTTTGCATGCTATGTAAGTGCTGTACTACTAAGCTATAACTTACCCTCCATATCTTTATTTTAGGAAAGATATGTGTGTATAGTCTATAAATACTTCAGTACAGAGTTCTGAGGAAATGTTTTCCTGTCCAACATAAGATGTATTTTGGGCATCATTGTGGGAAACCTGGTCTACTCTGGCCTTTTGTTGGACATTTGTTATTTGGCGATAGCATTCATGCTGCATATTTGCTTGGGTAAGTTAAAAGAACAAGGCCTTCTACCTTGTACTAAACAACTGCACTTCAGTGAAGCAGGACATTTGGTATATCAGGTACTTAGAGCAGCTTCTGTTTTGTTTTCATAGAATGAACCTGGTTCTTCACATGGAGTTTTGTCAAAAGCTATATTCGGATAACTTGGATAGTATATTGTGAAACACTGATTTTTAAAAATAAGCCCCCGAACTAATCTTATACTAAAAACAATTTTATAGAAGTAGATTTTATTTAATATGTGTTACTTGTTTTGTGCGTGTGCGTGTGCGTGTGCGTGTGTGTGTGTGTGTGTGTGTGTGTGTATTATTCTAGGACTTTGCAATGTAAGCCCGGGTTCTACCACTAGGCCTTATCTCACCCGTGCTCTTCTACCACCACACCACGTCTTCCTTCTCTTCTTCCTCTTCCTCCTCTTTTTTTCAATGGTGACAAGGTCTCTCTGTGTAAGCCTTGCTAGCTTTGAACTTTTGAGTTATAGGGCTGTGCTACTTGCCCAGGCTGGCCTTTAATTTGCTATATAGCTCAGGCAGGCTTGAAATTTGAGATTCATTTTCCCAACATCCTGAGTAGCTCTAATTCCAGATAAGTACCATAATGTCTAGTTCCCTCGTATATTTTGTTTGTGGTTTATCAGTACTGGGAGAACTCTAGGCTGTGTGATATTCATTTAGGTATTTAGAACCAAAAAGCATGTAATTTGAGTTGAATTTTTAATTTATTTTTTATTGGTTATATTATTTACATTTCAAATGTTATCCCCTTTCTCATTTTTCCCTCCACAAACCCCCATCCCATTTCCCTCCCCCCCTGCTTCACCCACCCTCTCCCACCTCACCACCCTAGCCTTCCCCTACACTGGGACATCGAGCCTTCACAGGACCAAGGGCCTCCCCTCCCATTGATGCTAGATAAGGCCATCCTCTGCTACATATGCAGTACTCTTTGGGTTGGTGGTTTAGTCCCTCGGAGTTCTGGGGGATCTGGTTGGTTCATGTTGTTGTTCTGCCTATGGGTTTTCAAACCCCTTCAGTTCCTTCAGTCCTTCCCCTAACTCCTCCATTGGGGCCCACTTGCTCAGATCTATGATTGGCTGAGTGTATCTGCATCTGTATCTGTATTGGTCAGGCTCTGGCAGAGCCTCTCAGGGTACAGCTATACCAGGCTCCTGTCAGCAAGTGCTTCTTGGCATCAGCAATACTGTCTGGGTTTGGTATCTGCAGATGGGTTGGATCCCCAGGTGGGGCAGTCTCTGGATGGACTTTCTTTCAGTCTCTGCTCCACTCTTTGTCCCTGCATTTCCTTTAGAAAGGAGCACTTCTGGACTAATATTTTTGAGATGGATGGGTGGCCCCATTCCTCAGCTGGGGGCTGTGCCTAACCTCTGGATATGGTTTCTCCAGATTTTCTCTCTCCTTTGTTGGGTATTTCAGTTAATGTCATCTCCGTTGGGTCCTAGGAGCTTCTTGCTTTCCTGGCATTTGGGACTTAAGAATAAGCTGTATATGTACTTAGTGGCTGCTTTAAATGGTGTAAGGAGATGTCTAATTCCATTACCACCTGATTTCTAAATGACTATATATGACTTTAAGAATCTAGTTAATCTAAATATTCATGACATTTAATTTTTTATAGTTTCTTAGTTTTATAATAATAACAAAAGTCATGTGCAATAGAAAAATCTCATTCTTTTGACATTCCATCAGCTCCCATGAAACATACTTAGGTGATTTTGTTATTATTTTGTTATTATTTACCACAAAATAAATAACCATCCTCCCTATATAGTAAATAAGATAAACCTGAACTATACAGACTCTCTTAACAAATAAAACAGTCTGAGTATAGCCATTGACAAATTATGTGTGGGTGGTGGCTTATTTATTCTTTGCTTTTACTGATTGGAAATTGCATTCATGTAATTATGAATAGAGAAGCAATAGATATGGATGAGCAAGTATCTCTGTATTTGTATATATGTCCCAAGAGTGGTATAGCTTATGCATGTAATGTATTTTGATCAAGTCTATTCCCAGTTCCCAGCTCTCCAACCCTCACTACCAACCACTATTTACTCCTAATTTCATGTTTTTCTTTCTTTTTCATTTAAACCTATAGAGTAGACTTAGTGCTGGCAGCATGTGCACGGGTGTGGGGCTAGCTACTGGAGCATGGCAGCTTCTAAGGGGCCGCATCTCTGAAGAAAACTGACGCCGCTCTCTTCCAGTAGCCATCAGTTGTCATAGTACTATATTCTTGTACAAATTTTTGTATCTTCAGTTGTCTGATATCTACATTCTGTTCTTCATATCTTCATATCTCATGAAGGCACTCTAGAACTTTCTTCACCATTATTTCACAATAAGATTTGTGGTGTATTGCCTTTAGTTAGAGCAGTGGTTCTCACCGTCCCGAATAACAGCAGCTCTTTCATACCTCTTCTTGTGTTGTGGTGACTCCCAGCCATAAAAGTATTTTTTTTGTTGCTACTTCATAACTATAATTTTGCTACTGTTATGAATTATAATGTAAATTATCTGATATGCAGAATATCTGATATGCAACCCCTATGAAAGTGCCCCCACACCCCCCTCCCCCAGGTCTTGACCCACTGGCTGAGAACTTCTGAGTCAGAGACATATTTTTTAGGAAGACAAGCACTCAAACATTTGTGCTACTCTAAAATAATCTGTAGACTAAAAAAGCTGAGGTCTTGACAGTCAACTACTTTCCTACCTACTGTTTTATGTTGAACAGCTTAGTCCATTTTCTCACTTTATTGGGGCTTTCAATAAAATGAACTCATTTTCATAACAGTTCTTTTATTTTTTTCTCCTTTATGGTTATGCCTTAGGCAGATGCTACTGGCTAGAAATAACATCACTGTTATTTTTTAAGGTAATGATTAGTTGAAAGGCTTGGGTGATGTCTCTTTTTTTGTGTTTGTAATTGTGTTAGGGCATGAAAACTGTATTTTTAAGTCATTGCCACCAATAAGACTGAGCCACCTGACTGCCTCCTAAAGGTGGATTATGTTAAGTGGTTTCTTGCAGAAAGCAGGTAGCCTTTAGAGAGAAGTGAAAGATAATTTTCTCCAGAATTATTAGATACTTGCCTACCAGTGGTGTTTTCAATCCACCTACACTTCCTTTGGCCAGAGTTTGTTTGTGTAATAATTCAAGGAGTTGGATAGGGAAAGCCTCAAGGACTCCTTGTTGGTTTCCAGCCATTGCCTCTGGGGTTCTTTCCTTTCCACTTTGTACAACATACATGCTCAAAAATTGTTAGGTGAGTGAACCATGAGTTAGATCCACTGTGAGGCAGTGGTGTGAGGCAGTTAGTGGAATGAGCATTTCCTAGTGTATATCCTATTGTATGGTACAAGGTATTCTGTGACTAAAAATGCACTCTGACTCTAAGAACGGTGGGGGATGCCCTTTAATGTAATTCAGACTCTTTGAATGGAGGCTCAAATACTGGTTTTCTTCATCATCTTATGTTAACTGGATCAGATTAGAGGAAGGAATTACAAAGGCCTCCATAACCCTGGGATGGTAATGGGCTCTCTGAAATTGGGGTGTTCTTGAGGGGAGCAAATCTTTAGTTTGAATTCATATACTGAGCTCTGTGTTGCTTCCTTTCAACTTTTGAACATGTCCTTAATTTCCTTGTTTTATTTTGTTTTGTTTTGGTTTGGTTTTTTTGGAGACAGGGTTTCTCTGTATAGCCCTGGCTGTCCTGGAACTCACTCTGTAGACCAGGCTGGCCTCGAACTCAGAAATCCTCCTGCCTCTGCCTCCCAAGTGCTGGGATTACAGGCGTGAGCTACCACCACCTAGCCCTTCATTTTCTTAGTTTATCTATATCTAGCATATAGTGAAGAAAGATAGGGAATTGTATCTCCTCAAGCATAAACTATTTAGTAGGCCATGATAAAGTTCTGTCCCAGCATATCTTTTCCACCTTTTGTTCTGTTCAGTAGAATTACTGAGCTCTGCACCATCCCACATTTTGAAATTACAGTTGGGATGTTGGCAAACTTGCCCTCTTGCCTAAACATTTTTTCAGACTTTAGAGCACATTATAATAGACCAAGACCAGGTAAATCACAGTATAACGTCTGTCATGGAATTTCTTTTTGATCCTTTTTAAATCCTGTGTTTCAAAAGAGTGTTCTTTGAACTCTTGTTGGAAAAGAATCCATCTTGCCTGCTTGTGCAAAAACTACTGGTTCTCATTACTCAGTGATTGTGAGGTTCAAGATATTTTAGCACTCCCAGGTAATTTTAATACGCAGACAACATTTAGAACTACTGACTAATCAACATATCTTGTTGATTTTGTAATTATTCCCTTTTAAAAGAAGATGCTATAATTTGTGAAATACTTTTTATTTAAACATAATTTGTTTTGTATTCACGTACTGATCTTGTATGGTGGTTTAAATAAGGATATTTTCCTATAGGCTCATGTATTTGAATGTTCATTTCCCATTTGATGAACTGTTAAGGAAGGATTAGGAGGTGTAGGCTTGTTGGAGGAGGTGGATCACTAGGATGGGCTCTGAGCTTTCAGAAGCCTATGTCAGGACTACTCTGTCTTTCTGCTGTCACTTGTGAATCAGATGCGAGCTCTTAGCCATGGCTCCATGTCCTGCCTGCCTTCCTGCCTGCTTCCATACGCCCTGCCACAATGAAAACAGACGAACCCTGTAAACTGTAAGCAACCCCCTAGCTAACCTTCCTTTATAAGTTGCCTTTATCATGGTATCTCCTCACAGCAGTAGAAACCCCAACTAAGACACCACTGAAATAGAAATGTTTTTGCTTCTAGAATTCTTTATTCTTTGTGCCACCTGCCTGGATATATCACCCCCTAGGATAGCACTGAATAGCCTTAAATTTGCATTGTAGCTGAAGATGACCTTGAATTTTTGATTCTCCTGCTTCAGACTTTTGAGGAATGGGATTACAGGCATGCACCACCATGCCTGATTTATCCTGTCAGCACTTTAATTTCAAACCATTTTAGCTATATATCCTCAAGGTGAGAAAGATTGGAAAATCTGTACACCAGCTGAATTATTGCAAATATTGAAAGAAAGGCCAAAGATATCTCTAGGTCAGTAGTTTTGTCAGATCCTTGAGCCTCCAGGAATAGTAGAAACTCAGTTTCCATTCTAGACTCAGGATTTAGTCTCCAGAAGTAGGCCTAGATAGGTAGTTTTTACCAGTTTTCCAAGTAAGTCGCATGATTAGGTAGAAGGAGAAAGTGTAAGTTGGATACATAGTACTCAATAAATGAACATATATGTATTCTAAACCCGGGCATGTTTTTCTTCTTAGGCTTTTACAGATTAGCTAAGGTCCATAAGCCCGTAATTAAAGAAGAATGAACAGTACTCAGGAAGGAGAGAAAATGGAACACTTATTGTATCACACTTAAAATATCTTTGCTCTTTTTCTTATGCTATGTAATGTTTAAATGTTGATAGCAAATGATTTTATTTTAACCTAATTAAGAGTTGGTGCAGTAGGATTAAACAGTAGAGCTTTGTGAATATAATTCTTGGGCTATAACTATGCCATTCACTGCGTAGTAGATGAAATGGTGAAATCAAGTAGTTTAGTGTTAAGCCAGAGCTTCATGGTAGACAACCTTATAATCTGCTTTATACCAAATTTCCCTTATGAAAACAATATATTTGTTATTATGCCTTATGTTATTAATTTATAATTAATTTTACATATGGAAAAGAGACATTGCCTAATACCTGTCTACTTGTCATATTGTGCTAGAAGAACAATGTAAAAAAAGGATTTATTTTGGTTTAGGGTTCATTGGTTGACCATTGCCTTTAGGCCTATGGTGGGGAGAACATCATGGTTTGAAAGGTGTGGTGAAAGAGGTTGCTCATGAAATGACAGCCAAAAACCACAGAGACAGGAAAAGGCCAGGAACACATTTGTATCTTTCAAAGGCTTCTCCTCAGTGGTGTTTTCTCCAGATAGGCCCTTCTCCTACTTTCCATCATCTCCTAATAATGTCATCTTATTATGAGAGTGTTCATGTCCTGTTATTCTTCCAACCTCAACCCAAGAAAGGACCTTAGTGTGTATCTTGAACTGGCCATCAGTTCTCTGTATAGACTAGGCTAGTTCTAAACTTGTTGCTATCTCTCTGTTTTGAGATCTGAGTGATTGGATTTTATATATATGCATGAGCCACCATGACTGAAAATACCTTTTGTTGTTGTTGCTTGTTGAGACAGAGTCTCATTTAGATCATTCTCGTCTCCAAGTCACTATGTAACCAAGGATGCCTTGAACTTCTAATGACTTACACCTGACAAATAGTGGGTGATCCAGTGGGTGAACTTTTTCACTCTATCTATATCCATTAGCTTTAGACCAAGTCTTTGAGGGGCAGTCAGAGGGAGACTTCATTTTCAAATCATAGCACATATTGAGTACATTGTATCTTACAGCATTATTGATATTGACATTTTAATTCGGTAGTTTTTTATACTATCATTTATCACTGAATGAATTCTATGATACCACAATAAAACTGATTTTGGATAATGATGAAAATAATTGTACTTAGTTTATTGGGAAAATAGAGCTCAGTACTTTCGTTTCAGCATCTTTCTTCCTTTGACCATTCTTAGCATGGCATATATTAAGACCACACAAAAAGTGCAGGGCCTGAGGATGAAGCTTAGTGTTCTCTCTCTCTCTCTCTCTCTCTCTCTCTCTCTCTCTCTCTCTCCCTCCCTCCCTCCCCCTCTCCCCCTTTCCCTCTCCCTCTCTCTTTCTTCTTCTTCTTCTTCTTCTTCTTCTTCTTCTTCTTCTTCTTCTTCTTCTTCTTCTCTCTCTCTCTCTCTCTCTCTCTCTCTCTCTCTCTCTCTCTCTGTATTTAACTTACAGAAGAGAATCATGATATCAGTCTTCAATTCAAGATTCTAGTACTACATCAGTCTTCTGAATGCTGTGATTTATAGGTGTAAAACGCCCCCGTGCCTGGCTTATTTTAACCTTTCATTATGCCCAGTTCACTTTATTTGTAAACAGAAACTTGAACCTGGATATAATGCTCATTTAATTTTATTTTAACTCATGAAGCAGTAACGGATTAGGGTACCAAGATCTTTCAGATTTTACTGTAGAATAATTTAATGGTGTAGTCTAGATGTCCATATTCATGAACACTGTCAGTCAGAAAACCTGTAAGTTAATAAAGGTGTGTTTTAATACCAGACACACTGATTTAGCTTTAGATCCTCAACAGTCTTTTGATGTTTTCTTTTTATGTCAGACGATTCGGTGACTGTTCTAGTCTGAGCCCATCCTTACACTTCTAAAATCATGTGGGCTGTATCTAAGTTTCCATGATTCAACTTTCTGTTCTTCCATTGTAGTTACCAAGTGAAGTGTACCCAGTGATGCTTTCAAGTTACTTTTCTACAGCTTGTGGTGGCTTTGATGGCATATGCATGCCTTCCAGGATGCTCCTTCTTTGTCACCCACTGATGCAATCTGTGCTCCAGCCTGGAAAATCGGCTTGTCTCTTTCATTGAGTTCATGTATTTATTTCATTTGGAATTTTCTTCTTCATTTCTCTCTGGGTGTTCATGTCCCAATCTTGTCCCAACTTTTCCCTGAAAAGTCATATTGAAATTTGAATTTTCCTAGGAAAGCATTTTTTATATTTGTTCAGAATGTCATTTCCAGCTATACCTAGTGTTTTTTTTTTTTTTTTTTTTTACTTATATGAGGTTAACCATCTCTTCTGTTTTTCTCACAGTGCCATTTATTAACTTTAGGATAAGCCAGTGCTGACAGTGATGTTTTTCAGTCAGAAATTAAAACTTGGACAGTATTTGCTGTACATGGCCTACCTGAATCTGACATCACCTCTGGATTATAAAGGGCAGGACCATCTTCCTGAAGATGGCAGATTAGGTCTTAGAAAGGGAATAACTTGAAGAATAGCAGGCAGAAATGACATCTCATCTCAGACTTGCATTGTTGAATAGACGTTTGTATGTAATCTCTTTTTTGACCTTGCAATTATTTTTTATGACTTATAGTTCAGTGTTTTGTATTGTATTGTTAAGATTGTATTTGAGCTGAGATACAAGACTTGTAATGAAGATTTTGTGCTCTGGTCATCTTATTTGTCTTTGATGTTCCTTCTGGGTCTTGTAACCAGTGACTTACAAGAGGTTGGAGGGTCAGACAGCTGGAGGCCACAGGTGCCATCACACCCTGATGAAGCTTGCTTTGTCCACACATGCTCAGGTTACTTTTTACTTTACAAATATGAATCCCTAGATTGTAATGTAATCTGTATGTTGTTATTCTACATATCCAACTGTGGCAGTCTCAAGAATCTGTTTCTTTTAAGGTTTAGGTCGAGGCCTACCCTTTGTATCTAGATTCACAGTATTTAAGGGCTGATCAAAGCATAAGACAGTGAGCCTGGTATGAGGTTATAGACCGCTAATCCCACCACTTGGGAGGCAGAGGCAGGTAGAGGTTAGCCTGGTCTACAAAGTAAGTTCCAGGACAGCCAGGGCTGTTTTACAGAGAAACCTGTCTTGACAGAAAGTTAATGATGTTTACTCAGTGGAGCCAGCTATGTATGAAATGTCAAGCTGGATTTTTTTTTTTATTTCTCTAAAATAAAACTTTAACTTAAAATGTTTTACCATAATAATTTATTTATATAATTATTGTTGTTGTTTTGGTTTTCAAGACAGCATTTCTCTGTGTAGCCCTGGCTGTCCTAGAACTTACTTTGTAGACCATGCTGACCTCCAACTCACAGAGATCCACCTGCTTCTGCCTCCTAAGTGCTGGGATAAAAGGTGTATGCCACTATTGCCTGACCAGTAAAAAGGGTTTTAAATGTTGATAGAACGCTAAACCCATTGGTAACTATGTCAAGATGGTCATAACAGTTGTGCTTGCTTGATATAATAGCAATATATCAAAGACCTTGGCAGACACCCCTCACATTCCAAAAGGAAACAGCACCATCGAAAATGAATTAATAGTAGGGGCTTAACCTTAAAATGCTAGAGGCTCTGTTTTTAATTGTGAAGGGAGGACTATGAAGAGGAGCAAGGGAGAGAAGAAGAGACGACAACATTTCAGAAGAAAGGGAAAACACAGAAACTCGAGTTCCATGAGAAGATGGGAAATGGTACAGGGAAAAGATGAACAATAAAAAGTAACCCACAGGTTAGGTAGCATCCTTGGCTTTGCCAGGGTTTGCTCTCTGCTTCTTCTGCTGTCCTGTTCTTCTGCCCAGGCCCTGGCCCTGTCACTCTATGGTTCTCTGGGGATGTAGCTTCCTCATGTTATTAAATTCTCAGCACCCACTGTGAGAGTGTGCATGCATGCGTGCATGTTAGATGTAGTGGTGTTAGAATCCGTATAGCCTAAGCTTCTGGAGTGGGTGAACAGTGGTGCTACTTGTCTTTCTTTGCTAAATGGCTTCCTTTATCCTGAGACTTGCAGAGAAATGGGAATAGTTATTTCATATCAAGCCTTGGGAATCTCTAGTCATAAAGGGGATGATTTGATTTGCCTGTTGTGGCCTCAGAATTATCCTTTTAATGTGAGGATATAAACTGTGACACTTATATGACTGCTTGGTGATCAGTACATTTCTGGCACCTTTCTGTTCTGATTTAGACACTGTCTAAATCCTAAGATATACTCACAGTGGCATCTTTATGTTACTAGTGAAAGAATCTTAGACATCACTCAGTTCCTCACTTCACCCATTGTACAAACATAGGCTTGGGAGTGTCCAGTGGCATGTTTTATATGGCCTCTGAGCAGTTTGGTAAAGTTTGAAATTAGGGACAAAGTCGCCTGAGTCCTGTCCATTTTTTTTCCTTTAAAAGCATCATGAAATCTCACATTTATTTAATTTTTTTCTGAATTCCTAGGATTCGTTTTGGTTGGAAGCTGCAAAGAAACTAAGCCTGCTTGAGCTATGTGTGCTTGGTGCAGAGACCTAGAGAAGGAAATTGTGAGTGTGTGTGTGTGTGTGTGTGTGTGTGTGTGGTGTGTGTGTGTGTGTGTGTGTATGTGTTGTAACAGTTGTATAGCTCCTTCTTTCACTGAGCGGAGCTGAGCAAGGGGCCAGCAGTTACCCCTAAGCCTGGCTGACATCCCATTTTTTTGAGGCCCCAGAGTTATTTTTAGCCTCAGGGCCTTGGAAGCAGGTGTGGTCTGTGCTTGAAGGCCATGCCTGGAATCTGTTCAAGCCTTGTTGTTCTTGTCTTCTTAGGAGCTGACAATGGTGACCTAAGCCTACTGCTTTACTTTGCCAAAGGAATTTGCACCTTTTTGGTGAGGAATAAGAAGTCGTGCTTTATTACATTGGGATTATTTAAGCAGGTTTACTTTGGAAACTTTTGCTATTTGAAATACATTTTAAGAGTAGTAGTACTATATTAACTAAAAAAAAAAAAATCAGATAAGTCCCTTATATATGGAAGGACTCTTTCTGTATTAAAAAGCATACCCCAACTTACATGTTTTAAAATTCAGGTTTCTAGTCACAAGTCACAATTGAACTTTTAATTTTCTGGGCATCTGAGATGTAGTTCAGTGCTGTAGACAATGTGTTTAGCATGCATAAGGTTCTATCCCCAGTAAAAAAACACCCTTGAGGGTGATAGGCAAATACTTTCTACCTTACAATAAATATTCTTAAAAAAATAAGATTTATTTATTTTGTGTATGTGAGTACACTGTTGCTGTCTTCAGACACACCAGAAGAGGGCACCAGATCCCATTACAGATGGTTGTGAGCCACCATGTGGTTACGGGGAATTGACCTCGGGACCTCTGGAAGAGCAGCCAGTGCTCTTAACCACTGAGCCATCTCTCCAGCTCCACAATAGATATTCTTTACAAGTTCTTTTGTAAAGCAACAGCTGGGCTTTCACCTCTTGAAGATTAACATCAGTTTTCATGCATTGTATTAGCTCATCTTCTATTCTGCCCACTTACCCCCTACTTCTTTTAAATCAGCCCTGCCAAGAAATACAGCAAGACTTTTTGTGTGATATCATTTGCTAATGTTCTCTCTCTCTCTCTCTCTCATTTTCTTTCTTTCTTTCTTTCTTTCTTTCTTTCTTTCTTTCTTTCTTTCTTTCTTTCTTTCTTTCTTTCTTTCTTTCTTTCCTTCCTTCCTTCCTTCCTTCCTTCCTTCCTTCCTTCCTTCCTTCCTTCCTTCCTTTCTTTCTTTCCTTTCTTTCTTTCTTGACAGGGTTTCTCTGTGTAGCCCTGGCTGTCCTGGAACTCACTCTGTAGACCAGGCTGACCTCGAACTCAGAAATCCACCTGCCTCTGCCTCCCAAGTGCTGGGATTACAGGCGTGCGCCACCACCGCCTGGCTCTCTCATTCTTTCTTAAGGCAAGTTCATGCATATCACAAAATGGCCCCAAAATCCCTTTGAAGCCAAAGATGACTTTGAGTTTCTGATTCTCCTTCCTCTATCTCCCAAGTGCTGGACTGACTCAAAGGCATGGGTGTCCCGCGCTACCGTCTCGCCAGCAAGAATGACGCGGCACACTTAGGATCCTTCTGTAGAACGCTTTATGCCTCTTGAGAGGGAGAGCATAAGCTTACATGGCGGAGACCCCAGGGAGCGCGAACCCAAGTCTTATATAGGCAAGTCCTCCCGCCTTGGACGTGGCTTACCCTGGTTGGCTGCGGCTCATTACCCCATATGACGCCACGAGGTAGGCGGAGACTCAGTGGCGGGGGAAACTCCGCTTGGGCATGCGCACTCGGCCTGTTTACGGCTCAGCAAGAACAGGAAGTAGGCGCCATCTTGTAATGGAGATCATAGGAGCGTTCGGGCGGCTCCCGACACATGGGCCAACATAACTGCATGTCATTGCATGCTCCTAGGGCTACTGATTGTAGAAGTTAAGTCCTGGTTCTTCCTCCCACCCCCATGCTCCCAGAAATGACTCAGACCCAAAATATATTTACAAATACCTTGGACATATAGCTAGGCTCTTCTCTGACTAGATTATAACTTAAGTTAACCCATTTATTCTAATCTACATTCTACCACATGACTCATTACCTGTGCTCAGGTACCATGCACCCATTTTGTCACATCTACCCAGGTGAATATTTTGCGCCTTGTTCTATCCCAGAATTCTCTCTGCCTCCCGGATGTCCCACCTTTTATTCTACCCTTTCCTTTAGGCCATAGGTTTTTTTAAATTGACTGGCAATGCATCCATACAATACACAAGATAGTCTCTCTAAAACTGATAGTCTCTGAGAAATTAAATTGTAACCTTTCTTTCATTACATTTCTTCCAGATTATCCACCTTTGCCTTGTCTTAGTACTTGTGGTAATTTAATTTTTTTATCAGAAACATTTGCCTCTTCTTTCTTACAGTGGATTTCGTTATGATAGTGAATTGGCCAAGGGTACAATATACAGATAAAGACTCTGAAGTCACTGTTACCAACCCCTTGAATATAAGTTCTTGAGTTATTTGATCCATCCTTTGACAAGAAGAACATCTTGAAAACATTTATTTTAATGAAAAGATTTTTAAGGGGGCTGGAGAGATAGCTCAGCAGTTATGAGCACTGACTGCTGTTCCAAAGAACTAGGGTTCAATTCCTAGCACTTACCTGGCAGCTTATAACTGTTTATAACTCCAGTTCCAGGGGCTCTGACACCCTCATACAAACATGAATGCAGGCAAAACACCAACCAGTGCTCATAAAACAAAAGTAAATAAGTTATCTTAAAAAAGAAAACACTTTAAAAATACTTTCTTGTATAGATTTTTTCATGCATGTATTCTACTTACTATGTCTGTTATATTTGACATCATTCCTTGCCAAAAAACGAAAACAAAACCCTCCAGACTCTCTTACTAGCTATAAACATTTGTGCTCTAAGCAGCAGTATACTGTGTGAACATTGTAATCTTTCCTGTCACAGTGTTGGTGTTTCTTGGCTAAGACATACACTAATTAAGGAACCACGGCACCTTCCTTTGCAGTGTTAAAGGAAGAAACTGTACTAAACTTCTTTAGTATGTGTATGGACTGGCCTACATACATACTTGTATATATTTCACCCTAAAGGTATAAAAATCTCAGTTGCCTGAAAATGTGTTATTTCTAGTAAATAGAACCATAATTCTGAAGAAAGACTGGATATCTGCCACTCTTTTATTAGAATTTGCCTAGTTCGGGATTGTTGGCCAGTGTCTTCATTGTTTCAAGCATGCTTTTGGCATAGCGCTTCAGGCCTCTCAGCTTGCTTTCTCACCTCTTTCCTGAGTTTACTTTTCTTTATTTTTGTGATTCCTTTGGAGAAAGGCCTCTGGTCTGTTTAAGCCTCCTCTAGTATCTCTTACCTTTTGACTCTGCTTCATTTTTTTATTCATAGCACTTTTCACTAGCATAACATTTCATTTTGTCTATTTTATGTACCTTATTTTTTACATTTTGAAAGTCCATCCAAGGTACATCTGTTGAAGACTGAGTCCCCAAATTAATGTTATTGGGAAGTACTAGAGTCATTGGGAGGTAAGATCTTGGTGGGAAGATTTTAGGTCACAGGGGTTACCTTTACAAGGGCATCGTGGACCCAGCTTCTTTGTTCCCTGCCTGTTTGCTACATGAACAGTTTACCTCACCTCCCATTCTTAGCCATTGCTGCCTGACTTGTCCACAAGAAGTACTGAGAGCATTGGATCTGCTCAATTTTGGACTGAAGTTTTCAGAACTCTAAGCCAAATATCTTTAGCGATTGGGGAAATGGGTTTTATGTGTCAGCTTGGCATAGCTAGAGTCATCAAAGAGAAGGAAGCCTCAATTGAGGAAATGCCTCCATACGATCCAGCTGTAAGGCATTTTATCCATTAGTGATCATTGTTAGTGGTGCCATCCCTGGGCTGGTAGTGCTAGGTTCTATATAAAAGGAGGCTGAGCAAACCGCGTGAAGCCTTCCATAGTCTCTGCATCAACTCTTGCCTCCAGGAATCCAGCTGTGTGAGTTCCTATCCTGATTTCTTCCAATGATGGACTATGATCTGGAAGTATAAGCTGAATAAACTTTTTCTTTCCCAACTTACTTTTTGGTCATGGTGTTTCATCATTGCAATAAAACCCTAACTAAGATAAGTATAGTAAGTAAACCTCTTGCCATTTAATTAGGAAAATACTGAGTTCACTACTCAACACTCATGTAAAATGCTGCAGCCAGACATTATGTAGAGTGAGAGACTTTGGAACATTTAGCTCTAAGTGGGATATTTCTATCAAATCCCTCCCCTCAGAGTTCAGGGACCGCCCACCTCTTACTCCTCCACTCCCATAGAAGGGGAGGTGAAAAGAGTATAAGATCCAGAGGGGATGGGGAACACCAAGAAAACAAGGTGCTCTAAATCAACATGAGTAAAACTCACATGAACTCACAGAGACTGAAGCACAGGTCTGCATAGGGTCCTCTGCATGTATATTATAGCTTCCAGGTTAGTGCTTTGATGGGATTTCTGAGTGTAAGAATGTGAGTAGGTCTCTGAATCTTGTGCCTTCTTTTGGGCTCTCTTCCTTCTGTTGGTTTGACTTATTCAACTTCAATGTGATAAATTTTTTTTTTTTTTGAGACAGGGTTTCTCTGTGTAGCCCTGGCTGTCCTAGACTCACTCTGTAGACCAGGCTGGCCTCGAACTCGGAAATCCGCCTGCCTCTGCCTCCCAAGTGCTGGGATTACAGGCGTGCGCCACTACCGCCCGGCTGATAAATTTTGTTTTATCATACTATATTTCATTTATTTATTTATTTATTTATTTTAATGAATGAAAATCTAGCCATGGGGCTGGAGATGTGGTTCAGCAGTTAAGAGCACTGGCTATTCTTAGAGGATCCAGGTTCAATTCCCAGCACCCACATGGCAACCCACAGCTGTCTGTACCAGCCAGGGGGATCTGACACCCTTCACACAGACACAGGTGAATGCAGGCAAAACCTATGTACATAAGATAAAAATAAATCATGTTAAAAAAGAGAGAAAACCTAGCCACTAGGTTAAATTTAACAACTGAATTGTCATATACCTGCTGGGAGAGGAAACTCAGTTTTCTTCAGTAGAGTAACACTGGGTACATCAATCACTCCAGGACAGGCTCATGCTCATGAGTAGTTAGCCAGCATAGAATGCACCCCACAGTTTTGTTTGTTTGTTCTTATTTGGGTACAGTTTAGTGTGTGTTTGTGTGTATGGGTGAGGCGGATTATGGGGTGGGGTGGAGTTTTGCTTTCTTAATTTTGGAAGGGGTTATTATTTGTTTTTTGAGAAAGAACTTAAAGTTGGGTGTATAGGGATGTGGAAGGATTTGAGGAAGGGAAAGAATATAATCAAAATATATTTAAACTTAAAGAATGTTTTAAATAATAGTAATAAAAGAATAATGCTGGGTAAGGCGCTACTTAATCCCACCTTTGGGAAGGCAGATTATAGGAAGATCCCTCTGGTTGCTGTTCAGCCAATCTATCTTAATCTGCAAGCCTTAGGTTGCAGTGAAAGCCCCTGTCTCAAAAAACAGTGAATAGCATCTGATGAATGGCACCTCAGGTTGACGCTGAGCATGTACATGTACGTGGATACACAATGTTTTCTCTTGATGAGCTAATTGTTTCAGATTGTCTTTAAGTAATGGAAAAATGACTAATTCAGTATTCTAGTACTAAATTCTAAGAGAGAAAGAATTTTTTACTTGCTTAATTTATAGCTAAGCAATACATTTACAATTATAATTTGAAACGAATAGTTTGCATTTGTTAATGCATTTTCACAGCAGTGTTTGACACATCCTAGGCGTCTGATAATTACTTTCTTATTGACTGATAGATGCTCCAGAGTACCAGGATACATAACAGTTGCTCTTGTTCCTGGCTTGTTTTAAGTCTCTGCTCAACACCAGCTTACCTTTATCATGAGTGGCCTTATAAAAACATTTTCTTTACTCTCTGATTCCCTATATTTCTTCTTGCCTGGTGGCTCCCTCTTGGGATCTTGCATTCCCACCCCAGAGGGCCACCCATATCCAGGCTCCTCTTCTAGTGAAAAGGGCCCTTAGTTTTCCAGCAAGGAGCTAGGAGGAAACATGAGATATGGATCAGTGAATGAGTGGAGGTTGCAGTAGTCTATTAGTATGCCTAATAGACTCATGGGTAATGGAGGGAAGGGAAGGGTAGTGTGAGAAGGATAATTAGGGCTCAGGTAGATCAGTGAATGGAAGCTAGCTGTTGACACAGGCTAACGTAACAAACAGAAAGCAGTTCTAAGAAGAAAGACATGATCTCTAACTGAAACAGTGTATCTGCTACTCCTGGCCAGCAGACACTCTTTTAGGTTTCTCATACATCCGGCCCTGCCCCTGAGTTGGCAGGCCAGTGTCTTAAAAGAGTTAATCTTGAAAGTTAGCTGCTGTGTAGCTTTCATTTGTAGTTCTCTGAAAACATGTAAGCAGTCTAAATGTGGTGAGTACAGCCTCTTAGTGAGAGGCTGGGGCCTTTGTCTCCATGTTTAATACTGGTTGTCTAGAAAGACTTTCTACAAGCAGTCTATTCAGTTACTATCACTTGTCCATATTTATGTCTTACGTTTTGGGTAGGGAAATGTGGACCAAGCATCTTAATAAGTTCATGGCTATTTTGGTGAGGACTGTTTTTTTTTTTTTTTTTTTTTTTTAACCTCTGAATTTCTGTCAGATTTTATTTTTCAATTTCTGACAGTGGGGGGTGCTAGTTAGTGTTGATTAGGACACCTCACTCTGTTATTAATCCACAATCTCAGCCTTCTTCTGTTATCCACAGAATCCTAGACAATAGCACTGATCCCTGTGGAACTATAAAGGTCAAAGCCCAAGATGTTTTTGCTTGCTTCCTCATCTACTCCTTCCTCCCTTGCAGCAAGTCTAGTCCTCCCTGTAGATTTGTACAGTTTACTGCTATTACCATCCATTTACAGCTCCCTTAAAGGTCGTTTATTGTGTAGCTTGTTTTATCAATCTTTATTGGGGGAGGGGGGCTAAGTATAGCTTGTAGTTTAATAAACTTCATGCCCGATTCTATCCTTCCCATGACTTGCTGAGAATTTGAACTTAAGCTCTAGACCTGCAAATCTTTTTCTTCAAGAAATGAGTATACAGTGGGAGCTCCCGCCTTCTCAGTTTCCATGCTGTCATTTGAAATGTTTGTGGAGCCTCCTTCCTTACCCTGCCTGACTTAGGTCATGTGGGTGAGCTCAGGGCAGCAGTGCCTAGTAATTGAGAACTATTGTTGTTAGCATAAAGTAACCGTGAGTAGAAGGAAAGAAAGAACATTTTATTTCTGTAGTTGAACATATGCTCATTATAACTGACCTTGGAGCCATCGTTGTGTTATTGGGACATTTCAGAGAGAACAATACTTCATCTAGGAAGATGTTTAGTAGACTCATTTCATAGTAATGTGGTGGGGGAAGGGAAATCCTGGAGGGATTGGTGGTACAGAGCTGTTGTCTTATTCACTGTGTGGAGGCTAAGACATGAGGGTTACAAGGGAAAGGCTGCCTAGCCTACAGAGCAGGTTTAAGGCTAGTGTAGAAAACTTTACAAGGTCATCTCAAGATAAAAAGTAAAACAAAAGAAAACAGACAAACAAGCAAACAACCAGAATGGGTAATATACTCAGCAGAGTTGAAAATGCTTACCCCCTGTGTGTGAGGGCCTGGGTGAAATCCCCAGTACTCCAGAAAACAAACCTAGGTGGATACACTGATGGCTGCAGGGACTGAGGCAAGTGAGCCTGGATGTCTTTTCTCTTAGGTATTTTAAGGACAGATAAATGGTACTCTTATAATAGTAGTCTTTATAATGTTCCTTTATTTAAAATAAGCTCCACCGTAACAGTTCTCACACATAACAAAATTAGTAGCATCTTTTACTGATGTAGTTTCAAAACTAGATATAGAGTGAATTTTGATAGATAAAACTAACCATTTCTATCATGAAGTCAGGTATATCTTCTTATTGAATCTAAAATGGTCAATGTATTCCAAATAAAAATAACTAAAAGATAAATTTAAGGAGGAAGTTGTTATACAATTTTTGTTAATATTAGCAGTCATAGCAAATAAAGCATGAATCATTTGATTCACATACTAGGCATGTGTATGCTGTGTGGTGTGTTTGTGACTCTGTGTGTACGTCAGCAACCACATCTCAGATGTCAGAAAATGGCCTTAGGTACGGACACTTGCTTTTCACTTGTGAGAGCCAGGGCCTGTTGTAAACCTCAGGCTGTTGGTGACAGTGTCTGGGGTCCTCCTGTGTCTGCCTCTGTCTTACTAGAGGAACACGGGATTACAGTGTGTGCTTAGCCTTATGTGGGTGCTGTGGGTCTGGACTCAAGTTCTCACAGCAGAGCAAGGGCTTTACCAACGGAGCCATTTTCCTGGCCCAAGAAATAGTTAGCTTGCCTGCCTGCTAATTTCTAAATGTGATGTTTTTAAAAAAACAACCCACATTGGAGTATTATGAATGGAAGAAAAAGCAAGCTATAAAACTGCATATCCATATAATATTTGAACAAAGGAGAAGAAAAATAACATTGTGTTTTCTATATTTATTTTAAGCAATCTTAGGAAGAAATCAGAAGCTACTTACTGTTAGCAGTGGTTACCAGTGAGGTGTATAAAGGACAGGTGAGGGACAGCTACAACATATGAATTTAAGAAACTTCAGTACAGTGTTGGAGTTTCAGTATCATGGCAGTTTATAACACCTGGCACAAGTGCTAGGGATTGAACACAGGGTCTCATGCATGATAAACAGGCACTCTGTCTACTGATTTATACTTCCATCCTGTGGGTAGAAGCAGACCTTGGGTATTTAATTTAAAACTTCTACTTATAAGGCCACCCAAGTGCTGGCCTGGGCCACACTGATTGGAACACCACGTCCCTGCTATGGGTGACACTAAGATGGACGAATGGAGAGCTGGGAAAGATGGAGTATGTGGTGAAGAGATGCAAGAGAAAGCAAAGCCAAAGAGTTTGTACACTGTGGAGAATGGTGGTGAGGATCAGGCAAATACGAGGAGGCCATGGTGATATCCTGGCTTTGGTTGCCACCAAGGGCCATTCTGTATCCATAGTCCTGCTGCAGCTGGGATCTCTGTTGATGTCTCTGGCCCAGCTTACCACTAAAGGCCAAGTGGATGTCCGAGGTCTGGGCTGCCACCAGAGACCTTGTGGATATCTAAGGGCTGCACTGCCACAGGGAGACATGCTGATCTGAGTGGCCTGTGTTGCCACCTGAGGCCTTGGGGACATCTAGGCTCAGGCTGCTGCTGGGGGCCATGTCTGGTTCATGGTCCTATGGCAGACAGGGTCTGTATTGATGTCCTAAGTCCATATTACTACCAAAGGCCAGGCGGATGTCCCTGGTCTGGACTGCTGTTTTAGGCACTGTGCCCCTCACCAGCCACCACACTCAGGAGAACTTGCCCCAAGGTCATGAGATCAGGAGAGCTGGCCCTGCCCCTCACCTGCTGCAGTACTTGGGAGAACGGGCCCTGTACCTCACCTGGGCAGCACAAGTAGTTTGCCCTGGTGGTGAAGGCATGGTGAGCCAGACTCAGTACATGAGAACTGGAGAGCTGCCCCCGCCCCTTGCTGGCTACAGCACTGGATGAGCTAGCGGGACAGTGCTGGAGACTCTCCTTGGTGGTGTAGGCTCAGGAGAGCTGGTGAGCTGACCATATCAGCTACCCTCCACCTCCAGGCCCAGAACCAGGACTTTGAGTTGGCTCACCCAACATCTATGGCAGTTATGAGTACATGAGAGGGCCAGTCCTGCGGATTCAGAGCTGCAGGATCGCTGTGACCCAGGGCAACAACAGGGTATCCAAGGGGAGTCCCAGTGAGAATCCAGTATTGATAGAGCAGTAGAGGCCGGAGGCCTCCAACCAGACTCACTGTGACTCACTGCAGTGAATATTTACAGGTAGAGCTGTGTGGACAAGTGTATACTGGGTGACATACTGTAGTAAACCACAATTTCCTCACCAAGACTTTAAGTCTATATTTTCTTTTGGCGGGTATTTTATTTGCAGGGGTGGAGGGCAGATATGAAGGGACAGGGAGATGAATGGGAGTGGGGTGCATACGAAATTCAAAGAACCAATAAAGTTTGAAAAAAATTCTACTTATAATGAAATGAGTACCAGGAAGGGGAATAATGGCTGGATTGTAAATTAAGTCAGTCAATAGAAAAGAAATGAGTTGCAGGTCATTGGTACTTCACTCTCCATTACGCTTTGGCAGGGTTCTGCCACATAATCCTGTTAGGACTAAGAAAATCAAAAATTTGATATAAAGGGACAAGAAGACTCGACCTGGCTTCAGTACCATACTGAATGTGTACATATTAACTTTACTTTCCTCCCTTTGCTTAAGTTACGCCCCCTATTAGAGTGACTGAGCAGAGAGAGATCCTTTCTTGGTTAGGACAAGAGTCTTTCTGTATCTGCAGCAGCCAGCTCAGGCCTTTCATACCTGGTAGAACTGTCTGCTGAAGGGACACAGAGTTTTCTCATTAAACTTGTGCGTGCTTGCTATCTTCTCCTTCCTTTTGTCTCTTCATCTCCTAACCCAGATCGCTGCTTTTTGTCTCTTCCTGATTTCATCATTGAATGGGGCCAACCACACTCAGTACTGCTGTTGGAATCAGCTCACTCTCGTTCTCAGGTTTCTGCTTTCTGTGCCACCTGGGCACTCTGTGGACAAGTGGCACCATTCTTCCCCAGTCCAGGTCCATTGTGGAGCAAGTGCTGAGGGAAAGCTGGGTAACCCAGTAGTAGAAGCTCTGGTTTGGAAGTCCGACACTCTCTGTGCAGGACCTTACACTGATATGTGTCCCTGAGCACTCAGGACTTTACTCAGTGCTGTGAACATGCTGGGTACTTTGCAAAATTTTGTTGATTGCCAAGGCAAATCTCCTGCTCTAGTTTCTTCAGTTGAAATGAGGGATGACTCTTATTCCTCTTTGATACAAAAGCATATTGGAGATAAACACAGTGTAATGAAACTTGGTGCCTAGAAGACAAGACATGGCCAGTTAATACATTAAATATAGGATTCATAAAATAAGATTTCTCAGGTGCATCTGTATCAGGCTCTCAGAGATTGGTGGAAGCTGGACTGGATGGGAAAGTAGATTGTTACTGCTTTGATCTATTCAGTGATGTCTGACCCTGGAGGACATGGGCACAGGGGAAAAGTTCCTGAACAGAACACCAATAGCTTATGCTTTAAGATCAAGAATTGACAAATGGGACCTCATAAAACTACAAAGTTTCTGTAAGGCAAAGGACACTGTCAAAAGGACAAAACGTCAACCAACAGATTGGGAAAGGATCTTCACCAACCCTAAATCTGACAGAGGGATAATATCTAATATATACAGAGAACTCAAGAAGGTAGAACCTAGAGAACCAAATAACCCTGTTAAAAAGTGGGGTACCGAGCTAAACAAAGATTTTTCACATGAAGAACTTACGGATGGTGTGAGCCACCATGTGGTTGCTGGGATTTGAACTCAGTAACTTCAGGAGAGCAGCCAGCGCTCTTAACCAATGAGCCATCTCACCAGCCCCAGTGATGTCATTTTAAAAGGAAAATATTTATGTTATGTGCATCAGTGATTTGTCTGCTTGTATGTCTATGTAACATGTATGTGCCTGATAACCTGAGAAAATCCCAGAAGGCGGCCTTGAATCCCCTAGCATTGGAATTAAAGATGGTTATATCATGTGGGTGCTAGAAATTGAACCCTGGTCCTCTGTGAGAGCTGCTGGAGAGTTTAACTGCTGAGCCGTATTTTTAGCCCAAATAATGTCTTTGCGATTCTAGATACGAGTGAACTTTGTTCACCACCACTGCCCTCCCACCTGAGACAGAGTCTGACTATGTAGCCCAGGCTGGCCTGCAATTGAAAATTCCTTCTTCTTCAGCTGCTTGTGTCCCAGCATTAAAGGCAGGCACTCCTGTGCCCAGTGTCACCTGTGCGTCCAGCTACCAATGCAGTCCCCTCCTCTCTTGGTCTGATCCACTTTCATTGATTAGTTTTAGATAAATTAGATAGTTTTGTCCTCAGAACAAATATTTATGAAGAGATAGTCACTGCTGCATCTGTATTTTGTAGGAGGGGGTACATTACCAGTAAATTCCAGACCACTTCTCTTTATAGCATGTCCCAGGCTTGAAATTTAAGTTTAGAAGTAGAGAATGACCTAAGATGATTGGCAGCTTTACCATCTTGTTCTGAAACCAGGTAATCCAGTATTTATTTATAACCATAAATTGTTTTTAGAACAAGAAAGGTTTTACTTATTATGAGAGTTAAATTGGGTATCTTACCTAAAGCAGAGTGGAAGTGAGAACTAATCAAAAATTTCTACCAAGTGCTTATCCTCTAAAGCGAATGCCAACAGCAAATGTCGGATATTAGACAGAGCATGTCTCAGGATAGATACAAATCTAAGATGCTGAAGGCTAGGATCAGGCTCAAGTTATGGATACTAAACTTCAATTAGTGTTCCTCAAAAAATGGTTCCTTATGAGAGTTTGGGGAGATCAGGAGGCATTTGCTGTCTTCAAGTCCCAGGCTAAGGGATGGAATTTTCTAAGGCTGTAAGTCAATGATTCTCTTGAAAATGTTATGAAATCTGAAGGGGAAGCCTAAGACAGGTCGAGGAACGTGAGGTGGAAAGTCAGGCTTGGGATGGAGACAGACCGGGGTCCTGGCTGTGAAGGCTCCTAGAGCTGGGTCCATCCAGGCCTTCTGTAGTCCTGCTGACAAGTGCATCAGCCATTTTGTCCCTTTTCAAAAAATAACTGAAAGTTTGTGGAACCTTGCTCTCCTGCCGCTTCTTAAGGGACTGCTGTTTGCGCGTGCCCACTCATCACAGGAATTCTTCAGCCAGCAGAAAAGATTTTTTTCTCCTATTAATATAATCTGATTTTTTGCTAATGTTCTGTGTACTGTTTTCAAGGCATAAATAAGTAAAATAAGTAAAGTGGAAGAAAACCATTTGGAATATTAATATTTTGAGCTGCTTTTCTAGGCTCTATAATTTCATATAAATTATTTAATTTGGGAATCTCAGGTAATTATAATTATGAATGCCTTGTTTTGTTTTGAAGTTTTTATATTTTGAGGTTTGTATAACCCCCTTTTAATGAAGCCATGCCTAGTTAATTCTTTTTTTGTTCAAATGAAACAGTGCATTAAGTATGGAATTAGATTAATGAAGTAAATATTATGAATCTTACATTCTCTAATCTGATACTCATGCTTATTTTTCTGACCCCATGTTTTGTTTTCTGCCTTTCTTTCTCTCTTCATATAGGTTGTCAGTCTAGTGTGAAGTTGTTGGAGTGAGGGAGCAAAGGTAAAGGATGATGTAATGCCCTGGCTGCCCCAAAGCGTCTTCTGTTGAAGAGTGGATACTCCCATCATCTCTGTATGAATGTAATGTGAGGGGCTGCTTTGTGGAAGGAATCCTTTGCAAGAGCACATCAGCAGGAAAGAGAAAGAGACATTCAGTTGGAGGGCTCTTGCTGAAATGGGTTTAACTCTCCTTTTGCCAGTCACCACTAGCCTGACCTCATACATTTTTAGTACAATGGAGTGGCTGAGCCTTTGAGCACAGCACCATTACATCATCGTGGCAAATTAAAGAGCGAGGTGGGAAAGAGGACTTATTGTTGTCATGGCCCATGAGATGATTGGAACGCAAATTGTTACTGAGAGGTTGGTGGCTCTGCTGGAAAGTGGAACGGAAAAAGTGCTGCTAATTGATAGCCGGCCATTTGTGGAATACAATACGTCCCATATTTTGGAAGCCATTAATATCAACTGCTCCAAACTGATGAAGCGAAGGTTGCAACAGGACAAAGTATTAATTACAGAACTTATCCAACATTCTGCAAAGCATAAGGTAATTTCTTTCTTTTATGACTTTTTAAGTAAACGGACATACTAATTCAGAAAGTATTTTAATTGAAGCTTCTTTTTTAAGCATAGAAAGCAATTTGAGGAAATTTTGGTTGCTTTTTAGTAATCTTGCAATACCTAAAAATAAATTAACAAATATACTATCACATTAAGAATATTTTTTAAGATTTATTTATTTATTTAATATATATGAGTACACTGTGACTTCAGGCACACCAGAGGAGGGAATCTGTTCCTATTACAGATGGTTGTGAGCCATCATGTGGTTGCTGGGAATTAAACTCCGGACCTCTGGAAGAGCAGCTAGTGCTCTTAACTGCTGAGCCATCTCTCTCTCCAGCCCCACACTAAGAATGTTTAAACCAAGCCAGGCATTGTGGCTTATGCCCATCTAGCGTGGGGGGCTGAGGGGAGGGCTACTACAAATTTAAGGCAAGCTTGGGCCACATAATAAGACCCTGTCGCAAAAATGCCATAGGAAGGAAAGACATTTTAAACAATACAGAAGAGCTGACTTAGTGTAATTTGGACACATGCTATGTTTCTTTATATATTAATATCTCAATGAAATTGTCATATCAGTTTAAACAACATTTTCTATTATGTTATCTTCAAACACACTGAAAGTCATTCTTTTCAAGTTCTTTGAAAAAGAACTAATCGTTAAAAGTGTGTTTCTTCTAACTAATCGTTAGTGGTAATATTGGTTAAGACATTATGTTCAGGAAAAAATTATTACTGGGATAATGAAGTATTGTGTACGTGTTAAGGGAAGTCTGTTTTACTCACCCCTTTTTTGAGTAGGATTTCATATGGCTCAGGCTGTTCTCAAAGTTAGTATATAGCTAAGATTGCCCTTGAACACCTAATAAGTGCATCTTTTAGTAAACAACTGATTTTCTTCCTGTTATATAGGTGTGTGTGTGTGTGTGTGTGTGTGTGTGTGTGTGTGTGTGTGTATAAAAGCCAAAAAAAAAGCTTGGGTATTATCTTTAGAAATGTAAACAGCCTCCTCTTGAGGTATCCTCCTGGCTTGGAACTCAGTACTTAGGCTAGCTGGCAGGCCAGTGAACACACACACACTAATCAACTTTTTAATGTGGGTGCTGAGTACCAAACTCAGATCTTCGTGCTGAGATAGCTCTTTGGTCTCCTGTAGGAACTATTTTAACAAATGTTTCTTTTGGTGGAAGATTTTTTTAAATTTTGCAAATTATATCATTTGTGAATTTTACCATTTTATATTATCAAGTTTTTAGCACATCTTAAAAGTAGCATCAATTTTGACTTTGAAAAGTAGCATATAAGTATACAACCAACCACTTCTTTGCTAATTTTACCCAGTAAATTGATTACATCTCATTTTTATTCAAGTTACTAATTGAAATAAGAAGCCATTTACTGTTTCAAGACCCCTGGGCTGGAGAGCTGGCTCACTGATTAAGAGCACTGACTGCTCTTCCAGAGGTCCTGAGTTCAAATCCCAGCAACCACCTGGTGGCTCACAGTCATCTGTAGAAAGATCTACTGCATTCTTCTGGTGTCTCTGAAGACAGCTACAGTGTACTAACATAAATAAAATAAATAAATCTTTAAAACAAAACAAAACAGAACTGTCTCAAGACCAGTAAAATGTGAGCTCCTCCAGAGCCAGTGACTTGTTAGATTATTTTCTCAAACCATCCCCCCACCCCACAATCCCTTTTTGAGACAGGGTCACAAGTAGCCCAGACTGGTTTTGAATTTGTCTTGGGTAGGCATGACGTTGAATTCTTGATTCTTGTCCTTCCAATCTCCCAAGTGCTGCAAGTGTGAACCAAGATGGCAAGTGTGCACTGCCATGCAGAGCTTGCGTCTTCCTTCTTAACAAGCTGCACATTTTCATTTTAGGTTGACATTGACTGCAGTCAGAAGGTGGTAGTTTATGATCAAAGTTCCCAAGATGTTGGTTCTCTGTCATCAGACTGCTTTCTCACTGTACTTCTGGGTAAACTGGAGAAGAGCTTCAACTCTGTTCACCTGCTTGCAGGTGAGTCTGGGACCCAGTGGAAGGGGCTTGGTCTGTTACTGCATTGTATATAAGCAGTATCATAACTGATGTGTAAACTCAGTTATAGCTTTTGAGTGATATGAGGGTTTCATTGATCTTGAATACTGTTATTCTTCCTCATTAAATTTGTAAAGTGGTGTTTTACCTTTTTTTTTTTTTTTTGGTGAGGCAGGGTCTCACTATGTAGCCCAGGCTGGCCTCAAGTTTGAAGCAGTCCTTCTGCCTCAGTTTCCTTAGTACTGGAATGACAGGTGTGAACTATCACACCTGGCTGGGTCAGTTTATTCTAACCTGACTTTGTCTTATTAGCTGGCTCATAGCTTCTTGCTTCTGTTGATGATTTTCTGTGTACTTGCTGCTTAAGAACACTGAGTGATTTGAATCTCAGCTCTTAGGAGTTCTTACCTTTTGGCTAGAACCAGACCAGCATTTCTGTCAGACTCTTACTATATATACTTGAAGGTGCCTCCAGAGGTAAGCTCACCTTCTCAGGCATGTGAACAATGAAATAAAGAGCAAGTTTTGCAGACTGTTTCTTCTAATTGTTATACAGACTATTTTAAAACTTACTTACTTACATATATTTTTTTGTGTGTGATTTTTATTTATTTATTTTTGCTTGGAAAAAGGTTTTAATACATAAATGTTAAGCAGCTGGGAACTTTTGTAAAGCAAATGGGAAGGACTCCACTCCCTAAGAGAGAGCACAGTGTGAAGGCTCAGCTCATGGACTCCAGACAACCTGCTCATCCTTTGCTTACCTGTTGCAGGCTGGCTCACAAGAATGGCAAATGTGTTGACCACTGCATAGGACCTTAACAGAAAGTTGCTACCAGGCAGATACCAGCTGTAACACCCAAGAATGGTTTTCAAAATGTGGCCTAGGAAAAGATATTAATAGGTATTATCATTTTCCACCTTTGGTGCTTATTAGAAGGAGGATACAGTGAGCTTGATTCTTTATTGGCAATTAGTTAGAAACATAAACGTGTTAGTTTTAAGAGCAATAGTTTCTTGGTGTACAAACAGTTTTAAAATGTCAATACTTTGAAACTCCATGCAGATTTAGATGAGATTCCTGTATTTCCATTCTTTGATACATTTTTGCTTCAGTTTTCTAGGAACAAGGATAGTTTTTTTGTCCTTGTCCTCCCCTGTGCCCCAGGTTGTCTCTAACTACACCTTATATTTATGCTGTGATTTTCTCGGGTCTCTGTATGTATCTTTAAGTGAAGCCTACCTTTTAGAGAATGTAGCTTATATAATTCTGTGACTATGGTTATATTTTGTCCTGTCTCTGATGATAGATGTGTGTGTGTGTGTGTGTGTGTGTGTGTGTGTGTGTGTGTGTGAGTGTGATGCTAAGCAGATGTTCTAGCAGTGAGCTACCCAACCCCGGTCCTCTCACCCTGATAGGCACGTTTTAAGGGTGTATATAAGAAGAAGGTTAGATATAACAACTTTTGAGTTCCACTAAGGGTAAATTTGGTATTCAAGTTGTTGTAGCCACTGTGATAGACTTTGCTTCAGATGCTATTAGGGAGGGCAAGCTTTGTGCTCTCAGTTCCCTAACCCCAGAATGCAGAGGCTCACTCATGTTGAGCAAGCACAGTATTAACTGAATCACACTCCTAGACCCAGTCTTTAAATATCCCACCTTGCTTTCTTGAAACATTTTTCCTGTGGAGAGCTTTGGCCTGACAACCTGGTCAACAACCAGTTATTCTGTAGGTGTGTTCACAGGGAATTTCTAGAGAAGGTGTCTTACTTGGCCTTTATTCCCTTTCTGATGGGCATTCCTTTGTTTTCTGAGAAGGTTCTTATCAATCAGTTGTGACTTTGGGAGTGGCACTCAATGAGCTACAATGAAGAATACAGGTTCTCAGTATAACCAGCTGGACACTTTATGACACACGGAGTCAGAACATCTCATTCCCATTTCATACAAGAAATGTTTCCTAGGTTTGTGGAGTGCTGCATTAGTGGGAAGTGTGCCTGTAAGGTGTGTGCAGACGTTACTGCAGGTAGAGCGGGCAGGATGCAGCTGCTCTGCTCCGCACTAGTTCTAGTGTGTGTTCCTGCTGTTTGCCCCACAGAAGGAAAACTCAGGCTTGTAAGAATTCAAAGAATACAAACACTTAAGCTTTAATATAAACCTTTGATATTGACAGGAGGAAGGGCTAGAAGGAAGAAAAGCAAGACTGGAGCAGTAGAAGAAAAGAGAGGGTGCTTGGAAGGAGTCAGGGTCTTCTGGTGGACTCTGGCGACTTCGGTCTCAGACAGTTTTCTTGACATGCTCCTTGGAGCTGAGAAGAGCAGGGACTGTGTTTTTTCCCCACTGTTGATGGTTGAATGTCTTTAGAAAAGTGATGTAACTAGAGTTACATTTTTTGGTTTTCTTCTTTCCCAGCTATCAAAAAATAGATATTCAACTTACTCAGAGTATTTTTTGTGAGAATCAATAGTACACATGAAATCTGTTTTAGTAGTCTTTTTGAAGGCTATCATCATTATGAACTAGAAGACAAAATAATCTGTTGCTAACATTGACTTATGATCAGCTATTTATGGTTTGCTAACCTTAAGAAAACTTAAAAAAAAAAATCTCGTTTCTTGGCATTCACATTATAATCTTAGTCTTTTTGCTGTTGTCCTTATCTAAGAGTGCTAGGTTTATTTCTGAAATAAAGGAGGAACTGAAAGAAAGGAAGGGAAGGAAGGAAGAAAGAAATACAGAGAAGAAAAAAAGAAAGAAACCTTTTATCTCAGGCTTTTATTTTATATCAACATAGAAAAGATGCAGGAATGACTTAATTTGATAACAAGTAGATTAAAAGATAGCATACAGATGAGCAATACTTTCTGTTACATTCTCTTAATCCGAGTTTTTTTTTTTGTTGTTTTTTGTTTTTGTTTTTTTTTTAGTTTGTTTTTTGCCTTTTTGGTCAGGGGTGACACACACTACATCTATGTCATGGTCTTCCTACTCCACTGCTGCCACTTTATCATATTCCCCCAACATGTGCTAGCATGGCGTTCTCAGTCTTCTTTCTCAGCTTGAGTGTTGGAGGGTTGCGTGGGTGTAGGCATGCCTGGCTCTCTTCCCCACTGATAATAGCAGAAGGGCAGCTTTGGATGCAGTGCTATGATAGGTTAGCTGCTTACTGTGTAAGGTCCTGGGGCTGCTTCATCATCCCATTGCTTCTAGAAGGAAGAGGAGGATTGGCCTACATACTCAGAGTCTTTCCTTTTGTTTTCTGTGATTATGGATATCAAACACAGCGTGAATGCTATGCCTCTCAGATATACACTAGCTCATTTCTGCCCTGGAATGAGTGACAGGACAACTCTACAGCAGATAAATCTCATGATGAATAACAGACTTCAGCTCTTTCACATACAGATGGTGATTCAGTAACTCCTCCGTGCTCTCACCATGTGCCTAAGGCTCCTACCTACAAGTATTTCCAGAATCTTCTAGACTTTTCTTAAGTCTAGATAGGGAATTAAGGGTATTTTTTATTTTTCTTTCTGTTTTGTCTTTTTCCCCCTTGAGACAGGCCTTTCTGTGTATACCTGGTGGTCCCGGTGGACCAGGCTGACCCCAGACTTACAGAGATGTTCCTGCCCCTGCCTCCCAGATGCTGGGATTAAAGGCCTGAGTCATCATGCCTGGTCTAAGATGCTTTATTTGTTTGTTTGTTTGTTTGTTTGTCTGTTTTCTTAACATACTTCCGCCAACTACGCCACACCTACTCCAACAAGGCTACACATCCTAATAGTGCCTCTCCCTATGTGCCTTGGGAGCTGGTTTTTTATTCAAACCACATCTGTCATGTAGGTGCCTGTTACTGAACCAGAGTCCTCGAAAGAGCAGCCAATACTTTTAACCACTGAGCTATCTCTCCCAGGATACTTCTTCTTAAAGACCTTTTCTAGTAACTCTTTGTCAGCCTCTTGTGAATTTTAGAGTCATGATCTTCCACACTTTATGCAATGAAACAAAGTATAAAAATTATTGTAGATAAAAATTCAAATCATTAAATTATTTTAGCCAGAGGGGCTTATCAAATAAATGTGTAATTACTTTATCCTTTGGGAAACAGTCGATTAGAGTAATATAAAAGAAAAATATTAAGTATTTTGTGTGAGTCTTAAGTACATTGCTATGAGTTTTATAAACATTAAGTCTCTGAACATAGCTAAGATTTTAAATTACTGTTTGCTGTGATTAAAGGAAAAATACTTTTTTTTCTTGTGGTTTTATATAGTATAGATTGACGTGAACAAATGTATATTTGTAGACCCTGTATTTTAAACAGGAGTCTAGAGTGATTTAATTACTATTAATAAATGTTGCGTTTCTGTGTAACAGAATTAATTACTGTGTTTCCCAAGGAAATCATAACGCAATTTTCTGGTTACAGATTTTCTGTCTGAGATGTTATTATTAATTCTATTACATAGTTCTTTGAAAATGAAAGAGCATTTTTCAGTTATTCCATACCAAACCATGTAACATGTTTCAGTAAAAGCTTCAGTTATTCAGAACTGGTTGCTACTTGTCAAAAACAAACAACCAAACAACAAAAACAACAAAATTTTAAACAAAACAAAAACTCCCAACTGGCAGTGACTCAGAGTCTCTGAAAATAGGTATATTTACATATACAGGAATTATTTACCCCTAAAAAACAAAGAGCTGAGGGTTTCAGCTCAGGGATAGAACATTTGCCTAACATAGATGAGATTCCAAAGTTAATCTCAGGATGAGGTAGGGAGTTTGGGTGGTGGAAACCGGGAAAGGGGATAACATTTGAAATGTAAATAAAGAAAATACACCCCCCCCCAAAAAAAGAAAAAAGAAATCATGCGGGGTGGGAGGGTGGGGGGGTTATTTCTTTGTTTTTTATTTTAACAACTTGAACCAGGAAACCATTATGCTGAGTGAGATCAGCCAGGTACAGAAAGATAAATGCTACATCAGATCCACTTATATATTTAGTTATAATAAAAAGTTATTGAAATAGAAAATTGAAACCAGATGTGGGGTATGTTTGTAATTGTGGAAGCAGAAGCATCAGGAGTTTAGGGCGATCTCTCCTGGGCTGTAAAGACTGTTTAATAAAACCAGAAAGGGAGTGATGGGGTGATGCTGATTGAAGGATACAGGCAGACCTTTTCAGTTATTAGTTGAGTGGTTTTCTAGAGGTCACAGCGTGGGAAGTATAGTTAATAACGCATTATATACTTGAAATCTGCTAAGAGAATATAATGTGTTGTTTTTATATCCACAAAAAATAAAGTATAGTAACATTTCAAAATTTATATCAAATGGTTACTTATAAACATGTAAGTTTTACTTACAAGTTATACTTCAAGAAAACTAGAAGACTTCTTGCCACATATTTGCCTAGTGTTAAGTCTTAGTTCACATGAAATTGTTTAAGTTATATTGTCTTTCATGCAGTTGTTACCAGTGACTAAGACATCATGCCTGAGACTCTGTCTTTTGATAAAATGGACTATAGAGCCAACTAAAGTACTTTCTTGTTTTCCTCATTCTGATATTTTTCACAAGCCAAATACAGTTACCTGGAAGACAACAGTGACATCAGTCTTTTCTTGTCCCACTTGTGTCCTTCTGCTCTGGAGAGATGCCAGGTCTAGGCATATTTGGCTTTTTCACTGTGGGCCTTCAGAATTTAATGGGCACATCTGTGGTTGTGTTGTAGATTGGGCTCTAGGGAAGGGGCCACTAGGAAAGCAAAGGCTTGTCCCTGCCCTTGAGAATCTCCTAGTTAATTTGGGAAACATGTCTAATCAGAATGAAACAAAGGAAACACATGATCATGTGCTTTGTGATGTGTGATAAGACATGATTCACTGTGTAGTCTGTAGAAATAGAGGGAGATTTAGTCACAACAATGAAATTGTAGTTGAATCTTGAAAACAGTAGTATTTGAGTATGGAGGTTCCTTTGAATTCAGTGGGGGAGAAGTGCAACGTGATAGCTAATGGGGAAAAGCTCCTACTATACACACAAGAAAAAGGTAACCTAAATTCAGTCTTCAGAACCTGCATGAAGGTAGAACTAAGTCCACAGAGTCGTTCTCTCACCTCTATATATGTGCCATGACACACTCCCCTTCTACAAATAATATATACAGCCAGGAACTAGAGATATAGCACAGGTAGTACAGTGTTTGCTTAGTGTCCACAAAGCTCTGGATTTAGTCCCCAGTACCACAGACAATGGGTGCGGTGACACACACCTGCCTGTAATTCCAGCATGCAATAGGCTGACACAGAAGGGTTGTGAGGTCAAAGTCAGCTTGGGTTGACTTGATTAAAAACAACACACAGCAATAAAGATAGATTTAGAGGATTGATGAGGAGACTGGGGGGGGTATTTTTTTCCTGTAAGAAGGAAAAATGGAAAAATTGATATTAAATTATACATGCTCTTTAAGCATGAGTTTATCTAGATGTGGTGGGCATTGTGAGCTGTCAGAGGTTTGCTGTGGCATCTGTCACCTCTCAATCACCACTAGATCTTTCTCCTGTCTGTAAGAAGTCTGCATCTTCTGTCACCTCAGTCTAGCCAACACCATCTCTTTCAGAAGCCTCTTTCTAGGAGCCTCTAACTTGTCTCACATTCTCTGTCTTGCCACATTCCAGCCCATAATGCACAGTTGGAGCCAAAGTTAAATATATTTTATTTCCAGATTGCTTCCCTTTTCAGTTTAAAATGTGTCAGGAATCTTAGGATAAATTATAGACTCCTTAAACCACTTTAACAGTGGCTGACTTCTGCCTGCCTTGACTTAGCTAAGCTACGTTCTCTGTCCTTTTCCCTTCTTCCTGTCTCTCTCCTCTATACTCTCTCCCCTCTTCTGTATCATCCCTTCTTTCCTCCCTCCCTCTTACCCTCTCTTCCTTTTCTCTCCCCCCCTTTTTAGATTATCAGTCTTTATCCCATTTGCAGCCTTATGGTCTCTGGACTTCCATAGAAAACTTTTTATTCTCTGCCTCTGAAACTATTTCTCTGCCACTTATCTAGGTATCTCCTACATTTAGTTTAATTTTAAACTTCCTGGTTACAAGGTACAGTTGGTTACCAGTTTTTTTGTTTTGTTTTGGTTTCATTTTTTGGTTTTGTTTTGTTTTGGTTTTTTTTTTAGCTACCAACCATAATTAATTTAAGTTTTGATCTTATAATTATTTGGCTAAAATTTGTCTGACTAAATTGTCAACTCCAGAAAGGGCCTCTGTCTTGGTCCACTGGTCCTTTTGCTTAGCACTATACTATGTCCACATTACAGCACATGCTCACTAAATGATTTGTTTTTTTTTTTTTTTTTTTTTTTTTGAGACTGGACTCTGTATGTAGCACTGGCTGTCCTGAAGCCCTATGTAGACCAGTGTGGCCCTAAACTCGCAGCGATCCCCTTCCTCAGCCTCCCAAGTGATGGGATCAAAGGTGTACATCATCATACAAGACACTCACTCACACTCACTCTCTCTCTCTCTCTCTCTCTCTCTCTCTCTTTGTTTTTTGGATTTTTGGATTTGTTCCCCCCCCCCCTCCCCGAGATAGGGTTTCTCTGTATAGTCCTGGCTGTCCTGGAACTCACTCTGTAGACCAGGCTGGCCTCAAACTCAGAAATCAGCCTACCGCTGCCTCCCAGAGTGCTGGGATTACAGGCGTGCGCCACCACCGCCCGGCTCATACCAGACTCTTGAGTGACCCTTTTTTCTTTCTTGTTCTTTCTGAACTCTGGCTGGCTGATTCAACTCAACTGTTCTGCCTCAAACTCCTCTTGGAGCTGACTGATTTAATCTGGCTTCTCTCTTGGCCTCTGACTGAATTGCTCTGCTTGACCTTGTTACTTTGGCAATATGTTCTAATCTTCTGCCTCCTTCTCATTTTCTGGCTTGTTCTGTTTTCACCTGTTTTAGCTTGTTCTCTCTCTGCAACCTGTCTCTCTATCATTGTCCTGGTAAAAATGCCTTCTTCTCTCCTCTGCCCCTGTTCTCTTAAGTAGTATCTCCTTCCTGTCTCTTCTTGTGAGAGTTGTGGAGGGGGATCCTATTTCTTGACTTACTATATCAGATCTTTATTTGATTTGTCACCTTGCCTACCCCTCAATTAGACATCATTGTTTGGGATTAAATGTGTATATTAGAATCTTGTCTACATTCCAGCTAGAGTAATTAAAGGTGAGTGCTAAGGGTTGAGCCACACCACACCTAGAAAGAGGTCTTTTCAGTAAAAAAAAATGCGGTGTCAAGGTTCATAGTGTGATCAGTATTCTCCAACAAAATTGTCTCTTGGTTGTTTTAATTGTTGCTTGAGTTATTGAGTAGGGATCATTTTTTTCCCTTGCTGCTTTTTGAGGTCTTCTATAAAATTGTAAAGTTGGTCAAAGAGGAGGACAGGGTTTCATTGTCATTTGCACTAACTGTAGATTAAACCTAGGATCAAATGCATAATGCTATGTCACTGAGCTATACCCCTAGCAGTTATCTTTTTAAGACAAGGTCTCATTAAATTGACCAGGCTGGCCTTGAACCTGCAGTCTTCCAGTTCCAGCTTCTAAATAAGTAGGATAATGGGCCCATTCCACCAGACCCAGCTAATGACTGTTAATGAGAGTAGAATACACAGATTGTCTTGAGAGCTTCCCTGAAGTAGATTAGGAAGTTTTGAGCTGCACATAGAAAGGTGCTAGAAATGGCTTGTATAGTGAGTGATTCTTGACTGTGTGTGCGCTAGTTAGTAGATTTGAGTGAATCATTCTCTCTCTGGAGTGAAGACTTACATTTACTTTTCTCTTGATTCATAGAGTTACCTTGATTTATAATCGTATTTCATTTTATTTTGATAATCGCTTAAGGCACTTCCATCAGCCACCTTGTCCTCCTTGGGGTGTGATTGTAAATGTTGTCTTAGAGGTTTCCTAAGGAATCTGCATTTGATTCCTTCACCCACAAAGATAGGAATCCTGGGCCACTTAGGATATCTAAGAAAATTTGTATGTTAAGTATTTATAAAAGTTCCCTGGGTGAAACGTGTAAGAATGCAGTGTTACTTTTGGCTGATCAAAGAAGTGGCATTCCCTAGAACTACCTCCTTTTCCCCTTTGGTAGCAGATGATTATTTTCTTGCTCTGAGCCTTCTCTCCCATGCCAAGAGTCTCTAGGACATTGTAGTGTACAAATAGGAAACAGGTTTTGTGTTCCCACCCATGCCAATGTAATTTTTGTCTTTGAATGGAATCAGGAAATCCGTTTTGAATACTAAAAATATACAAGACTTGCGTCCATCAACAGTTATTCATTATAAAAAGGCAAGATTCAATAAACATTTGTTGAATTCTAATTAGATGCTAGGCACTATGTTAAATGGTGAAGTGATAAATGAGTGTTATTCACAGTAAATTATAGCTTGAGACATAAGACAGGTCAATACACGTAAACACACACATACACAAATTCACAGTTATCAGATCATTCATAAATTCTTCTCAGTCACCAGTATCAATTTTGGAAAACTCACTTTTAGTTTGTGCATGTGTTTTGTGGTTTTAAAAATCAGGTCTCAGGTGGCCAAGGCTGCCTGTGAGCTCGCCATCCCGCCAAGATGACCTTATACTCCTGCTCAGCCTCCCACTTGCTAGAATCACAGATACGTGTAACCACACTAAGTGAATTTACAGAACTGCTAAATGAGATGCCAGCCAGACAACTCAGCAGGTAAAGGCACCTGCCATGCGAGCCTGGCAACCTGTGCTTGCTACCCGGGAACCATGGGAAGGTGGAAAAAGAACCAACTCCAGAGTTGTCCTCTGATCTCTCCAATTAAATTAATCAAAATTTTTAAATTAAAAGAACTTCTAGGGGAGTGGGGGGGCTAGAAAAGGGGAAATCATTTGAAATGTAAATAAATTATATCGAATAAAAAAAATTAAAAAAAAAAAGAAAAAAAAAAAGAACTTCTAAACTATTGAGATCATATTCAGAGACACTACTTAGGGGAGGATGTATAACCGGTCAGCATTTAATACAGTAAAGGAAGATTATATTACTATTTTAGCAGTCAATATATGTATGTATTCAGAAAGTTTTCATACAAAATGTATTTTATTGGCCAAAGTAAAAAAAAAAAATTGGAATATACTGTTGTAGAAGAGGTGTCACTTGTGCTTGCCTGTGGTTTTGAAGAATATACGAAATGAATTGTAAGAATTGACTTGACAGGTACTCATCTAAATAAAAAGTACAGCTTTCTATGTTAGGTACATATAGGATGGTGATAGGGACAATTGTTGGAATAATAGGCTGGGATTATATTGTCTCCCTGAATATCTTTAGATCTCATTTTATAGTTAGGAAATAACATTGTTGAGTGAAATATTAGAAAAGTAGAACCAGCACATTCCCGTGCATATGCATCTGTCCTGCCATACACTGACAGGCAATGGCCAACCTGTTTTTAACTCATGGAAATTCTAACTCTGAACTCCACAATCTCTCCACAGGGCTCACTAGACCACCTCAGGCAAACCCACGCTTGGCCACTCTACCTTTCTCTCTTGAACCCAGACAAGCTGTGTGAAGGAAAACTCAATACAAACTTAGTTAAGAAACAGTGGTAACTCAGTCTCTGGGCACAACAACTAAAACCTAATCTTGTAAGCCTTATTAAAATCTGATTCCCCTGGTGGAGAATCCTTGTGGATCCACCATGATACTGGGAAACTCTAGCAGCTACATCTTACCCCTCCGCTGCTACTTGCCCAGTAATTGGCTCCTTTATTCATTAGGGGATTGGTTCACAAGAACCGTACCAGGCCCATCCACAACATAACATCAAAGCATTATTTTGTAATTTTTATATGGCAACAGAGTATAAATAAATAAATAAATAAATAAATAAATAAATAAATAAGAAACAAATGGTTTTGGAGGGGTACTACTGAATTTATTCAAGTATAAGGATTTAAATTAAAATAGTGTAATAGGAGAAAGGAAGAGAGAGACATTCTGAAGGAAAGTCACTATGCCAGGTTCCCATGTGAATGCTGCTGAGGTGATTGGAGGTGGGGGAAGTGAAGCAAACATGACCAGGATACACAAATAAGAGGGAGATTTTGGCCTTGAATTTTGGCCTTTGAATCTTGGTATCCATAGATCTTTTAATTGAAGTGACCAAAGAGGATTGAAATATTAGATTGCAGTTTAGAGCATTAAGGCCAAACGTTGAAACTGAAAACTATGGCTTCCAGGTAATAAATGAACATATGTGGACTTGTTAATTTTTGCATTGAGGTGTTAAATTTGGGTTGTATTCCTTTATTTTTGTTGCAATCTTAAAACCTTTTAAAAAGGTTACATCAGCAGGTGTTTTGCCTTCATGTATGTCTATTCCTGGTACCAGCAGAGAATGTCACACTCCTCTGGAGCTAGAGTTACAGATGGTTTTAAGTAGTTAGGTGGGTGCTAGGAATTGAACCTGGGTCCTCTGGAAGAACAACTAGTGTTCTTAACCGCTGAGTCACCTCTCCAGTCCTTGTAATCTTTTGAAAGATCTTTGTTTATTTGAAGCATTTGTTAAAAAGCCCTGGAGGTGTGTATTTAAGGTAAGTTGTTTCTAGGCTCAGTTGTGTATTGTCTGACAGGTTAAATGATCAGTAACTCAGCATTTTCTAAAAACTAACTTAAACTGTACTCTCAATATGATCAAATATTATATGCATGTGTGTAGATTCCATATACATCCCAGTATTTTATAAAAGGGATATATGCTAAACCCCAACAAAACCAAACTAGAAGAGAGACCACCTCTAGAGGGAAGGTCTGCTGCAGTACTACTACATTCTAGAATCAGCAAATAGGGGAAGTCTGTTTATGTCACAGAACATTTTGTTTTATGGACTCATCAGTTTCATTTCATCTTAAAAATGATACAAACACAAATAATACAAAAATGATTTAAAATTGAAGTTAAATTTACATATGATTTCTAGGAATATGTTTTTTCAGAAAGTAAAATTTTTATATAAATACCACTTCTGTGTATATATATCCATAAAATTAATTTAGAAGATGGGGTATATGGTTTTCTTTAATTTTACCTCCCATGTTAGGCAAGTCTTGTCACTTAACAAAGTGCCAGTGACTTGTCTGTTTTGAAGAAAGCATGGAGTGGAAGCTCTCTTTCTCCTTGCAGAAAATTAAATTCAAAGTAGTTGACATTCATCATTGATATGGTTAAAGGGATATGGTTTGATTTTTAGAATTTGAGACTTAGAAAAGTTGAGACGCTAGATACGGGCGTATACTCCTTTAATCCCAGTATTTGGGATTAAAGGGGGATAAATGTGGGTGCAGGGGGATTGCTGCAAATTTTAAGCCTATATAGCCTATAGTGAATTTTAGAACTGTTATGCTTACATAGTGATATCCTGTCTCAAAAATAAAACAAAAATTAATTCACTAAAAATGGGGTGTTATTGCACTGCAGTAAAGTGCCAGTTTTTTTTTAATTACGTAAATATTTGGCTTTTAGAAAAATAACTTTTACAGCTGATTACAAATGAACCAAGAAAGAGAAGTAATTGGAATTGTTTAGTAGAATCTTAGGCATTTTATTTTACTTGGCATATTTTCTCCCACCGCAATGTACTCTGGTACTTCGTAGTGATTTTTTTATTCAGAAAATAATACTTTTGATTAAAATTGTGAAGGAGGGGCCATCAGGGAAGGACTTTTTCTTGGCTGAGTGAGAATACAGGGACATATAAATGTATATGCCTTTGAAGCCATAGCAAATGTATTCTCTGCCCAAAGTAATATATTTTTATTTCTACACATGCACTCTTTTGGTGGATGGTGGAAGATTAACAAGCAGCAGCAGCACTGCAGTCTGTCTGCTGTTCTTTCCATCTCCATTCCTCTCCAGACCGGAAGCCTGTGAATGTGTCTAACTGCCTGGTAAACACCTGAGAACCCCAGGGAGGAGTGCACAGCTATTCTGAAGTCCAACTGTGTATTAGGGACATACATTTGTGTTACTACCATTTTACATTTTCTACATTCCCAGCTGATAAACAGAGTAGAATATAGGGTGGAGAGAAAGTTGGTAGTATTAACAACAAGACAAGTCTATGATAACTTTTAAAATATGGCTTTCTACAAGGAAACAAGGTAGTGAACTGCTATTACAGGTTTTGTAATACACTAGCATGGATTGGTTGGGACAGCAAGCTTTATAAGAAGGTCAGATAACCTTCTGCTTTCAGTTTGTATCTGACAGCTCTTAGGAACAAAGTATAAATGATCTGTGTGTTTTCTTTTGATGTAGCTCATGTTTGCAAGAGAATCTTTGAAAGGAAAAGGGATAGTTTAGATATTTTGAAACTCATTTGCTGATGAGGCCACAGACCGTTTCTAAAGGTTCAGAGTAGATCTTCAGTGTCTAATCTGTTAATTAATGAAATGAAACTGGAGTAACTAGAATACAACAGTGAATGAAGGTCAGTGAATGGAAAACAACTGTCAATGAAAGAGGATGTGAGCAGAGAGGATGTTGTCATAGATAAAGAGCAAGAAAATGTACTCTTTGGCTGATGTATTTTCTGGAAGTGCACAGTTCGAGACATTTCAAGCCAGACTGAGCACTAAATGAAAGTTCCAATTTCATTAATATCTATTAAATATTTCCAAGTCTGACTTTAGTGTACTAAATAATAGTTGAAAATACCCAAACAAACTCATGTTTTATTTAGCAGCAAAGCTTCCCTGGCAGCCAGTGTATGCAGTTCTGCCTTAGTTGCTTGTGGTTTCTGTCCTCTGGAGAGAGCTGGAGAGCTGTCCTCCGTGTATAGCTGGAGAAGGGTTAGGGAAGGGGTGTGAGGGAGAAGTCAGCCATCATACACACCTGCTGTGTGCTGGACAAGTGTGGCTGCTTTTGGGTCATCCATGCTCCTTGCCATAATCCATAGATAGCAAGACTGTCCCTGCCCACACAGGGAAGTTAGAATAGTTAAGAAGTGGACTCACACCTTAGCTCTGCTAAGTATTATAGAATGTACTTCTGAGCCTCTGTGTTCTTGTATATAAATAGGAATAGAAATGACATTTATTTCATAGCATATTTAAAGATAGAGATGATGCCTGTAGAATCAGGGATGGTATGGTAGGCCGCCCCTGTTATCCCAGGTCCTCATCATAATTTGAGTTCAATATATTCTGTTGTTAATTTTCAGTATGATTATTTACAAACTTAAAATGTAATTCAAGAGGTTTTTTTTTTTTTTTTATTCTCTTTCTCTGAGACTATTTTACTGGAACATGGTTCTGTTAGTTTTAAATGACTGATGCCTTATAAAACAATTGTTAGGTTGAATAACAACATATAGAAGTTAAAACTTTAATCATACAATTAATTATAAGATAGTACCTATTGATTGGTATAAGCTAAGCAAAGAAATGTGAAAACCTTCACTATGTTGCTGTAAGATCAAGTTGCAGGGCCGTACCTAACAGCAACTGTATTCTATAACCAGAAATACTGAGAGAAATGCTAAATAGTGGACACCTGTGAGCCCATGCTGCAGGCCCTGATCATCTTCGATTACACTTGTAGGCAGAGGAAGCCTGGCTGAGGGCAGTCCAGAAGTTCCAGTCTAGCACTTACTTGTATAGAATGCCAGTAGCAGGTACAGATTGTAGAGGGGTTTCAATGGTTCAATCAGTTTGGAAATGCTTATTTGACTTAAGTAAATTAAACCACTTTCTTTGGAGATAACATTTTTTGGAGTCCTTACTAAGTTAATAGGAGCTATGACTCTATTGGGGAGATGAGAAAGGGAATATTTCTCTAGTTTTTTTTAGACAATTCCCCTATGTCATCTTCTTTCAGGACACCAGTGCTTTGTAGCACCCTTGGGAAATGTAACCGCAGACTCTAAGGCTGAGTCTCTGCCTTTTCACTTTGTGTCTTAGGAGATCCTAAAGAGGTGCTAGGATGGAGGATGACTGCTGTCATGGAGAAATACCTACTGATACCTGCTTGAGTGTTTGCTGTGTGTCACACAAAAATACTATAGACATGCCAAGTCATCCTTTTAGAGTCATTCTTATATATGAGAAAACAAGGGGTTGGGGATTCAGGAACTTTGCCACATCGTGTGTAGAATGTGCTGAGCTGGTGTGAACTTGGATACAGGAACTTGCTTTTCTACTTTCTTGGGCTCTGGGCTTGTATGTGGCTGTGTGGTCACATGGTTGGAAGCCATATTTAGAAATGATGAAAATAAAACACATACAGGTACAGATGTTGAGGGCCTTGCCATCATACCAAGTAATTTGGGCTTTCTACCTTGTATCTGGTTCACCTGCTCTGCCCACCAGTTCAGTTCAAGACTGTTTCAACTGCTTATGTGTAAGAACAGTTTTACAATTACAAAGATGTGGACTGGAGGTAGGAATGTTGTCTTATATTTTGCTGGTACCTTAATTGTTGTTACAACTTCCTGCTGTTGTCACTCACTGCTTCTGGTCCTGGACTGAGCATACAGAAATATGTGTCCAGTTGAGTTATCTGTGAGTTGAACAGGAATTTTCTATAATTCTAATCATCAGTGTTCCTGAGTTGAGATATTAAGAGGTAGCAGTTTCGACAGTAAGGGATTTTGTCAAAAACAGTTTGGTTCCTGTGTTTTCGTTTGGATAGAAAGGAGTATTTATTTAAATTGGAAAGTCCTATGAAACCTTAGTCATGCTTTTTCCCTTCAGAGGCATTCAGAGTGCTACCTGGATTTCACTATTGAATTGTGGCACGATTTTGACATCTACTGAAGGCTGTGGGCCAGTACGTTAGAAATAGAAGGGTGGACCACAGGACTGGCATTGATGAGGTGGCTTAGTAGGGAAAGGAAGGCCTTTGCTATCAAGCCTGACAACCCTGAGTCCCATCCCTAGAGCTCATATGGTAGAAAAAAAGAACTGACTTCAGCAAATCCTTCTCTGGCCTCCATACCCCCCCCCCCAACCCACTTTTTAAAAGAAAAGAGAGGGGGGAGAGAGAGATTGATGGAAAAAACAATCCTAAGTTCAAAATCTGAACCCAAGATTCTTGCCACAGGATTCCTGTACTCTGAATGATATAGGATCCAACATCACTTGTAGTGCTTAGAAAAATGAACAGGAGTTCTAGAAATCAGTGATAATTCTGGAATAACTGCTACAGAATTGTAGTAACTGGTTATGGAGACATTTTTAAAGAGTAAGGTATGCTTTTGATCTCTTAAGGAAAATGATCAGGCAGGGTGGTACAACCTGAATCCCAGGACTCTGGAGACAGGTTAGAGGAATTCAAGGTCACTCTCACCCACAAAGTAAGTTTGAAGGTTTCTCAAGACCATGTCTTATCCCACGCCACTACCAAAAACTCTTCTGTATGGTTGAAAAACTTAAAGTTGAATTCCAGAAGAATTTACATTATTTTTATTCTAAAAAAAGTAACATTCAATTATCATTTTTTAAAATATCCATTTGTTTACTACTGTGAATAATTATTTTTTACTTCTTTGCTATTAAAATCCTCCTTAATGTCCCATAAATACATTTGTATGGAGAGAGAAAGGGGGATCATATGTCATAGAGTATGTGAAGATTTAAGAGACTGTCAAAGCAAGGCCGTCAATGCCCTCAGAGCTTGCCCATCCGTAGTTCAGCCTGATATGCTGAAGTCAGTGCCGGATTCTACATCAGTTTTAGCATCAGCAGCTAAAGGAAGAAATGTGTGCATAGACAGTGTTACCTGCGTGGATCTGTACCATCTGGTTTTTCTGTTTTAAATGGTTTTAATCAAGTAGTTCCCAGAGGGCTGGTTTATTTTACTCTGTACATGGCATAATCTTACAATGTTTATTCTCAGGTGGGTTTGCTGAGTTCTCTCGTTGTTTCCCTGGCCTCTGTGAAGGAAAATCTACTCTAGTCCCTACCTGCATATCTCAGCCTTGCTTACCTGTTGCCAACATTGGGCCAACTCGAATTCTTCCCAATCTCTATCTTGGCTGCCAGCGAGATGTCCTCAACAAGGTGGGTGCTTCAAAACACCTTTCTTTGTGTCTGTCAGAGCAGCTGGAAAGCAGCAGCCGTCCATTATCTGTCATGGAATGTTCAGTGACCCAAGAAAGGGGGGACATTGTCAGTGTGACCCCTAGCTGCATGTTGCATGTCTTTACAGTGTTACTCTGATGGTATTTATTGCCTTATGACACCCAAATTGCTGCTTGTTTTCCTCATAGTTCTAAGAAACTTGAAATACAATGGGATTATTTTATTTTGTTTTTCATACTAGCCTTGTCTTCTTGGACTGTTAATTGTTCTATTACTGTAATTGGGTGTCCTACATTTACAATGAATTGATTTTTTTCTTGTATCATACTAGAAAGGGATTGAGGTTGGCCTTTGGATTGAGGAAGGCTGGTAGGAGAAAGGGGCAAGATGGTCAAAGATTGTAAAGACAGAGATTTAGATGTGTCCTCTGTCAGTTCCACTGTGTCTGAGGCTAGCTGGAACAATTTGTGGAGAGAGGATCATTTATTCTTGCTGAGACGCTGTGGAAAGCCCTGACCAGGCATGTGTGCCTTGTTAGAGAATGCATGCATACTGGATGGAGGCGTTTGTGTAGAATGCCGCACCCAGGACTTCAATCGGGTTCTCCAGCTTACATGCTCTTCAGCAGGGGTGTTAAAAAAGAAAAGTGCTCTTCCTATTTGGAAAAGTAACTTTTCTCTAAAATCTCTTAATTTACAATGCCACCAATTGAAAAGGCAACTGGATTTTTCAACTCTTTGTTTGGTTTTTGGTTTTTCAAGACAGGATTTCTCTGTGGAGCTCTGGCTATTCTTGAAATCCTCCTGTCTCTATCTCTTGAGTGCTGGGATTAAAAGTTTGTGCTTACCATGCCCAGCTAAACAGTCTTTGTTTTCTTTTAATTTTATTTATTTAGTTAATTTATACATGCACCATGCCTGGCATACATGTATACATGTATGGTGCCCATGGGAGTTTAGAAGGTGACAGATCCCATTGGAACTGGAATTACAGATGATTGTGAGCCACCATGTAGTTACTGGGAATTGAACCTGGATCCTCTGGAAAAGCAGCCAGTGCTCTTAACTGCTGAGCCATCTCTCTAGCTCTGTTTTTTCAACTTTTAACCTTAATTCAGTTTAATTCAGTTCTTGGTGATCTGTGAGTGCTACCTTCCTTTGTCTTTTTCTTTTCCTTTTCCTTTTTTTTTTTTCTTATTTTTTTGCTACTTTCCTTTGAAGGCAGCACTTTCCTTAGCATTTTCTTCTTAAAGGAAGGGAATAATCAGGCTCACAGGAATGTATGCAATGGCCTTCTTAGGATATAGAAAACAAGATTTTCTAGGAGGAATAGACCCCATCTTTGGACATCAGTGAGATAGTTTTGCTATTGTTTTTCCATCAAACCTCGCTTCTGTAAGATTTGCCTACATAGTAGATTGGGCTTTGGTGAGATCTGCCTACTTGAGATGTATATGAACAGAACCTTTCTGTTGGGGTCACAGTGCCTTTGAGCATGTGACTACTATTAGTCCAATTTTAGAAATAAGTAAACTATATTACAGAAAGCAAAAATTACTTTCTGAAAGTCATATGTGTTCCTGTGGCAAAGCTAGAAATGTTTGGCTTATTTAATCCAGGTTAAAAACAAATAGAACTGAAGCCCTAGGTAAGGTTTCTATTTTTTCTTGATATACCTTAACAGGTCAGTCAGCACAAATAATTGTTACATATTATTGTACCGATTTTTGTTTTTGGCAATAACTCGTTGGTTTTTCTCTGTTCCCTTTTCAGACTTAACTGGCTTATTCTTGCCTTATAAGGCAAGAACAGTCAAAACAGAACCTGGGGTGAGAATAGGGAAAGCTAGCTCTCTGGGTCCACTCCTTGCCTTGCCTTATAAACAGAGCGTGTGGAGTCTTTGTGGGTGGAGAATGAGCTTATGGAAGATAGTTGTTGGGACAATAGTTTCAGCCTGACGCCCACCTGCTGTGCACCGCTGCACTAAGCTTCTGTAGGACCTGTTGGACAGTGGGGAGGGAGTACGAAGGAGCACGGGACAGCAGCGGAGCAGCTTTGAGACCTTGGACAGGAAGTAGTCTTTGATGATGAAACTCATTGTTGACAAGAACTTTTGAGCCAAACATTTTAGAGATTTAGTTAAACACTTTTATTTTGCTATGAGAGAAAATTTTTATTCTGAAAATATTAAATGAACACACAACATGACCCCAGTTTGTTTTTACATTTTTGATGTTGTTCTTTGTATTGTTTGTTTGTTTGTTTGTTTGTTTGTTTTTTGAGACAGGGTTCCTCTGTGTAACAGACCCAGCTGTCCTGAAACTTATTTTGTAGAGCAGGCTGGCCTTAAACTAGAGATCTGCTTGCCTCTGCCTCATGAGTTCTGGGATCAGAGGCATGCACCACCATACCTGGCATCATTTTTACCTGTTTCTTTTCAAGTTTTATTTTTCTTAACAGGATTTATAAGCCCAGGCAACTCTGATTTTATTTAGTTGAGAGGGACTTTCAACTTCTGATTCTCTTGTCACTTCCTTCAGAAATCTGAGATTGCAAATACATGGAACAGACTTACTATCTCACAAGCATCATAAACTAAATCATCTTCCTGTTCAACTTCCAGATTTAAGCATTCCAGAAACAACAATCTATGCTTATTTTTCTTGAAGATCTCTGAAGGTGACATTTTAATGATCTGCCATAATATGTTCCTTTCTATTAAATTTAAAAATTGAAGTTATTTGAAAAAAATCTAGAATGATATTGTCTTTAGTAAAGGTTACTATTGTTAAGAAGAAACACCATGACCAAAAGAAAGTTGGGGCAGAAAGGATTCATTTGGTTTATACTTCCATATTGCTGTTCATCATCGGAGGAGATAGGAAAGGCACTCAGGCTGTGCAGGAACCTGCAGATAGGAGCTTGTGCAGAGCCGTGGAGGGGCGCTTCTCAGCCCGCTTTCTTATAGAACTCAGGACCACCAGCCCACGAATGGCACTGCTCGCAGTAGGCTGGCCCTTCTGTATCCAACACCAATTAGGCAAATGTCCTGTAGGCTTGCATTCAGCTGCTTCTTATGGAAGCATTTTTTTTGAATTGAGGTTCCCTCCTCTGAGATGATTCTAGCTTGTGTTGGGTTTGCCCAGGACAAATATAATGTTTTTAATAGTAAAAAAATAAAGGGTCAGTCCAGGAAGATGGCTCAGTGGATAAAGGCACTTGCTACCAACCCTGCCAATTTGAGTTTGATATCCAGAGACCACGTGAGGAGAAGAGAGAATTGACTCCTATAAGTTGTCCTTTATCCTATATTTGTACTCTGTGGTGTGCAAATATATACCCAAAATAAATAAATGCTGTGCATACTTACACGCACGCACACACACACACACACACACACACACGAACATGCATATGCATGCACATAATAATAATATGCCACTAAAATGTGTTAAATGTAGATATTCTCTTAGGAGGCTCATAGCTAATGTTATAGATGAAATATAATGGAGTGCTAAGTTGTTGAAGATAGGTTGACCCCAAATTTCAGTTCTATACTATACATTTAATGTACTTGGCTCTTAGCCAGAATAATAACTTACATTTGTAATTTCAACATTAGCTGCAGACTAGCCTGAGCTGTATAGTGAGATCTTATCTTGGCACTGACAAAAAAAGAAAATAAACAAGCTTAGGCTCTTTACACTGTTGTATTTAACCCACATAGGATTGGGATTTAGGCTGCCCCAAGTTGTTATCATTTACCCAAGATTTTGTCATTGGCTTAGGCAGCAGAGATCTGTTTTCTGGAAAATGGGATTGTTGGCTTTGATTTTTCCAAACCTCCTTTAGTAAGGGTTCTTACTTGCCTTAACCTCCCTTCCAGCCCGCCACCCAGCAGAGGCAGTGGAAAGGAAAGGTCAATAGGGCAGAGGAGGACATGGACCTGCTTAGATATAGTTCTTTGGGAAGAATCCAATCTTCGATGTCCTCAGTCCAGTCCACTAGCAAACACCAAACACGAATCAGCAGCTGCAGTCCAGCCCACTCAGCAAATGCCATGCACAAATTAGCAAGGTTAGTTCAATCCAGAAGAAACCATGAGGCTTGCCAACTGGCCCAAGTCCACTGTGGAAGCGGCAAGAAGCCACAGGAACCTCATGGAGAAGCTCTTAAGCAAGTTTCTGTGAAGTCACCACAGGTGAAGCTTAGCAGCACACTGTAAAGGCAAATGCATGCTGCCGGCTGTCTGGCTGTCACCCAGGGCTGGTGGACCCCAGCAGTCTTCTGGATCATAGTTGAGGGTTTTTCCCCTCTTGGTTTTTCTACAACTAATTCATTATCAGTGGGTGATGTTCAGTAGAACTACAAGCCACATACATAGTTTAAAATATTCTAGTAGCTTTATTTAAAAAGAGGAGATAAAATATTTTAAAACACAACCATTATAAAAAAAAAAGGTATGTATTTTATGTTCTTTTCCTTGTACCAAGTTTTTGAAGTCTGCCATGAATTTTATACTTCACATCTTAGTTCAGAGTGGTCACACGTTAGACGGTCAGAGCTGTGTGAGGGAGACCTGGGTGCCGTAGTAGGTAGCAAGGTTAAGCTGTTAGCATGAACTAGTTATTTTGCACATTTTAAAGGCATGCCTTTTGTTTAAACTCTATGAGAAGTGACTGGCTGCAGAGTATCCCTTTCCTTCCTCTTACACTGTTGTTTTTGTTTCTTTAGAATCTGTTCTCTTATTCTCTGGTGTTTACTAGTTGGAATGAGAACAGTTGATTGTACTGTATTAATGTCAGTCGATGCGACTGTCAGGTTTCATATCTGGAATGGGAAAAGCTTGAGACTCTAGTTATCTGAGGTGAGGTTTTCCTCTTCTGTGTACTAGGCAAGTGCTCTCCCACTGGACTGTTTCCCCCTCAGGTTTCCTTATTAGCTTTCTCCCTTAGCCCTTAACAGAGTAACTTTTCAAATTTTATACTTAAGTACTCCAAATATTCTGATAAATTACCTATTGAAAGTAGCTTGAAGCTCTTTTGTCTGTCTAGAGTGAATCACTTAAGCTGTCACTAAACTATCTGCCATTAGCATTCTATGTGGCTTGTTGTGGCCTTTTAACATGCAATTTTGATTTTCTTCACCATGCTATATTATTTTGCTTCTGGTAGGACTAGCGCTTATTTATTTATTGTGTATAGGTGTTGGGTAATAGCCTAAACACAGCATTGTCTCTTGGGTTTTTTTTTTTTTTAAAGATTTATTTATTTTATATGTGTGAGTACACTGTCGATCTCTTCAGACACACCTGAAGAGGGCATCGAATCCCCATGACAGATGGTTGTGAGCCACCATGTGGTTGCTGGGATTTGAACTCAGGACCTCTGGAAGAGCACTCAGTGCTCTTAACCACTGAACTATCTCTCCAGCCCTATACACAGCATTGTCAAGTGTTGATTTGGGAGTTTCTTGGAGAAATATCTGATGTAGGAAGATAAAAAGATCACCAAAAGTATCATTAACAGCGTTGCATGTATCATGTGCAGAATACCATACATGAGCATATTAGGTGTTTAGATAAGAAGACTTATTTGTTAAACAATAATTCACATGACAAGGTGACTCACAGCACAATTCCCAATACAGAAGCAGCAGCACATAATGGCTGAAGAGCTTGGGGAAGAAACAGTTTCGTATACCAGTTCTCAACCTAACTACTCTATCGCTTTAATCAAGTTACTAAATCTTGTTTTCTTTCCCTGACTCAGCACTCTGATGTTCAGATGAAATGGCCTGTTCTGTCTTACAGGGTGGAGTGCACTGTAGTCATCACAGCAGGCTGCAGTGAGGCCTTCAGTATGCCACAAGACTCCACGATCTTAGGAATAGGTTATAGAACCCGTCCTTGAAATTTAGGCTTAACTGTAGAAAGAGCTTATTTCATAGTGTAGAAGACAAACTTAAATGAAAAAAAAAAAAATGACTAAAGTGCCGAATGAGATAGTCCACGCCTGTAGCTCCTACACTGCAGAGGCTGCGGCAAGACAGCTGAGTTCATAGAGTGCTCCAGGCCAGCATGAGACATATAGAAACATGGGATATATATAAAATCTAAATCAAGACTTTTTTCAAAGAAAAAAATTTAATGAAAATTATGCCGTGAATGAACCAGCGGGAAGATGGATCGTGAAGGCTGGCTCAAGGATGCTGTAGCACTGACAGTGGAGCTCAATGGCCAGCGTTCAGAGGAGCCGGCAGATGGGTCGCCATGGTCAGAAGCACTGCTGTAGCTTGGTGTGGCCTGGGAGAAAAGGAGGCTCAAGGAATGGCTATAGGAGTCTCTCATTAATTAAACAAGTGATGTCTTGCGTGCGCACGCGCGCACACATGCACACACACACACATACACACAAACACACACATTATAATATTAGAATTAAATGTTTGTTTTTAACTCATAAATGCTACTAATTTTTTGTTGTTGTTGTTTTCTTTTGAGACAGGGCCTTGCTTCACAATCCTGGTTGTCCTGGAACTTTTGTGTAGACCAGGCTGTTCATGAACTCAGAGATACTCCTACTTCTGTTTACCAAGTGCTGGGATCAAAGATGCGCACCACCACACCTGGCTATAAATACTATTTTGAACATCTTTCATTATGTATTAGAATCAGAACCCGTGTTTACAATCATGGTTTTCACTTTAGAGGAGAATCCTTTCTTAATTTTTGGCCTGCTTTGTAAAGTTTAATTGTCCCAGTTTAGTGCCAACTAAGGGGAAGTACAGTTTAAGTTAATGGGAAATTTACAATACAAGCCTCTTGAGTTTTTTTTTTTTTACAAACACACATACATACGTATGCATGTGTGTATCATATATCTTCCAGTCTTTTTGTAAGAAAGAGTAGAGAGAGTATCATTGTGGAGCTCAGGCTAGCTGGCCTTGAACTTGTGATCTTGCTTTAACCTCCCAGATGCTGGGATACAGGCATGTGCCACTGTGCCCAGCTACAATCTGTTTTAAAAATAAGATAAAGTTAAATAATATTTAGTGATACATTATATATTACATACTGCATGTTCTCACACTGTTGCTTGCACTATGATATCCTCATCATCAGCCTTAATTAGCAGGAAGAGTTAAAGCGGGGCGGGCTCCAGGGAAGCAGCAGGAGAGTGAGGGAGTGAACTGCAGTGTGCTGGGCTGTGCTCCTCAGGTTCAGCATTCAGAGATTTAGCCCACTCGGAATTAAAAATGTGCAAAAAGTTATATGTGTGCTAAACCTGCACAAACTTCTCTCTGCCATTACTCTGGAAACAATGTAGTATTGCAGCTGCTTACACAATGTTTACATTATATTTGGCACTGTCCAGAGATGACTTAATGAAGATAAAAGGAGATACCCAAAAGCTGTGTTATTTTCATAACGAGATTGAACATCCAGTAATTTTGTTATCTTCGGCAGTGTGCGCCAGGCCCCTGGATTCTGCAGAATGGCTCTCCCTCCGTCTAAGCTTCATGTGAAGGCTGTGGTGCTCTGCTCCCTCAGGGTCCTCTGGCTTCATTCCAGTGCTGGTCTCATTGTTTTCCTCTGCTGTGTGGATGACTCCTCTTTTTGTTATTGATATTTTTGCAACTAACTGCTTATAGACTGTTCACCTCCGGGTCACAGGGCCTGCTGCTCATGCCCCAGAGCATGCGCTAGAGTGCACTGATGCATGAGCAGCCCGAAATGATGACTGTTCAAATCCTTACAGCTTTATGTGTAAATAGTTGCAACTTGATGCAGGCAGTTTACCTTGTCCTTAAAAATTACTTCAGCACAGTTGGTAAATGCTTTCCCCCATGCTGTTAATTTATTTATAAATCCTTTTTTAAAATAAACCTGGAAGACTCAGGTGAAACAGTCTTTTATAAGTTATAAAATGACTGGACCATAATGTAATAGTATTATTGCTTCTCAAATGAAAGTGTTTAAGAAACATCTATGGAGATTATTCATCAAAAGATACTAATATTTCTTCAGGTGAAAATTCTTTGTTTAGCTCTGTACCCCATTTTTAATAGGGTTATTTGGTTCTCTGGGGTCTAACTTCTTGAGTTTTTTGTATATATTAGATATTAGCCCTCTGTCGGATGTAGGGTTGGTGAAGATCTTTTCCCAATTTGTTGGTTGCTGTTTTGTCCTTTTGACAGTGTCCTTTGCCTTACAGAAACTTTGTAATTTTATGAGGTCCCATTTGTCAGTTCTTGATCTTAGAGCATAAGCTATTGGTGTTATGTTCAGGAACTTTTCCCCTGGGCCCATGTCCTCAAGGGTCTTTTCCAGTTTCTTTTCTATTAGTTTCCGTGTTTCTGGTTTTATGTGGAGGTCCTTGATCCACTTGGAGTTGAGCTTAGAACGAGGGGATAAGAATGGATTAATTCGCATTCTTCTTCATACTGGCCTCCAGTTGAACCAGCACCATTTGTTGAAAAGGCTATCTTTTTTCCACTGGATGTTTTCAGCTCATTTGTCAAAGATCAAGTGAGCATAGGTGTGTGGGTTCATTTCTGGGTCTTCAGTCCTATTCCATTGGTTCACTTGCCTGTCACTGCCAATACCATGCAGTTTTAAACACTATTGCTCTGTAGTAAAGTTTGAGGTCTGGGATACTGATTCCCCCAGAAGTTCTTTTACTGTTGAAAATAGTTTTAGCTATCCTTGGTTTTCTGTTATTTCAGATGAAATTGAGAATTGCTCTTTCTAACTCTATGAAGAACTGAGCTGGGATTTTGATGGGGATTGCGCTGAATCTGTATATTGCTTTTGGCAAGATGGCCATTTTAACTATATTAATCCTGCCAATCCATGAGCATGGAAGATTTTTCCATTTTCTGAGGTCTTCTTTGATGGCTGAGAAGCACCTTAAGAAATGTTCAACATCATTAGTCATTAGGGAAATGTACATCAAAACCACCCTGAGATTTCACCTCACACCAGTCAGAATGGCTAAGGTTAAAAACTCAGGAGACAGCAGGTGTTGGCGAGGATGTGGAGAAAGAGGAACACTCCTCCACTGCTGGTAGGATTGCAAGATGATACAACCATTCTGGAAATCAGTCTGGCGGTTCCTCAGAAAACTGGGCATGACACTTCCTGAGGACCCTGTTATACCACTCCTGGGCATATACCCAGAGGATTCCCCAGCATGCAACAAGGACACATGCTCCACTATGTTCATAGCAGCCTTATTTATAATAGCCAGAAGCTGGAAAGAACCCAGATGTCCCTTAATGGAGGAATGGGTACAGAAAATGTGGTATATTTTCACAGTGGAATACTACTCAGCAATTAAAAACAATGAATTCATGAAATTTGTAGGCAGATGGTTGGAACTGGAAAATATCCTAAGTGAGGTAACCCAATCACAAAAGAATACACATGGAATGCAGTCACTGATAAGTGGATATTAATTAGCCCAGAAGCTCTGAATACTCAAGACACAATTAGCATATCAAATGATTCCCTAGAAGAAGGAAGGAGAGGGCCCTGGTCCTGGAAAGGCTTGAACCAGCATAGTAGGTCTGATAGTGGTTGGAATCAAGTTGGTAACAGGAGTGACAAGTGGTTGGATTCTGGCTATGTTTGAAAGTAAAGCTACGAGTTTTCGAGTTTTCTGGTAGATTAGATGTCAGATGTGTATGTGCATGCGTGTGTATGTGTGCATGCACGTGTGTATGTGTGTGTGAGTGTGTGTCAAGGAGAAAGGAGATGCAGCTGGCAAGTGCAGGAAGTGCTCAGTGACAGACACACCAAGTGTTCACTGTCTGCTAAATTTCCAGGTAGACATTCTGGGTAGTTGGGTGAAGCTTTGAATTCAGGATAAGGTCATTGAAAGAGGAGGTATACATTTGAGAGTCATTATCATGTGGACAGTATTTAGTACTATAAAAACAAGATCATTAAGAAAACCTAAATGGAGAAGTAGATTAAGCCATGGGGCAATTAGCATTGAAAGTCTGGGATCCTAAGACTATTCAACAAAGGGTTCTTAGGAATAAAGAAATAAGAGACTAGTAGTCCAGGAAGCAAGTGAATGATATTATCCAGGAAGAGGATGAAGTTAAGTCTGCCAGATGGTTCTGTAGGTCAAGAAGATGAAAGCTAAGAGCCGGCCATTGTATAGGACAACATGGAGATCAAGGGTAGTTTATGATCTGCCTCTTGGTAGAGGGGTGGGAATACCTGTGGGATAAATAAGTGCAGGCAGCATCAAGCACAAAGGAGTGGGGATGCCAGTGCAAGCAACGCTTCCAAGGAATGCGGTTGAAAAGAGAAGCTTAAGGCAAAGAGAATTTGTTTTTATTTACAATCCAGCCATTGTCCGCCTCCCAGTACCCCTTTCCACAGTTCCTCAGCCCACCCAGTCCCCAGAGGATGCTCTCCCATCACCAGACCCCCTCACCCCCTGGGGCCTCAAGTCTCTTGGATTTGGAGCATCTTTTTCCACTGAGGCCAGACCAGGCATTCCTCCACTGTATATGTGTCAGGGGCCAGCTAGTGAATGCTGCCTGGTTGGCAGCTCAGTGTCTGGGAGCTCCCAGAGGTCCGGGTTAGTTGAGACTGTTGGTGTTCCTATGGGGTCTCCGTCCTCCTCAGCTTCCAGCCTTTCAACCATGGGGGGGGGGTCCTTGATTTCAGTCCAATGGTTGGGCATCTGTCTCACTAGCCGCTGGTTGGGCCTCTTAGAAGACAGCCACGCTAGGCTTCTGTCTATAAGCACATCATAGCATCAGTAATAGTTTCAGTCCTTGGTGTCTCCCTATGAGGTAGATCCCTTACTGGACTGCCTTTCCCCCTGTCTCTTCTCCATTTATGTCTCTGCAGTTCTTTTAGACAGGAACCAGGAACACTTCTGTGTGTCAGAAATCTTGAGGCCCTGTCTATCTACTGGAGGTAGACTCTTCGAATTCCCTCTCCCTGACAGTGCCTGCGCTGCCACAGTACCAAGTATCGGGCGTAGGCCTGGGGGATTGACAGAAGACACAGACACGGGTCATTCTGTAAGGAGAATGCCAAAGCTTTACTGAGAGACCAGCAATATATACTAGAGGCCAGGGAAGAGAACAGGAAAAAACAGTTATAGCCATAGGTCAGGCACCTGGGAAGGCCCTACCACACCGGGAAGGAAGGCAGGAATCAAGCTAAGCTGCAGGATGTTTTGCTCTCAAGAAACCTGTGCAAACAGCTCAGCTGGGGTGTTGAGCTAAGCTCGCTGGTTCCCAACATCTCCCCACTGTTGGCACTTCATCTAAGGACCCTCCCATTGAGTCCTGAGGGTATCTCACCTCCCAGGTCTCCAGTACTTTCTAGAGGGTCTCCCCATCTCCCACCCCGACCCCAAGGTTGCATATTTCCATTCATTCTTCTGGTCTTCTGGGCTGCTCTCCTGTCTCCCTCCCCAATATCTGATCCTGTTCCCCCTTCCCCTCTCCTTCTACTCTCCTGCCCAAATCCCTTCCTTCCTCTACCTCCCGTGATTATTTTGTTCCCTCTTCTAAGTGGGATTGAAGCATCATCAGTTGGACCTTCCTTCTTGTTAAACTTCATGCAGTCTGTGAGTTGTATCATGGGTATTCTGTACTTTTTGTCTAATATCCACTTATTAGTAAGTACATACATAACATACATGTCCTTTTGCGTCTGGGTACCTCACTCAGGATGATATTTTCTAGTTCTATCCATTTGCCTGCAAAACACGATGTCCTTGTTCTTAATAGCTGAGTAGTATTCCATTGTGTAAATAAACCATATTTTCTGTATCCATTTCTTCCATTGTGGGAATGTGGGATGTTTCCATCTTCTGGCTATTACAAATAAGGCCTCTATGAACATTGTGGTGCATGTGTCCCTCCGGTATTTTTAAGTTAGTAAAAATACTTGTTTGATTGTTAGTAGAGGAAATAGCCTAAAAGTAGTACATTGATATAGGAGAAAGATCCTTGAGTAAGATGAGACTGAATTTACTGAGCAAGTGTAGAGACTGGTCTTATGGACATTGATTATTCCTCTATAACAACAGCTGGGAAAATAGAGTATACAGATGGGCATGCTCAGAGAAGGTTTATGTGGTGGGTGAAATGATGAAAATTTGCCTGTAATTGATCTGATTTTCCAATGTAGCAGGAAAATGAGATTTTCCATCAAATTAAGAATGAGGATGAGCAGAACTATAGTGTGGGTTTTGAGGGGAAGGGGAGTGGTAGAATGGCACATAAAGAAAGGAGAAAGCACAGTGCTAGGGAGACACCATTGCTGTTGAGGGGCCTGAATCAAACGGGAAAGCAGTGCCATTGCTGAAGTTGTTTTCATAGTCTTGTTCATCTACATGGACATTCATGCAGATTCAGTGGAGATGGATTGTAATTAGCAATTAGAGCTGACACGCATGAAGAGGTGACAAAGGGGCAAATGAAGTGAGGACAGAAGCAAGGGAGTAGTGGTTGTAGCGAGTGCCTGTGGAGTTGAAGTTGGACCAGGAAGGCAGACAGACATCATGGAGTAGAGGACCGGGAAATGGGCAGAGGGGTCTGGGTGTGGGGAAATGAGAAGTGACCTGAAACGAGTAGCAAGCCAAGATCCAAGGGTTGCAGGCAGTGCAGCTGTGCAAGCTTGGTCCCTGTTAGACGGTGGGCTGGAGCTCATGAGAGTGAGCTGGGAGGGTGAGTTCAAAGAACGTACTCCCCATGATGTCAGAGGGATGTTGAAGGCCAGGCATTTATCTTATCATTGGAAGGGCACATTAGCAGCAGTTCAGAGTCCAAGCTAAAGATTTAACAGCGTAAGATAACTATTCTCTAGAAGTTTAAAGATTGTGCTATTTAATTACAGAACAGTTAATTAGTTTTGTATAATGTGGCAAATAAAGTGAGAATTATATAAATATATCTAATTTATAATAGGTATCAGCATCCATTTATGAGGAACAATAATTCCACAAGATACTTATTCTTCATAAATGTACCTTTAAGTTATACCATCAAAAATTACAGTGCCCAGGGATTGAGAGATGGTTCAGCAGTTAAGGGCACTGGCTGCCCTTGCTGAGAACATAGGTTTGGTTTCCAGCACCTACTGGGTGACTCACAACTGCCTCTGACTATAGACAGTTGCAAGGGCTGAAGCCTCTTCTGACCTCCATGGGATCTGCATGCATGTTTTACACAAACTCACACAAAAATAAAAAAAAATTAATATGCCCTATCAGTACATTCATCAAAATATTAAGGAAATATCAATCAAGAGAACAGCCAATAGAACTGTATTGAGCTCCTTGAACTTGCTTGACTAGCCCGAGATTCCTTGTCAAGACCTTGTGTTCTCCAGTCTGGCTGTGAGCTGTAGGAACCAGTTTGTGATTAATATACTAACCAGAATCAGTTGTTTGCCCTCAGACCTGTTTAGGCCAGTATGCTTGTTATTGTAATTATGTACATTAATTAAAATAGTTCATGTACTGATGAAATAAAAATGAGGGAAGAGACTTGTTTTTATATGACCTAAGCTAAATGTTTTGGAAAGATTCTATAAATTAGGTGAAAATGAGGCAGCTCTGATGGAGAAGGCATCTGTGCCAATACTGTTTTCTAAGTTTTCTTTTTCTTACTTTTTAAAAAACATCTACCTACCTACCTATCTTGTTTGTTTGTTTGTTTGTTTGTTTGTTTCTGTAACAGAAATAAGACCCAGAGCCTCACAGTGCTGGACAAGCATTCTGTTGCTATGCTAAATATATCTCCAGCCTTTGTGAGATCTTGCTCTTTATTAAAAATTAAAAATAGATTGCTGCATTTAGGTGTGGTTCCCCCAACCTACTCAGCAATAGAGACTAGTGAGTTAATGTACATTTGTCTGCCTGCCTGCCTCCTGCCTCCCTGCCTGCCTGCTGCCTCCCTGCCTGCCTGCCTGCCTGCCTGCCTGCCTCCTGCCTCCCTGCCTGCCTCCCTGCCTGCCTGCTGCCTCCCTGCCTGCCTGCTGCCTCCCTGCCTGCCTGCTGCCTGCAGGACAGTGGCAGGACCAGCTCTCCCATGCTCTCGCCCTTGGGGCTGGTTCACCCACGCCCTGTCTACAAGAGACAGGCAGCACTACTCTGTTGTCTAGCCGAGGTGCAGGGCCCCACTCGCTAGATTGCTGCAGCCTGTGAGGGGCAGGGGTAGCTCATATGCTGTCATGACTCCAGAGATAGATCTCCAACTGCCTCAGGTAGAAAGGGGACAAAGGGTAACCTCCCCTCACTGCCCAGGCCATCTCATATCAGAGGAGTGACAGGGCCAGCTCTTCCTCACTCACGCCCTCAGGGCTGGCTCACCTGTTCCCCCCACCCCCATTCCCATGTCCCACTCGTCCCCACCCCCCACTCTGTACCAGTGCCAGCTCTGCTGTGCTGCTCAGGGAGGTGTGGGGTTAGAACCCTCGAGTGCTGTAGCCAGTGAGGCACAGGGGCAGCTCTTCCAGCTGCGGCAGGGTGTGAGGGAAGCCTTGCTCTCCTGAGCCCATGACCCTGTGGGTAGCTTTCCCTGCTGCTGGAGGTGAGGGTGAGATGAGGTGAGAACTGTCACCTCTGTTCCAGGGCCACCACCCAGGAACTGTCCCATACTAACACACCCTGCAGGCTAGCTCACCACATTCCTGGACATGTGGTTGCTCTGCCTGGGATGTCCCCATGTTCTCTAGTGGTAATATGAACCATGGTTGGCCCCTGTCACTGCATAGCTATGGACTCAGACATGGCCCCCAGCAGCAGCTAGGGTTGGGGCGTGGCAGGGCTGGCCACTCACAACAAGCTACTACTCCGCCTTCAAGTCTCCAGTTCATCTCTCTTCATAATGCTCAAACTGTTCCGTATCTCTTTCCCATCTGTCCACCACATACTTGCACATTATGCTGGCATGACAGCACATTAGGCTGGTCATGAGGCTTGTGGGTCCCTAGGTGACATCCTTTGTCCTGCTACATGGCACAGCAGCAAACAGTTGGTGGCCGCTTGTGCTGTATGCTGCTGAGGTTGGCAGTCGGCAGGTTTCTGTCTGTCTTTCTCCTGCACTGAGCTGCCTGCATTTGATTTGATTTGATTTTTGAGTCCTAGGCATAAAACAGCTTTGGCCACCAAACCAGGTACCAGACTGGGATGAAAAAAAGCACTGCTTCCCTGACTGATAGAACAGCACCACCAAGGTGTCTGTCCCTCGCTGGGTGGGCAGGTCTGTCTGGCCTTTTCATTCCCAGGTTACTTGTTGTCCTGGAGCTCACTGGTAGGCTAGGGTGGGCTGGCAGGGAACCCAGGGGTCTGTCTGTCCCTGCCTCCCCAGCACTGGGATTGCGAGCAGGCGCCACAACACTTCACTCTTTATGGGGGTCTCTTTACTGTTCACTTTAATTTGCCATAGAAGCTTAAGTTTAGGGTATTGTGGGAACTAACTGTAGTTCTGAAAATGAGTATGTTTACATTCGAATCTTTCATTCTGTACTAGTTCTAGCATGCAAGACCAGTATGTGGGGGTAAGACTTGGAAAATATATACCCTCTCTAAGCTTTAGTTTTATCATTTATAGTAGAGATAATAATAAGACATATCACACAGAAACTGAGGATTCAGTGAAACTAATCAGTGCTTGGTGTAGTGCCTAGTGCCTAGTAGGTATTGTCTTCTTATTGTGTACTGTACATCACAGTGTTCTGTTAGTAGTCCTCTGATAAAGTTTCTCAACAAATATTTTCGAATGTAAGTTCTATACTTTATAAAGTGTGGGTTATTGGGCTGCAAGTCAGGCACCTTGTTATATTTTCCCTACGGCAGTTAGTGACAGCAGCATATTTTGTCCTTAGTAGTACCTGTTGCCTTTGGGCTGTTAAAGCAAGTAATTCTCATCCTTTCTAAAAAGTCTATATTTTCATTATTGAGTTTGTAGAAAGAATGGTCTGTTACTGTTTCCCTTTGCTTCTTTAAAAAAATTTTTTTTTAGATTCATTTATTCATTATATGTGTGAGAATTTTTTTCTGCATGTATAAAATTTACCATCTGCATGCTTGGTGCCTGCAGAGTTCACAAGAGGGTGTCAGGTTCCCTGGAACTGGAGTTATAGAGGGTTGTGAGCCATCATGTGGGTGCTGGGAACAGAACCTCAGTCCTGTGCAAACACAAGTACTTTTAATTTCTGAGCTACCTCTTTAGCCCCCACTTTTTGCTTTTAATACAACCTAACTTAGTAATACTGTTGGGGGGATATGGGGGATGGTCTTCGGGACAATGCCTCAGAGGCTAACTTGGGTCTAGTGGGCCTCTTTGGTCTCCTTCCAGGGACACAGTGGGCTGTGGTGAATCAGATGGTATGTAGGTAAGCCTGGTATATCTGTGGTCCACCTAGAAAACAACGGGTGTCCCTCTTTCACAAGCATTGAACATTAAAGGTTGTGGTAAACACCATGAAGATCTTCCTGGTCTGATAGTGAGCTTGATTGGAGCAGAGGAGCACACCAGGAAGCCTTCACTCTGGTGTAATGAAGGTGTTGGACCATCCAAGGCCATGTGAATCAAAGTGCTGTTTTTTTGATGTCATCTCAGAAATGCGAAAGAGTTGCCCAGATGATCTGTATTCTTTGTACAAAATAAAATAACTCTTACTGACATCCACGTAACACTTAAGGCTCCAAGTATCTTAAGATGAAGACATGTGAGATCCAGCATGTTTCAGGAAGGTAAACAGGAAGGAAACTATCCTTTGTCTCTAAAGTAGTTAGAAAAGTGAAGGAGAAAAAAAAAGGTGGCATTCCAAGAAAAGGAAGGAATGGCCGAACTACCTAGGAGTCAGATTTAAAGGTGTCCCGGGAGGCAGCACCTGGGAGACTAATCAACGCAGGGCTGCCTCAACTTGCCTGGTCAGTGTGACAGTGGCTATCAAATAACAAATTCATATTAGTGAACTACACAAAGCAAACAAATCAGATCAAATCTACTGATTGTTTTACTGTTTATAGGGGAGACAAGAATTAACTATCTTACTGCAACATGCAACGCTGAGTTATTTTAATGGTGTGCACAAAGGACATTAGAAGGATAGAGCTTGCAATGGTTAATTCTGTATCCATGGGAAGGAATTCATAGATAAAGTCAGGCTGAATATGACAAATGGGAAGAAAGCCATCAGGAAGACACTTTGTGAATTCAGAAGTGTGGGTGAGTGCACGCACATTCAGTGCTCTGGGTTGTGCATATTAGGAGCCCTTAGCCTGCTCCTAGTTGTAAAAAAGATCAGCAGAGTGTGGTAGCATCTGTCTGTAGTCCCAGATTCTTTGGAGGCTGAGGCAGGAGAATCATTTGAGTCTGGAATTTGAGGCCAGCCTGGGATACGCTGTCTCAAAAAAGAAAAAAAAATAGTTGTAAAGAATATGGTTTGGAGGGGAAAAGTTATCTTGTGGACTGCTCACTGAGTGGTGGATGGGAATAGAGAAAAGAAAAAGGCTAAATGGTGGAAGTGATACTGAGGGGATCGGCAGCCATTCGGATGGATAAGGCTCTTGCCAGCTGGCTGTTGGATGGTCTCATGTCTTGTTTCATCAGTGTTGAGATGAGAGGAAACAGGAGTTCAGGGGGGAAAAGGGAGAAAGATAACGTGACTGGTTTCTAGCATTTGAATGTGAAAGGCCTGTGCCAGTTTGGACATGCCAGTTTGTAGTAGGTATAAATGTACATACATGTACATAGATTCAGCCTTCAGAATGACTTTTAACCGAAGCAACAATGCCCGACATCGTCACATGGGAAGGAGCTGTGTGTACTGCTGTTTCAGTGTGTGCTTTATTCTGCTTCTCTGCAGCACTGGACACAATGGTGTCTTGATGTATTGATCATGCGTGGTTGCTCCTCAGGCATGCAGGTTAAGTGGTTTTTGTCCATAACTTTTTTCACTTTCAACTTTGTCTGTAAATGTTACTTCTTTGGATTTTTGGATTTTACTATGTGCAAAGAAACTTGTAATTCTTGTCATAGTATTCAACATCAATCTTTCAAAATGCTTCTTAGTACAAATGATTCCCTTTAATTGCTCTTTCCCTGTATAGGAGCTGATGCAGCAGAATGGGATTGGCTATGTGTTAAATGCCAGCAACACCTGTCCGAAGCCCGACTTCATACCTGAGTCTCACTTCCTGCGAGTGCCTGTGAATGACAGCTTTTGTGAGAAAATCCTGCCGTGGTTGGACAAGTCTGTGGACTTCATTGGTATGTAGCTCCAGACAAGGAAGGCACAAGCCCTCTGAATCTTGGGTCACAAGATGTAGCTGCTCCCTCCCTCCCTTTCTGCCTCTTAGAGATTTCAAATCTGAGAGCAGCACATGACATGATGTTGCTTACTTAGTTAGTGCTCAAGCTGATGTGTGCTGTGCTGTCCCTAACTGGCCTGTGACCTGCCAGCTGACTTTTCACAGTACCAAGGTTAAAACTTTGCAAGAACTATAATTATGTGTTGTAAGTATTTAAAAATCAGTTAAGCTTTCAAAAATATTCCTCCTTCTACCCCACCTTTTAAATCTTTGAGACTATTTGATAAACCTGGCTGTTATTCCTTCTTACTTACTGCTGTGTTTTCCTTGGGAAAAGTTGGGTCCTGTAAAAACATCCCGATACATTTGAAATCTTTGTATATGTTACAAGAGTTTCTGAGCTTCAATTCATGCATCAGTGGTTTCAAGTATTTTTCGTCCAGTGAAATTCTTGCATTTACTTGTATATACAGGAACTATAACAGAAGTTGGTCTGTATTGTACTCTATTCTGCTTTGTCAGGAGCTTCCTTACATCATGGTGCTGTAGCCTAGTGCTGCATGCCATAGTCTAGTAACTTGGTAGTCTGTACTTAGATGTGAAGGCTGAGCAGAGGAGGCATGAGCTGCAGCATGAGGTGCGACTACTTATGTTGCATGCAGGGACTTCTTGTTGTTTTCCTCCAATAGGGACACAAGTTTGAGCGCTCAACTCTATAATGAAATACTATGAATTAGTTATTATAATTAAAAATAAAAGAACAGGGGCCAAGGGGTCTGCTCCTCAGTTTAGAGCTCTGGTGACTCTTCTAGAAGACCCAGGTCCAATTCCCAGCACCTGTGTGGTGGCTTAAAACTATCTGTGGCTGTAGTTCTAGGAGAGCTGGCACTGTCCTGTGTCCTCTTCTGGCACCTCCAGACACACTAGAAGTTCACAGATGCACATTCAGGCAAACCACCCATGGACATAAAATAATTTAAACATTTTCTCCATAAAAAGCAAAATTAGGTATATTAATTCCTGGGCACAGTTTTTCATTTTCTAGGTAATACTTTTCAAGCTTCAGGTAATTCTGATGTTGTTGTCATTGTCGTTGACGTTGTCGTTGTCATTCTTCTTCTTCTTCTTCTTCTTCTTCTTCTTCTTCTTCTTCTTCTTCTTCTTCTTCATCTTCTTCTTCTTCATCTTCTCCTCCTCCTCCTCCTCCTCCTCCTCCCTTTCCTCCTCCTCTTTCTCCTCCTCCTTCTTCTCCCTTCACCCTTCACCCTTCTCCTCTCCTTCTCTCTCCCTCTCCCCTGGAATATCAGTTTTCCAGAAATTTCTGTCATCAGTTCATACTTGTTCTTTAAAATACTTCAAGATTAAAGGCTATAACAGTTCACATTAAAATAGTCATAAAGAAAATTCTTCATACTGATAAATTTCTCATTGTACCTCTATGTATATTTAGCATAGCATTAGATTTTTAGCCCCCCCAAAAGTAGACAATTATGATTCATGCTCCCATCGGATGTCCTGTTGATTCAGAGGCATGATCCAAGCTCCTGCTCAACCCCACCCCACCCCCAAGTCCATGATTCTGTTCTGAGGCAACAGAGAGAGTTGATTAAAAGGATGTACTTTGGAGCCAAACTTTGAGTCCTGCCTCGCTGGTTATCAGTTAAGTAATTGTGGGTATCTAACATAAAGCTCTTGAGCGCGTTTCCTGAAAAAAAAAAGGCTGAAGGTGATTCAGCTACTTTGTAGCGACAGCATGGGGGTTAGCGCAGATGATCCACGGGCACCAAGCACTGCGAAGTGCTCAGCTCAGGGTTAGCTCTGAGGAAATGTTTGCCTCCTTCTGTTTTCTACTCCTCTCTCTGAGACAGGCTCCTACTAGGCTAGCCTCAAACCTTGGCCTCAGCACTCCTCCCAAGTAGTAGGGACCACAGGCACAGGCTAGCCTCGTTGACTCACACAGGTTAGAGAGCTCACGGAGGGCCATGAGGATTTCCTCCTTTCCCCCCTGTGCTGCACTCTGCTCTCACCTCACTTCCTTTCTGAGCTCCGGGACACCTCACTCAGCAGGTGCTCGCTTTTAACTTCTCACTCCTCTCCTTTTGATTATTTTATTGTTAAGAGACCAAGTTTCTGTCCCTTTAAAAAAAACCCAACCATTGCTTCTGAATTTCTGAAGTACTGACTTGCTGTTATCCCAGTCTCACCATCTCTGCCTTCTTATTCTTCACTGTAGGACTTGCGGGCTCCTTAATTTCCTACACACACACACACACACACACACACACACACACACACACACACACACCTGCTTTCTGCATCCCTACTCAGTACTGAGAGGGCGCTCCTGTGTGTGTGTCTTTCCCCCTCTACCTGGTCTTTGTGTGGGACTTCTGTTCTAAGGTTTGGCACTCAGTCTGTCAAGACCTATGTGCTAATGAGCCCACTCTAGAATACGCAATTTTATATTTAATTAAAAAACTTATCAGATGAATTGTGGTTGTAAAAAAACAAAAAAACAACCCAGCATGAGCATAATACAGAAAATTGAAGGGGGGAAGGAAATTCACCATCAACATTGTAATGCATATTCTGTCAGGTTTTTAAAAAATTCTTTGTTTTCTTACTTGTATGTATTACGTATAGGCACACATGTGTCAAGCAGACCTGTAACGTGGTGCATTTCTGGAGGTCAAAGGACAACTTTCTAGGGTCAGGTCTTACCTTCTACTTGGAAGCAATGGCTCTTTCTGTGGCCCCACTGGTACTCAGGCTGCTGCCTGTGCAGCTGTCAGTTTTATTTCTTTGCAATCTCCTTCAAAAGTTTTAATTTTATTATTACTATTATTATGAGTTCATGATAATGTATGTGCCGAGCCACAGGACAGCTCACTTAGGTCATTCAGCGTGTACATCAGACACTTTTATTTGCTGAGCCTTCTTTCCCTCTTTTTTTTTTTTAAATAAATTGCTTTGAAAAATATGTGTGGGGCTGGAGAGACGGCTCAATGGTTAAGAGCACTGACTGCTCTTCTAGAGGTCCTGAGTTCAATTCCCAGCAACCACATGGTGGCTCACAACCATCTGTAATGGAATCTGATGCCCTCTTCTGGTGTGTCTGAAGACAGCTACAGTGTACTCACATACATTAAACAAACAAACAAACAAATATTTAAAAATATGTGCCAGATATTATTAACTGCCTGCATAATAAATGCTAGTATTCAATACATTGAGGAGTCTGAGAACAGGACCATGTTCTTGTACTTTTTTAAAGATAATTATCATTCAAAAAATTTTTTAGATTTATTTTTATGTCTGTATTACCTTTATATGGTGCCTGAGGATGTCAGCAGAGTTCATCAAGTAGGCTGGATCTGGAGTTACGGCCAGTTGTGTGTTGCAGTGTGGGTGCTGGGAGCCAGATCCCAACAAGTGCTCTGAACCACTGGGCCAGCTCTGCAGCCTCAGGCCATTATTAGCAATAATAGGAAATAACTTCAAAATTAAGAAAACTGAAACCTCGTGGTTTTAGCACGTGTGCTGGAAATTGACTTTGCAGCTTTGGGCAGCAGCAGGCGTTGCTCTGCAAGCTCTCCCCGCCCTCCAGGCCCGCCTCTCGCTGGGATCTGGGGCAGTGTCCAACTAGGGATCAGAGCCACATCCACATCCATCCGATCTCACTGAGTAGGTGAGCGCAGGCGGCGGCGGCCTGTGCTCTCTGTGCTAGCCTGCTCTCTGTCAGTGCCGATTGTGCTCATTTTTTCCTGTTTGGCTCCCTTGTCTAACAGAGATGCTGCTTGTTGCTTACTCTTAAATTATTTAGTAATGAATAATAAATTACATCTACTAGAGGCTGTATCACAGGCCGGGAGGCCGCGGCAGCTCTATGTTGTTCAGTATGCAGTGCAGGTTCCTTGTATTCTGATACTTTTTAAGAATGTTAACCTTGTCTGGCAGTCATCCACTCCATTAATTCCAGCACTCGGGAGACAGAGGCAGGTGAATGTCTTGATTTTGATTCCAGCTTGGTTTATAGAGTAAGTTCTAGGACAGCCATGGCTACACAGAGAAACCCTGTTTGGAAAAACAAAAGACAAAACAAAAATGATCTTAACCTCAGTTTTGATTATAACACAAATGAAAAAGGGACAATTTGTCTCCATGGCAACAACTGTATGGCTGAGCACATGTGTAGTAGTTCAGAATAGAATCTGCCATGGAACTGCTCACAGTGGTAGTTGCTTCTAGGCTGTTTGGGATGTCATCTGCTCCCAAAGCTCCTCATGGAAAAGAGGGCAGCGCTGCCTGAATCTCCCTGGCCTTGCTTCTAATGGTGGCCATGCGTTTCTAACTCATGCAGAGAGTTAAAACAGCACAATATGGTAGTAACTCCTGCTTCCTCCTAGAGAACTCTGCTGTAGCATGTACATGATTTCGAGTTCAGCAAATAGCTGGGGAGATAGCTAAGCCTGCCCAAGTGCTTGCTGTCCCAGTATGAGGACCCGAGTTTGATTCCCAGAACCCATGTAAAAATGATGGGTTTGGTGGTGCTTGCTTATAATCCCAATACTGGGGAGGCAGAGACAGGAGGAGGCCCTGAGGCTCGTTGGCTACCCAGTCAGCCACCTTAGCCTACTTGGTGAGTTCCAAGCCAGTGAGACACTTTGCCATACCTGGAGGTGACAACTGAGGGGGACCTCTGGCTTCCCTCCACCTGCATTCTTACATACACAGACGCATCATATGGCAAAAAAGAATTCTGAAACAAGAGCCCAGTAATCTGAGGTAGTAACGCACTCACTGCTTATTAATAATCCCTTTAGACTCTAATGACTCATGTTAGTAGTAAAAGAACTACCCTTCCCCTTCCTCCCGGAAACAATAAAGGAAAACTAGGAGGCTGTGTAGGGAAGACTGCTTTGACGTTTCAGGTGAAGACACTGACAGCAACACTCAGAGTAATGGCCCGGACAAGGTTTCCTTACTGAAAAATCCCTAGTGACGTTTCTTAAACTTGTTCCCTCAGAGAAAGCAAAAGCCTCCAATGGCTGTGTGCTGATCCACTGCCTAGCTGGGATCTCTCGCTCCGCCACCATTGCTATTGCCTACATCATGAAGAGGATGGACATGTCTCTAGATGAGGCTTACAGGTAAGGACAGGAACATGGCTTAGGGGACTTGCTTTTTATTTTCCCTGAAACAGAAAGAGCTATGAAGGTGGGTGACCAGTTGGACGTAGACAAAGATGATTTTGGTCACACCTCACAGTTCCTGGTGACTCGTGGTCTTGCAGAGCCTGAGGAAGGGTCTGTTCTGCTTATCTTTCATTCTTCTCACATGTTGTGTTCATCCTCAGCTACTTCTTAGTAATAGATCAGGAAGCTCATTCCTTCCCCTCAACAAAGAAGCATGGCCTTCTCTAACTGACAAGTGGAGAGAGCAGCTCTTATACAATGCCCCGAATCTGCTCTGCCTGCCTGACTGCAGAGACAGAAAAGCCTGCTACACCCGTGTATAAAATCTGAGCAGACCTTCTGTCCTGTCTAATTGGCCAGATTCTACAGGTAGTAATTGTGACTAGGCTGCCCTCTCCTCCTGTCTCGGAAGGACAAACGTGGCAGGGCTACCGAGGACTTGTATCTTCTTTGGTGACGAATGAGACTGAGTTCACTGCATGCACATTGACAAGAAGTAGTTGGGTTTTGTAAGAGAAAGAGTAAGAATATAGAAGCATGCACCATGTTGGTTTATTTTGATATCTGAGTTTCTCAAGATGTCAATTCTGGAATGATGACACGAGCTGCTTCGCCAGCTGTCTTCCTGGGGGCTGGAGGGACAGGTCCTCTCTTCTGCAGCACCTTGCTCCAGTTAGGCCTCTGTCCCTGTCCTTCTGCTTAGGCTGATGTCAGGGGAGAAGGCCTGTCTTCTCTTATATCTCATTACAGTTTTATTATGTGAGTCTTCAAGTTGGATTCAGACACTGAATAGTCCGAGGTTTGACTCCCACTCCATTGCTGAGTAGCTGTGTGGCTTGGGACAAGTGAACTGAAGGACTTTGCGGCCTGAACTAGATAAAGCAGGTTACGGACTGGGTAACTCGGAGCAGCAGCACAGGGCTAAGCGCCCAGAGATCACTTTGTAACCGATTTTTCTAACATTTTGAGTATACAAAGAAATCCAGAGCCGGGTGCTCTGACACTGTGCCATGTGGTGCCGTCTCTATGGGAAGTGTCTGAGGAGTGGGTGTGGGCATTGAAGAGGGACACGGGAGTGCTGACGCGGATGAGGGGCATAGCCTTGCTGTGGTGGATGTGGCAGGGAGCGGGACGTGCCCTGGGGTGGAGCAGAGTCCTCCTATCAACTGCATGGGAAGGAAGCCTTGGCTTCTTGGAAATAAGTTGCCTAGAGGATACCCTCGAGCGTGCACCCCACCATGCCACAGCTCCCCTGATAAGCTGTCCTCTACCTTAATGCGGGAATTGTAACTGAATCCTCTTCCAAAGCACTGGGAAGGTGAAGTTGTGCCCTGTCCCACTTTCTCTTAGTACCCTCAAGAAGTGCAGTTGTAAAACTCAAGAGGTTTTGCTTTGTCCTCTCTATAGATTTGTGAAAGAAAAAAGACCTACTATATCTCCGAATTTTAATTTTATGGGCCAACTCATGGACTATGAGAAGACAATTAATAACCAGACTGGAATGTCGGGGCCAAAGAGTAAACTCAAGCTGCTGCACCTGGACAAAGCCAGCGAGCCTGCGCCCGCAGCCTCAGAGGGCGGATGGAAGAACGCACTGGCTCCCAGTCCCCCCCGTGCCAGCTCTACCTCAGAGGCAGCAGGGCAAAGGCTTGTGCATCCTGCAGGTGTGCCCAGCTTCCAGCCTTCTCTCTTAGAGGACAGTCCCCTGGTCCAGGCGCTCAGTGGGCTCCAGCTGTCCTCGGAGAAGCTGGAGGACAGCAGTAAGCTCAAGCGCTCCTTCTCTCTCGATATCAAATCTGTTTCGTCCTCAGCCGGTATGGCAGCATCCCGCCATGGCTTCTCGGCAGAGGATACTTTGGAATACTACAAACCTTCTGCCACACTGGATGGCACCAACAAGCTCTGCCAGTTCTCCCCTGTTCAGGAGGTATCAGAGCAGACTCCAGAGACCAGCCCGGATAAGGAGGAGGCCCACATCCCTAAGCATCCGCAGCCTACCCGGCCTTCGGAGAGCCAGATCCCACGGCTGCACTCAGTGAGAACCAGCAGTGGGGGGTCCGCCCAGAGGCCCTTCTTCTCGCCACTGCATCGGAGTGGGAGTGTAGAGGACAATTACCACACCAACTTCCTTTTCGGCCTTTCCACCAGCCAACAGCACCTCACCACGTCTGCTGCGGGGCTGGGCCTCAAGGGCTGGCACTCAGATATTCTGGCTCCCCAGTCCTCGGCCCCCTCCCTGACCAGCAGTTGGTATTTTGCTACAGAGCCTTCACACTTCTACTCTGCTTCCACCATCTATGGAGGCAACACCAGTTACTCGGCCTACAGCTGTAGCCAGCTTCCCACGTGCAGTGACCAAATCTATTCTGTTCGTAGGCGGCGGAAGCCTAGTGACAGGGCTGACTCGAGGCGGAGCTGGCACGAAGAGAGCCCCTTCGAAAAGCAGTTCAAACGCAGAAGCTGCCAGATGGAATTTGGAGAGAGCATCATGTCAGAGAACAGGTCAAGGGAAGAGCTGGGCAAAGTGGGGAGTCAGTCCAGCTTCTCGGGCAGCATGGAAATCATTGAGGTCTCCTGAGAAGACCTGTCATTTCTGTTGACAGTTTGTTTCCTGTTCACAAAAAATATTCCCTGTAAATCTGAATTGAAATATGTATATGTACATACATATATATTTTTGGAATATAGAGCTACGGTCTAAAAGCAAGATGGATCAACACAGTTGTTCTTACAGCACCAGCATGAGAACAGCTAACTCTCAGAAAAGAGTGGAAGGTCTGAGACAGTAGAGTTCTCCAGCCAGGAGAAGAGATTTTGTTCAGTGAATTGCACATCTTCTTGTTCCCACAAAAGCAAGGGTTTTGTTTGTTTGTTTGTTGTTTGTTTTTAATGTTAGAGGGCAAAATCCCTCCCATTTTCACATGCAACAGAGGTCTCAGAACCCATCTCTGTCCAGGCCCTTCCCTAGTGCACCTTAGCGCTAAGACTGAGCCAGCTGTGGGTCAGGTGGGAAGACCCTCCTAGGAACAGACCTTAATGGTAAATCCAAGGGAGATGACCCTGTCCTAAGCTACTAAACCCAAGCTTGATCGCAGCTGAAGGGATACGGCATCATCCTGCTGGATGAACTATTTAGGAGCCTTGCCTAGATCTACTTATAACCAATCCAGTACCTCAGACAAGATATTTGGGGCCATCACCACTACCATGTCTAGTAGACCATTTTCTAGGCATCATGAATAGTAGGTAACTTGTCACTTTCCAGACAAATTCATACTATCTATGCACAAAGTCCCAGTGGGCCTATTGCCCATGTACCCCTCCTGTCAGCTTGAATGAAGAGGGAAAACCAACTAGAGTTTAGCTTAGCCAGAGACTGGGCAGCCAAACCACTTATAGACTTAAGCCAGGGATGGAACACCAAACAGTCTCCCTCCCTCCTTATATACAAGAACTATCTAAAGTGGAATTGTTAATTCTTCAGTTGACCACAGACATGGTTTAGAGATAAACATGAATCATTGGGCTTGGTAGCAGAGTGACAGAACCTTCAGGTTCTCAACCAAAACAGATGCTTTTCACTTCTGTTTCATGCCCTGGAATAAAACTATGGGAAGACTTGGAAAGGTAAAACCTGAAGCAGGAAACCGATTTCCTTGGCTTTTTTTCTCCATGGTATGCAATGAGGGTAATATTTCCAGAATCCTCTTAGACTTCCAAACTTAGCACGGGCTTTGGTAAGCAAGAACTAGTCAGAATAAAACAACATACTAGAAAGATTAAGAAGGGGTTGAATTTTGAAGGGGGGGGGAAATTTTAGCTCTTTTTCCAAAGCTATCCCAGCATTGCTTTCTGAGGAAGGGACATATCAGAGTGAAGGACCACAGTGGTTTCTTGGTTCCTGGCATACAATCACTGTGTAGACTCAATCCTGGCAGCTGAGAATAGAGAAAACAAGCGTGGACATGGTAGTACATATCTGCCTTTGAACTTCCGGGCTTGAGGTGTATCCTCTAGATACGGTCCTCCGTACGGCCTTAATCCACTCACGTCAGCAGGCTGGGGTGGGGGTAGATGTCATTATTCTTTACTGTAAATGTAGCTAGGGGCTGACTCATATCTCAGGTTTTTCTGTTAGTGAAATGGACGGTCCTCTGACTAGGATGTGACTTAATGTTTCCTATAGTGATTGCTAAAACCGCATAGAATGACGTGGTTTGAAGCTGGTGGATGATTATGAGGAAGATCTTAAACCTCATGGACATACTGGTTCTGTACAGAAAAGCTGTGTGGGCATAAGATGAAGGCAGAGCAGACACTGCACAGGAGCACATTGCCACTCTGAGATTCTGTTCAGCAACCTGTGTTTTTAGATCTATATTAAAATGTCTAAAGTTCTCGAAGCTTCACAGTAAATTTTGATATATTGTGTATACACACTTAGTATGTAACAATCCACCTTCTTAAAATCTGGTCACACCGGCAGGACATAATTTAAGAATGAAAGCAACAGCTCCAACCTTAGTATATTCCAGGAGGACTGGGGATTTGGCTTCAGTATCTTTGGGCAGTGTGTTGCCTAATGCCACATGTCACGTAGGGAGGTGCTCTCTGGGCTGGTCCCTTCTGTGTAGCTGATAGTCATACACTACAGTTGTCAGTCCTTCATCACTAATGTCATATCAGTTCTTGGAATCGCAACTACCATGTTAAAGGGCTGCCTCTGAGGCACACTGTGGGTGGTGTGGTGACTAGGTCTCCTCACGTAAGCACAGGGCAGCCTGAAGTCTACTGTGGTAATGCAAAATGGTGATTTTAATGAGCAAAACTAGACTCTGTGAGAAATGCTGGAAACCGTTTAGAGCATTTATAAAGTTCGAGTGGAAAGACTGTATAAATGTTTACTATGAGTAGAGTGTCCCTGGAGTAAAAGCAAGCTGCTGAATGGTTCATTGTGCAGTTCTCATTCTGAAGTGTCATGTATGTTAATATGATGAAATAAAATCAGAACTGGTACCTGTTTATACAGAAGTGTGAGCAGTGACCTCCCCTTGTAGCTCTCGCCCTCGGTGGAACCCACACTGTCTGAAGTTGCAAAAGAAGGGTGTCGGGGAACCGCATGTGAGTTTTACCATTTGGAATGAAGGTGGCAGCTGACATCACATCTGTCATCTACATGGAGCAGAGGAGATGCTGGTCTGTCCCCTATGCCAAGCACACACTGAGGAAGCATTCCCACCCGATAGCAGGATACACGACGACAGCGGCCTGCTGTGTACCTAGCACAAATAAATGATTCCATAGTCTGTAGAGGGAGAACAGGAGGCAAGCCTTTAAACCGTGTTCTCAGAAGCTGAGGAGAGGCCCTGGGGTAGAGTGCTTACCTCACATTCATGAGGCGCTGAATTTGATCCCTGTATAATTTGAGCACTAGATAAACCCGACATGGTAAATGGAAATTCCCAGCACTCAGAGTGTAAAGGTAGAAACCTCAGGAGTTATGATTGTCTGTGGCTACGCAGTGGGTAAGGAGGCCTGACTCTTTAATGAGACCCATTTCAACCACAAGACAGAAAAACTGCTCCCCATGTTATGTATACCTTAATGACATTTATCATATGAGAAACTTATCCTCAACAATTTAACCAAAAGTATACACTAAAGAGACAGAAATAATGCTGTCACTACAAGGCAGACAGAATGGCGATAAAGGAAACCATGGGCCAGTGAGGGAGCTCAGGGGTAAAGGTGTGTGCCATACAAACCTGGCAGCCTATTGTTAAGATCCCCAGAACCCATGTCAGGATGGAGGAAAATAACCAATTCCACAACACTGTGAACTGTGGAGACACACACACACACACAGGAGAGAGAGGGAGGCAGGAAGACTACACTGAGACTGCTGCTGGGAATGTCGCTCATTGGCAAAGGGCTTACCTAGCATGTGCAGGCCCTGGGTTTGACTCCCTAGTACTTGAACCAAAGAAACCACAAAACCCAAACAAAATCAAACCATTCCTCGGCTCCAGCCAATGGTGTTCCTGAAACTCATTTCATCAAAGATTTACTCTGCAGAGTAGGTTAGGTATCTAGGTTCACAGTATATTCTATATTCCAAATTAACTGCTAAAAGAAGGCAAGGCATATACATGAATATAGTATGTATATATGATTACTAATTATACAACTTGGAGAGAAACAAAGATGTATCTTGGAGTTTCTGTTTCTGTGATAAAGCACCATGACCAAAAGCAACTTGGGGAAGAAAGGATTTTTTTGCCCTACACTTCCACATCACAGTCCATCCCTGAGGGTAGGAACTCAAAACAGGGCAGGAGCCCAAAGGCAGGAGCTGATGCAGGGGCCATAAGAGGTGCTGCTTACTGGCTTGTTCCTCATGACTTTTCTTTTCTTTTCTTTTCTTTCTTTCTTTCTTTTTTTGGTATAGAAAATAAAATATTTGTTTTTTCAAGTTTATAAGATAGTTCCCATTACATATAACATTATAGTCAAGGACTCTATAGCCACAGATGCCCGCAGTCACACAAATATATATATAGCCAACCCATATGATGCCTTTCCCTGCTAAAGCGGCATCTGGAGTCCAGAGAGAGTGGTGATCCAGGTAGAGAGGGCCCTTAACTGGAATGGTTCTGCTCCGTGAGGAGCAGTCATGTGATGTGGGGTAGAGGGAGGGCAGATGAGGACAATCAGAGTTTCCTCCTTGCTTTAACACCACCCAACATATATAAAAACATGCACATGAAACGAGTGAGGGCCGGCTTCGCTTCGGCTGACCTTCATGGAAGTAAAAAAGCTGCAGTCAAGTGCTCTGTTTGTCCCTAAATACAGATAAGCACATCACAGGAAAGCAAAAGAGGTTCTTGGAGGCACAGTGGAACCCTGGTTTACAAAGCAAGGAGGGGAGGGAGGGAGGGATACCCCGGGAACTTCCTGGCTAGGAACAAGTAAAGATGCCCTCCATATGCTGGGTGTGGTGGCACCTCTCTGTTGCCCTAGCACTTGGGGAAAAAGACTAGAACATCAGAAAGCCAAGATCATCCTCAGCTACATACTGAGTTCAAGGCCAGCAGCCTGGGTTACAGGAAACCCTATCTCAAGAACCAAAACAAATAGCTAGAATTAGATCGTGGTGTGACGGTAGATGGAACGGGAGATCATTCTCCAAGGGCATTCCTGCCTGCCCTCCACCAGGCCCCATCTCTTAGGCTCCGCCTCTTTCCAACAGTACCATTATCTGGGGACTGGGTCTTTCATATTTATGGGCCTTTGAGGGGGACATTAGCTTCAAACTAATACTGAGGATTAGGGAAATAAAAAATCGCTTACCAAAAATCAAGGATAGAAACTTCCTTCCAGGGTTCTCTGACAACTCCAAACTGTTTCTTCATTTCCATAATAACCTGTGCTGGCCAGATACGTCATAGGATAGTGACTGAGAGCCAGCAGAACAGTGTTCTGATCCATCACTCGGCTCCTCAGAGTCCCTTGGGAAAGGACTCCAGGAGCCCTCCTCACACCAGCGCCTTCAACCGTGTGCTGCGACTGCTTGGAGGAGGAGAAGCTGACACTAACTGCAGGCTGCAGAACCCCAGCAGCTGTGTAGAGGGTGGAACAGGGCCTGACCGGTGTCAGCTTTCTGCTCCCTCTTCTTCCAAGTCTCATGGGAACTCTCTGGTGGCCAGCCCCACTCCAAAGGAGACCAGGAGGAGACCACCTCACCCACCTCACAGCAACAAGTTAAACTAGGATGCCCCTCAGCATAAGCTCTGGCCTGCCTAATTTTTAGAAAAGAGAGCTAGCTGGCTACTCGGACTTTCTTCCCTGACAACAACCCTTGTGGTAGGAACTGAGGAGATGGCGGGAGGGGCCAGCCTCAAGCTGAGGCTGAGCGGCATCTCCGATGCTCGCTAAATAAGCAGGGGAAAGTTGGAGGTAGCACCTGACTTCTGTCCACACAACTGCGGACAACTGGCCCTTCTTTCTTTGAAGGTTTAGGAACGGGTCTCTGTGCATAGAGCTGGGTTCCAAACATTCCAGAAACTCAAGGAAAGACAATGATAGTGGTGGCTTTAAAAATGCCTCCTGTCAGTCTAGGGGAAAATGAGTGCCCACTGCCTTACCCTTCAACTTCCTGCCCATTTGAAACTCAGAAGAAGAAAAAAAAGGGGGGGGGAACTATTTCTGAATGTAACTGGGCTTCATCAAGCCACATCACATATCAAAATACTGTGTAGAACTAATAGTAAGCAGTATGAAAAATCAAAAATAGAATGAACACTATGGGAGTAAAAGATCAGTGAGTCAGAACTCAGTCTGGAACTAAAGCCTCAATTATCTGACAACTGAACACACAGTGACACAGAAGAGTGATGCACTGACACCCCTGGGAACTACTTGGTGCAGGCTGCCGCTGCCTTCACCCTGCATGCTCGACAACGGCCTGGGGGCATTTAAGAGGTTTCTGAGCTACAGACCATCTGTTGTAAATTGTACATCCCAGAAAATCGCTCTAGAAATGGCTGAAACCCAGTCATGAGAAAGCAACGTAAAGCCCACCTTCGCCAGGGAGCTCGTGGAGGTGACATGACGCCCGCTCCCGCGTGCCCTGCAGCTCCCCAAAGCTCTCCCAGCCCACCTTCCCTCCTTCCGTGTGAGGAATGAAGCGAGGAGAACACAACCAACAGCCTGCCCAGAAAGTGGGGGACCCTGCCTGGGCACTCAACATTAACACACTTAGCCTCTGGGAACACACTAGACACATTAGGGAGGGAAAATGGTGCCTGTCACCTCAGCAATGAGGGGCACAGAGGCAGGAAGCAGCCACAAGGTCGGCTTAGTCTGGTAGTGGGTTCCAGGACAGCTACAAGTACATGGACCTTGTTTTAGCCCCTCACTCCCACAAAAAGAAATTACTAGACATTACTATTTTTCCCTGTGTCTTATTTAATAATTTTCTTCCATGTAGTTCAAATATTCATGCCACTTAACTATCTATGCCCTACTACACTTAATTTGAGTTCTAAGAGCATTATAAATTAGTATCTGATTAAGAGCCAGTGTTTTTAGGGCCTGGTAAGATGGCTCAGTAGGCAAAGCTGCTGTCATGCAAGCCTGGTTCAATCCCCAGAATCCACACAAAGGTGGAAAGAGAGAACCAACTCCATGAAGTTGTCTTCTGACCTCCCTGCACACACCATGACAATCCTACTTACACAGAACACATCATATCCACCATCACAATTGATAATAAAGTTAAAAAACAAGATTAGAATCAGATCAAGTTTAGCTGCTACACAATAAATTAATCAGATTCATTTTAATCTTATAAAAACACTCAGGCTGTTCTGACACCTGAAGAATCTCTGGATTCCGGAGGACTACAGGGAAGAAGAGAAGCTGTAGGCCCCAGGCCTGCAGCACTTCCCACACAAGTCCTGCTGTGGCCGCTCCTTCCCAGCTCTGTGCCCTACAGACATCAAGGCTGGCCGAGGCTCTGTGGCTTCTTGAGTGTCCCCGGCACATCAGTGGGGGGGTCAGAGGTCTCTGCATGAGAGAAGGACAGCCTCTGGAGGGTGGGAGCAAATGTGCACAACTTGTTATGGAAGCCAAGGACTGCGGGGCTGGCAGAACCCTGAGCTCTGTATGGAAAAGCAGTTACCAATGGGAAACACTTTCATGAGTGGATGAAAGCGGTCTTCAGTTTCCAGTGACCCAGAAAAGGGGCGTGGTACCGGAAGAACAAAAGGTGGTGTTCTGGCAGGACAGGAAGACATAGCTCCCCATAGGATGGGCACCGATGGGTGGGAACAGTAACTGGAAGCAGTTAGAATTTACATGTACAACCACAAATCAGAGAGGCTGCGTAAAGTCTCACAAGGCGCCAAGGAGAACAGTTTCTTAACATTTTCCCCACAGTTTCATTGCAGTAACTAGACTACCTACACTTTTAATTCAAAAACTCTGAGCAAAACAAAATAATTCTTGATGCAAAGTTCTTTACAGAATTCCTGGGAATTCAACTGTTCCAACTTCGGTTATCAAGACCGACCCCCACGGGAACGTCCATGTGTGTTAAACCCCGCTGGGCCCAGGCGAAGGCTGGAGCGGTGCCTGCTGAGGCAGGACCCTGCTAGTGCCGCTCCCGCTCAGGCCTCATGCTGAAGGGCTCCAGGCGCTCTGCCTCTGGAAGCATGCTGTTGAGCCTCTCCATCAGCGGCACCGTCTGGTCAATGCCCATCTGGATGCGGCGAAGGATGGCCGACATCTCATTCACCTTCTGGATCTGCTCGGCATACTTGGCGTATCTTTTCTGGCGCTCTTGCATAAAGCAAAAGAGGGTTTCCACGGACAGATCCATCTGCAGGAAGTGAACAGAGGCAAAAGCATTACACGCTGCTTACCACGTCGTATAGAGCAGTGGTTCTCGGCCGCTGGGTCCAGACCCTTTCACAGGGGTCGTTTATCAGGTTTCTTGTATCTCGTTTACATGATGATTCATAACAGTAGCAACATGAGGTTCATGGCTGGGGTCACCAGAACATGAGGAACTGTATGAAAGGGTTGCAGCCTTAGGGAGGTTGAGACCCCTGGGAGGGCTAGGTGTCCTGCTGGAAGTCAGAGGAGACTGACTAGTGTGGGAGGCAGTGGCCACCCTGGGGACTACTGAGACCGATTCCGGGATACTTGGGAGTGTGTGCTGCTCATTCCCTGTGGAGACCCTCGGCCGTTCTCTCTAGGGAAGAGTCCCTGTTCTTACACTGCATTTATGTTTGGCTCTGTTGAAGGGAACAGACCTTTGCCGCTGTGTCACCACCTGTCCCAGAATACGCTGTCCAGGCTGCAGCCTAGAACTAACAAGCACTGTCCCCCAACCTAAGTGTGCAGCGGACTTTACCACACAGCTGTGCATGATCATACTTCCCACATCACGAGGAAATTACACACACAGTTCTTAGACCACCTCTGTCATCAAAGGACACGCAGCTGTGACCAGAGGTGTGGCAACAACAGAATTACACATAGATATCTAACCCAGGACTCACGACTCATGCCAGGGAGACTTCTGTCTTCATCCCCCCTCTTTCCTCCTCCTCCTCCTCCTCCTCTTCTTCCCTGTCCCCCCCCCCCAATGACTTTTGTGGCACTGTGATCAGTGGGGGAAGCTATAGGGAAGGCACAGCTCCTATGGCAAAGCCCAACATACCAACTTCACCTCCAGCCCATGAGGGTGACTAGATCATCATGTCAAACTCTGCACACTGCCCCGAATGCCCTTCTCTCTGCTGGGCACATCTGTCACATGTGAAGATGACGGAGGGCACTTCCTGTGTTTTGCAGGCCTGCACCCCTTTGCAAGGACCCCACCTCTACCCATGCACCCTTCCCTTCCCACACATTTACACTTTTGAGACTCTCATTCCATCCTAAACTTCTAAACATCACTACAGATATCGTGTCATCTCCCTTCTCCCAGCCTCTTCCTCCCGGCTGCATGCTGGAGCCCAGGACATCTTACCATGTAGAGCCTCTGGAAAAAATTTTGACAAAAATGAGAGATCAAAGCCAGGGCCAAGAAGCCAATCCCACTTTTACACAGTGAAATGGGGGGGGGGCAGGACAGACAGATAAACAGACAGACAGCATTAGTACTTCTTCAGTTGGTCTTTAAAGCTCAGAGATAAAGAGGACCTGGTGGTAGGGTCAGAACAAAACTGCAGTCCACCCGAATGAGGACTCGGTATGGAAGTGATGTTTCTTCAGAGGAGCTGCCTACACACCACTGCTTAGGAAGCAGTGTGCCAGCAGCTCAGTGCCACTGCGGGCCACTGTCAGGGCCTGCCAACATGCCCAAAATGAAGTCCCTTGGGAGGGACAATGGTATTGGGAAGATATAGCCAGCACAGTTCACTCAACTGCTCAGAGTCTAGAATCTTCTCCAGTCATCGCGATATCTACCTTGCTGGAAGAGCCCCTTCTCTCCATCCCTGACTCAAACCCAACTCCTGCGCACCCTCACTGCGCACAGTAGCATGACTTTCCACTGGCTGCTAACAAGACTGCACTGTTCTAGGAAACACAGGCAGACCCTGAAAGAGAAAAGTCGCAAGTGACCAGGGTACGGGAACTTCCTCAAGAAGCCCCAACTATTTAAACAAACAATTTGATTCTCCAATAAACAGTGAACAACTTGTGTTTGAAAACCCTTGCCCTGCTGTGGTCCCGTGCCTGTGTTCTAGTCCGTTATGGTGGATGTGTCAGTCACGGCAGCCCCTGGGGACTTTCCTCAGTTGCCAACTGGCAGTGAGGTGCTCAAGGTCTGCTTCGTCTCTTCCTCTTCTGCTGCAGCTCAGGGAGGCCATGTAAGCCGTGCCCATGGTTGGCATGGCACAAGTCCATGGGACGGGATGTGGGAGAGCAGGGCCTGACTGAGAGAAGCAGTTTCTCATTTTACATAAGGCTCTGCAATGGCAGCGTTTCTGTGACACTAACACAGTAAAAAGGTGAAGCTGTGGTCTCAAGAGCTCACGGGTCAGTTGACCCTGCTCCACTCCACACGCTGTCTCTGGCAGCAGGATGTTTCAAAGGCCCACCATACACACACCATGGTATATGTGTACCCCGCACATACATAAATATAAAATAGAAAAGAAAAATGCAAGCCACATAAAAAATTTTTTTTCACAATACATATATTTATATCCATAAAACCAATTAGTATTAGCAACTGATGTTAGAAAAATCCATTCAGTCCTATCAGGATGCCAGAGACGTCCTGCACAGACACGTGAAAACTGCTTCCGCACCTTGTATGAGCCACAGTGGAGCCGGAGGAAAGGACAGAGCTCGAGGGGCTACAATACCCGACTCTAAGATGTCAAAATGCACACATCAACCAGTGGACAAAACGGAGCCCAGAATAAATCCATGTGCCTCCAGAAGCCTAGATGTCCATCAAGAGATGGCTGGTGCAGTGTAGGACACACACAGCAGAGTCTGTTTGGCTGTAAGAATGAATAAAAGAATGGACTTGTGTCATCTGCAAAGAAACACAACTGGAGACTGTCATCGTAAGTAAAATAAGAAGTAGCAGAATCTAGATGATTTTCTTTGTCTTACCACTATAAAAACATCACAAAGCTGTTACCAAACTGAAATATGGCATTTGGGGTAACCTAAATCTGTGTTCCCAGACCACAGTTGTGAAGATTTGGCTTCAGAATAAACTAGCTTATTCTCCGAGGCGAGAGCTTTGTTTTTACATGATCATAAAATAAATCTCCAAGGAGCGTGACTCTGCTTTCTTAAACATCAAGTGACTGTGTTCTTCGTTGTGAACTTCCGACCTGTGAAATATTACAGCTTACCTCCCCTCCAAGTTTCCTGACAGAACCATCTCACACCACCAAAGGAACCAAGTCCTAGTTACCCACAAGTCCTTCCTGGTCTTTATTTATCGGTTTGTAGTACCAAGGATAAGCTCCACCCCACGCCGGGCACGCTCTGGCTCTGGCCCCGCGTTTCTCTAGTCTCCATTTCCAGCTTTGACTCTAAGCCAACTCCTATAAACATTAGTCAGACCTAACATGATAACAATAAAAATGTGTAAGGACACACAGTGTATGTGTTTTTAGGAATATTTTAGCAGTGCTAGGGATATATCCAGGCAAGCCAGGCAAGCCTGAGCCATCTCCCTGACCTTTTATACTGCATTTTGAAAAGATGCTGAAACAGGCACGCACCTTTCAACCCACACTGGAGGGGCAGAGACAGGCAGGTGTCTGAGTTCAAGCTAGCCAATGACAGTAACACCCCAAAACAAAAACAAACACTTCCTTTCTGTTAACAATACTTAAATAAAAAGGGAATATGAGCTGGATATTGTGTTCTACATCTGTAGTCTCAGCACCAGAAAGACAGGAAGACTGGCCAAGCTCAGAAGGCTGAAGCCTGCCTGCGTGTCATACCAAGACCTTAACACAAAACAAAACAAAATACAACCAAAACCCCACTTATGGGCGTAATTAAGAAAATAAGTAGAAACTGACAATTCTTCTCATCATTTAAAAGTAATGTTCAGCTTTTAACGTGATGTCTATGTTAACTTAACCTCAAGATCTACTTGGATTTGGTCGCAGTAGAGAGCTCACCTCTGCGCGCAATTCCTGCTCCCCAAGGAGAAGGCATTGGGAATGTGGCTTTAGGAGCAGCAGGCCATGGGAGACAAGGCTGACTGACCAATGGCTGCCTGTCTTCCCGGTTCCACCTTCATGCCGCCTTTGTTCCCTCTCTGGATAGACAATGCAAAAACATGCAGGCATGCACAACTCTGCTGCTCTCTGCCTGAGGAGCTAAGTGGGAAAATGGCAATGACTCAATGAATGGTGAGGTAGCAGCAGTCTACTGGGTCCTGTCCACGACCAGGTTTGCCTATTTGATGATGGGTGCTCTCACCACAAAACAGTTTTTACCTCAGAGTTTATTCTGGAGACAAATATAGTGCCGGTGGCATGATTTAGATTTAGATTACCCCAAATACCACACTCTACTTGTAATCATCTAGTGAAGTTATGAAGTTTTTATATTAAAGGCGACATCCTTAGTATCTGGGTTCATAGAAGCTAGTAATCTGTCAATTTATTGCCACCAACTAACAGAAGTTAGAAGTCACAGATTTAAATCCTGCTATTTGTGTGGCTTCCAGAAATCAGTCTTAGCTTCTACTTTCTAAAATGAGGAGTTAAGCACCTATATCTTATATCTCACAGTAGTGATATTAAAATTATAAATGAGGGCCAGAGAGACAGCTCAGTGGTTATGATTTTCCAGAAGACCTGAGTTTCATTCCTAGCACAGATGTCAGGCCTATGACCACCTGCAACTCCAGCCCAGGATGATCCAGTGCCCCTGATCCACACACCCACTCACAGGTATGCACGTATACACATAACTAAGCCTTTTTAAAAGATGCAAGTGTGACGATATATGCAAATGTGATTTGTACACAGCGCTATAAACTACAAGATCGTATTATTCCCACAGGTCTCACTGAATGGAAGTCTGTTCTTCACAACACTCAAAGTTAAATTCCCAAATTATATGACCAAATTCAAAGAAAACTGCTTTAACACTGACTCCCTTCAATGCAACCGCTTAAGAGCTGCAGTTAGCAGTTACCAGAGCTATAGGATTAGCACTCCCTGTAGGTAGAATCTAGCTAGAGGCGTGGCTACAGCCAATCATTTCCCCAAAGAAGACAGAACAGCCACAAGCCCATGAGAAGATGTCAATGTCTCTGGTCATTTGGGAAAGGAACATGAAGCCATAGAGACAACGTGTCATCCACTAGGAGGCCTAAAACCAGAAGACAAAGAGCAGCAAGTGTTGGTGACAGTGTGGAGAAGCCAGTAACCCTCGACCCTCCTGAAGAATGGTATGGCCACTTCGGTGACCCATTTGATAATTTCTCAAAAAGTTAAGTAGAGGGTTATTACTAGCCAGCAGTTTAACACCAAGGAAAATACATGAGGAAACCAAAATATGCACAGCCTTCTACATCAGTGTTCACAGCACCATTCTTCATAGTAGGCAGACACAGAAATAAACCCACTGTCCTGCAGTAGAGAAGGGCTAGGAAAATGTGGTATGCCCATAAGCCAGAATATGATTTGGCCTTCGAATCAAATGAAATGCTGACAGAAACTGTGACAGACTTGGATAAACCTCAGCAGTGTTATCACTCAGTGAAGGAAACATGACACGGATGGTTACAGATCATAGGATTGCTTTCAAAAGATCCGGCAAGGGCAATGTAGAGAGACAGACAGTAGACCGGAGCCTGCCACATGGTAGGGAGTGAGAGGGGAAGTGACAACATGTACACGTTTCCAGTATAGGGCAAGTGTTCTAGAATTGGCTGTGTTAGTTACACAACCCTTGACTTACTCGAGACCACTGAACTGTACCCTGAAATGGGTAAGCTATGAGACTCGACCTCAGTCTTAAACAAGCCCAATACCTGCACTTCCTGCCACACCTGTAATAGCACTAAGCACAGGCTGGTATTAATCTGACCTGGAATGGGGGCCTGTCCTGACACTGGACCCCAGGTGGCCACTTGCAAAGGGTTAGAGTTCAGAATGATGAAACCCATTTGGCAGTCCTGAACTAAACACTGTCCAGTGGCCCTCAAACAAAGCACTGTGGCCAAGTAAAACATTGCGAACCCGAGGAAGGTGAGAGCTCAGGCCACACAGCAGCTATCCAAGAGAAAGGCTGGGTGCTCGGTCCCAAGCTTCGCTGTGACAATGCCAAGGGTCAGTGAAGAACACAGAGCACCTCCCTCTCAGAGCACCTTTCATGTTCTGAAATTGGCTGGTACTGGCCACAGTCTTCTTTCATTTTTTAATAAAACATAGGTATCCTCATGGAGGGCACTTTGCTGTCGGTGTATACAACGAAAGGATATCTGCAGTCAGGCTATTGATCTTAAGCTCCTGACTGGAGGCACCTTCAAGGTCTCCACCATTACTGCCTGATGATGAGGTTTCTTACAGGTGACCCCACTGTCACACAATGCCAGCCCATCACCCACTCTTCATTCCTGTTACACTGCCACTTCATGTCTATTGAGGATTCAGACCACCAAAAGGTTGGAGAAGCCATGCTCAACCCAGAACTTTTCAGGGTCACCTGAGTCTTCTCTGGCCTTCTGGTCCACCTTTAGATCACCCCTCCCATTCCCACAGAAGACTCAGCATTCTCTTTTCTGGATGACCCTCTCTTGCACAATGACAGTGAGAGATGTTCTCATTAATTATAACACAGGCTCAATGGCCTATGTTACCACATACTGCTATTCTGAAGTGACCTTGTTTCCCCAAGGAAAGTTCTGAAGACCATCATTCTAAGCAGGCTGCAACAACAGTTTTCAGAATAAGCTCCAGCCCTTCGTCCTCACATAGATGCTTACTCTGGAAACTAGACAACAAAACTCCTCTCCACAAATCACAGTTAAGGTGATTTACAGAAAACGAAAATACAGTGTTGGGACTGGTTCTTTTAGGAATCCATAGAGTGACTTGGAAGATGGAGCCAGTATACAATATTCTCTGGCTCACTCATTATATTAACAAGTGTGCCCGGGAGGTGGTGGCGCATGCCTTTAATCCCAGCACTTGGGAGGCAGAGGCAGGTGGATTTCTGAGCTCGAGGCCAGCCTAGTCTACAGAGTTCTAGGACAGCCAGGGCTACACAGAGAAACTTTGTCTTGGAAAACCAAAACAAACAAACAAAAAAAACCAAAACAAAACAAAACAAAACAAAACAAAAACAAAACAAAAAAAAACCCCAAGTGTGATTAAATAATTTACAAGTTATAGCTACTGTCCACTGAGTAGCCGGTAAACATGTCTTACCTTTATGCCCCATGACAATCCTCAAGGGAGCTATCATTTTCCTGCTAAAGATGGGAAATTAGGATTCTGAAAAGACAAAACTGTGCCCAGGTCACCTGGTAGTTCCCACAGAGCAGACCCCAGACACGGCCACTTAACTTTTGCTCCTCTTTTCTACAGGATCCATTGATTCAATTGCCAGAGCAAGCAAATGTGATGCCTTTTCAAAACCCATAATGAATGAATCTAAACACCAATGTTTAGTGTTTTCAAGAAAGAAAACACTTGACTTCTACCATAAACACCAGCATTTACTTTTTCAAAAACAAAAGTAATACATTACCAGACTATCTAACGTGGATATTCACAAAGCCGATCTGAGTGCACTGCAGGGCCGGCAGCCCTTTGCACACCTCACACTCTGACAGGCGCCACCTTGACCTCACAGGGGGCTCGGGACAAAGCAGTGAGAGCTGAGAGCCCTGCAAGATGCCCTCCTACAGAGGAAGCCTGCTCCAGAGTAGGAGGCAGTTCCCTCCCATCACACAGCTGACAGACACAGACAGCCCACACTCCGGATCTCCTCTCCTCAAGAGCCACCACAGCACTGTCCGAGTTAGGTCCACAGTTAAGCCTGTGGACATTTTCTATTCCATAATTCGTCCTGCCTTACCACAAAATATAATTGTATGAGATCTAAAATTAAGTTTCTCGGGACAACATTTCTAGCTATAAGAGAAACAAAGATCTATTGTTAAATAAGGTCAAAACTCAAAGGGCAATCTCAACAAATGTAAATGTGTGTTAGGAAGAGGAAGGCTCAGGTGGGCCGAGGGCTGTAGTTAGAAAGCCGCTCTGCCGAGCTGTAGCCACTTCCTTCTGCTTACGTAACCCTCCTTGGGCTCCCGATTGCCCTGCCACTTCCTGTTGTGCAAGGACAAACAATGGGCAGACTGTCGCCAATGTTCCCATTAATTACACCACAGGCTGAGTGGCATTGATTAGTGCATACTGGACATTCTGAAATGACCCCATTTCCTTTGTTCAAGTGCTCTACCCAAGTGTTTCAGCAAAGGAACACAATTTACTCATGTCTTTGAGAGAATGCAGATACCAGCAGCTGGGGAATCTGAACGACGTCATCACTCTGTCCCAATTACTAGTTTACGTCTTGCCCAGTTTCTCTTTATGCTGGCTTCCCTTCTGAGCTATGTCTAACTAAGAAAGAAATCTTAAAACCTTAGTCAGTCCCCTAAACAAAACCTCTTCAACCTGGTAGGTTGAAAAGGCTACAAACAGCAGCAAATAAGAGAAAGAAAGAGCTCAGTCAGGGTGTGTGGGAGCAAGACAGAAGGCTAGACAGGAACTATGTGCTCAGTTCACGTCAGAGTCTCACACTCCCTATGATTCTCAGCTCCAGGCCCAAGTCTGAGACCCTGGGGATGGAAGGCCCCAAAAGTCAGAGAAGAAATTGGGGAAGACAGTCAGACAGATGAAGACCTCCAAGCATACAGAGTTATCATTTTAGGACTCCCTGTTTCAATGTCCAACGTGAAAGGAAAGAGTCTGCACAGGTTAAAGAAAGGTCTGGTATTTTCACACAGTGGCAACCGGGATTAGCTAAATGCTCTGTGATCCTCTAAGGATCTCACAGCATGAGCACTGCCCCTGTGACCCAGAGAACAACTGCAGATGTGGTTTAGATAAATACCTCCCTAAACTCCTCTACCACTGGCCTGAAGAAAGAAGCTGAGTGTTCAACCTGGGATGGTGACAGCACTAAGGATTGGTAATACCACCCCTGCCATCAGCTGGGAGCCATTATCGTACAGCTACATACTAGACTGGATGGTTGACCATGACTGAGGAATCTAGGGGCCCACATCATTTCCTACTCACAGTAGGTGTAACTATGCAAATTCAGTGCATAAACTGATGCAGGAAACACTTTCCCACTTCTAAAGAAGAAACAAACCCTTCCTTCTGATAAGGGACATGAGGATGGTTAGGCTGGTGCCTGATGGGGGACGAGTGTCATGTGTCACAGGGTAGTCGGACATTATTCTAGCAGGGTAGACAGAACAGAAGGCCCTGAGTGGGAGTGGAGACTGGCCATGGCCTCCATTTGGCAGATTGTGGAGACTTCAATTATGACCATTACACATTATATGGAAGGCAGGTGAGTGAGTGTCTGAATACAGAGAATCAAAGTCTCAGCAAAAACAAAGGGAGAGAAATGCTGAGGTGCTCTGGGATACAGGAAGAAGCCATCATGGAAGACATGCTCCAGCTTTGACAGAGTACCATTCTATACTCCCTCTCTGTGCATCTCACTGTGTTTGAGATAAGTAAGTTTTAGTCCATAAATGATACTTGTTTTCAGAGCTCCTTAGGGTCCTTTGGTCTGAGCTGCAGTCTAGCTGTCACTACACCCTTCTACATCAGCAGTTCCTAGCAATTCAGTCTGCCCTCAGACAAGAAAGCAGCTCTCTTGACCAGTGCACAAAGCAGGAGCTGTGGAGCCCCGCCAAGATGTCAACCAAGCTTTGGAGTTGTCCCCTGGAGATACTTGTGGAAACTTCCAGGCCTGGGAGAAATAGGAAGTGCTTTTATAAGGAGTAGTGTAGGTCTTCAAGTATCTTCCCAGCAACAGAGGAGACTTCAGAATGAGCAGGAGCTGCAACAGTAGAAAGACTAGTGAGGAGTAGACTCGTGGGCACAGACTGATGTTGGTCAACAAATCCAGTCACTCTCAAGTGAAGATAGTTCCAGGTCTTCTGATGCTCTGTACTAGCTAGGAAAGCTTAAGAGGTTACTTTCCAGGAAGGCCTGCCCAGGCCAGGCTGTCTATGGCTTCTAGCCCATTGACAGTGCATAGTTCCCTTTACCTTATTTTATAATTGTTAAACTGTATCTTTCTATATGCTAGCTACTTTTACCTTTTATTATTTCCTTTTTCTGCCTTGCTTATTGTCTGCTTTTCCATTGGAGTATAAGATCTAGGAGGGACTTTCTGCCCATTAGTCCTAATTCCTTGACACCTAAATAGAGCCCTGGCACAGTGCCCATTCTCCCCCCCCCCACCGGGGATGGATAACGGTGCATGTACTCAGAGCTCTGAGCATGTTCTGTCTTAGTGCACTCTAGTTTGACTAGCAGATGCTGTGATACAGCACTGACTTGGGGAGCAAAGGGTTTGACTTGCAGTTCCATGTCACAGCCCATCACTGAGTGTTGCCAAGGTAGGAACTCAAGCAGGGAAGGGACCTGCAGGCAGGAACTGAAGCAGACACCATGAAGAGTGCTAATTACACCCCTGCCCTCCACAGCTTGCTCAGCCTTGCTCATCTATCCCAACCCCCTGACAGGGGTGATACCACCCAGAGCGGGCTGGGCCCTTCCACATGGATCATTAATCAAGAAAATGTCTCAAAGATTTGCCCAAAAGGCCAGTCTGATGGAGGCGAATCCTCAAGTGAGGTTCCCACTTTCCAAGTGACTCTAGTTTGTGTCAAGTTGACAAAAACTAACCAGCAAAATTGGTAAGAAAAAAATCTGTATGTTTAAGATGAAGAATTTGTAAAATATAAACAATGACAGGCTGAGGAAGTATTACTAAGAATTTCACCACTAACTACCACGTAATCGATTAATGAGCTGCCATGCTTCCTTCTGATCCTTAAGAGTATGGGACACAGTTGAAGTCATGTTGACTGAATAGTTCCATGTCTTAGTTTTGTTCAATGACCTTGGTTTTCCTAAAGTGATCCTTAAGAGCACAGTTTCCCACACAACTCCTCCTTTTCACCTACAGAGGACTTAAACTCTGTAGCGTTTACCATGTGACCTGACCCAGAGTCTCAAGCTTTGTAACACATGGACTAGAAGTTCAAATGTGACACAGATGCTCCAACTATGCCTCAAAGTTCAGTGTAACCATGGCACACACCCGTTCCCAGGCTCCTGTGCATGTAGCCATGTAATTGAGTTCAAGCCAGAGTTAACTGAAACCAGCAGGTCCAGCCCGTAAGACGTGCCTGCTAATCTTTGCCATTCTATGGTGTTCTGCCAGGTAGATGCTATGGAGATCACAGAGCCACAAGGTGTGAGGAACCTGGTAACCTGAACTCAACAAAAGAAACCGTCTGCTAACAAGGAAGATTTACTTGGAACATGAGTACAAGCTATACTTCTATAGCATCTAAAATATTACACATGCCAAGTGTATTTACAGCTGAAGCACAGCCTACCCGTTCTAATACTACTCTCAAAACAGTTATTCTTCCATGACAGAATGACACAGCTCATCAATTTGTAGGATGAAGTAACTGAAGACTCTTAAGAAGCTGCTCATTTAACAAGCACTCATTGTTTAGTACAAGCTGGGCATTATTTTAGGTTCTTCAGCAGTGAGTCAGCTTTCTATTACTATAAAAAACAAACCCTGATATAACCAGCTTAGACGTTTACACTAGTCTTTAAATTTGCACCATTGTGAACTGTAAGTCAGACAGGGAGCATGGAGTTTTCTGGAAAGGTTGTTTCCTGCAGCAGGCTGGCATACAGGAGCTTGAGGGAGAGGAAAATAACTCTGTCCACGAAGCCAGAGGCTAATGCTCCTCAGGTTGGGCCTTCTTTGCAGGACTTGGCACCTATAAATAACCTGGAGACCTCCTTCCTGGGTGGCTCTACCACCTCCCAACAGTGTGGCCCTGGGGACCAAACCTTTAATACATGGCATTTGGGTGACATACAAGATCAAAACTATCATAGTGCCAATGTCCAAATTTGCTAATATTGCTTATTATTTTCAATAAAGAAATGCAGGACAGGAAGATCTTTTCTAAGCCCTGTTTCCATGTCTATAAACTAAGTATCCTTAATACTTCCCACCTACTAGTTTTTAGGCTACAGGTATTTTCTGGGGTTCCTTACAGGAGGAGGCTACCCTTAAAGCCTCTAGTCCTGCCTGGTCTGTAGAGAAGAAGACAGGGCTTTAGAGCCTGGCACATGTAGCTAGTACCAAGAGAGGCGACAAGAGAGCTGACAGAGCCAGCTGTCAAGGGACACATCTAGGGCAGGCGTGCTGTGGGTAAGTACGGTTGTTCACACGTGCTCAAGAGTCAGTGTCTGAATGGGAGGAGAGTTAAATCTCAGAGCAGGGGCAGCCAAATAAACGGGCTGTGCTCAGGTCTCGCCAAAAAACACAACCCTAAATTTCCAACAGGCAAGTAATAAATTTGACTCGGCCCTCCTCCAGGATTTCTGTGTCTTGGCAGGGCAGGGATGGTGGAAAGGGGCGTGGAGCCAAGGCCCAGGGAAGCACTGCACAGCATGTGTGCCCGCCAGAGCCAGAGCCAGAGCCAGAGTGGCCCAAGCGCCATCTACATTTCCTGCCACCCGCGGGACCAGCTGGGTTTCTTACTGCAAAGAAAGGTTGCCCAGAGGATAAAGAGGAAGGGGGGATTATAATTACATCGTGTACTCTCAATCTGAAATTTATATCAGAGTAATGTATAAGACAGAAAAAGAAAATTCAGACTTCTGGAAATGCTATGCCTTAGTATTTCAGGAAAAAACCAGTCAGCTATCTGAATGCTTCGTTCGGTTTTAACACGAAGCAGTCTCAACTCATAATCTCAGGTCAGGAGGGCAGAAATGCATACCACCATGTGGTCAAAGGAAGGCCTCACGCTGTTTAAGGAGGCTCGGTGTGCAGTGGCAGACAGTGCCGCCTGGCCAGAGGACTGAAGGCTCAGGGTGAACACTAATGCCAGCCTGGGCCCTCACTGCGGGAAGGGAAGCACTCTGACCTCTGGCACTCTTTAACCTGGGAGCACACACAGTACACAGTCAGCTCACATACCTGGTGAATGGTTCCATCCCAGTCAATATTACAGAAGGAAACCCCTGGGAGCTCTCCTGCCTCCTACCCCTATCCTGGGTGCAGACTCAGAAATGGCAGCTCTTGCACATTTCTTCACACTTCAAGTGAGTGCCTACTGCGTGAAATGAAGGGTTCCAGACAAGGAGAACATAAGCAAGAGTCTCCCTTACATGAAGTATTTGTACTCAAAGTACATGAGAGGGCTTTTGTCTCTTGTTTTGGATCTGGGGACATTTGCACAGACCTCACGGCTTGCACACCCATGACCAGCTTCTAAAGTTGTGAATGCTCCAAATCTGACGCTGTCTGCTTCTCAGGACAATGCCCAGAAGGTTTCGTATGTTGGAGCATCTTAGATTTAGATAACTCAATTGGAGTGTTTTCACCTCATAGGGTGGGGATGAGGGGAGAGGGAGAGACAGACAGACAGACAGTCTTCTGCCACTTGCCTCCTCCCTAATCCTCATTGTTGCTAAAACTTGTTGGCTGGGCAAGACAGAAACAAAGTGAACAGCATCTCCTCCTCCTCCTAAAGTCCTAAGGACAAACTAGACATAATTCCATCAGAGTTCACCTTAGGGAACCAATGAGCTTAGCAAGCTTACTTACATAGCATAGGTGAGGAGTTATGAGCAGCAGCACAGACAACCTTAACGCAGCCACCTGAAAGGTCTGCACTCAGCATGGCTACAGAGATGGGACCCCTTCTCCTCCTGATTATCCCCCACCTGTATCCTCTCGTTCCACCCAGAAGACCATGTGCAACTGATGCAGAATTGCATGCAGTTGGTTGCGAGGAGTGGCTGGATACTGGGGTGAGGATCCCATGACCCTCTCTACCCCTCCTTTTATGAGGAAAGGGGAAAAGTCAATAGATGTGATAATCTTTTGCAAGCAGGCCCAGCAGAAAGCCCAAGATGTGGTAGTTTTGGCTGGAAGCAATGGCCTTGTTCAACCCGTCTCCAAAGAAAACCACACTGGCTGGCAGTGGTCTCCGCAGAACTGGTCGCTCGGTACACCTGAACTTCAATGACAGATGAAGCCTGGAGTGCAGAGTGCCTGCCTGCCACCTTCAATCATTAACAGAAAGACACCGAAAAACAAACAAACAAACAAACAGGCCTACCAAAAGTGATCAGAAGTGATCACTTAAGTCCCTGCTTAGAAACCAGGAACTGCTATTTTACCGCCATCTATTTCCAGACCTCCAGACACCCAAGCTTCCTAGGGACTGAACCAGTCTGCCTCCACAAGCATTACTAGAGTCAGACCAAACAGATAAACTGACTACAAAAATTCCAAAAATCACATACTTTTGGTATGAAAGCAATCATTCAGGGTTTGTGGGAAACCACAGTTCACAGAAAGTATCTGCCTCGCCCCTCTTCAGGTTTATCACATGGTTGTAGAAGGCAGTGCTCTCCATGGGCCAGGACTTGGCCTGCTACTACAGACAAGAAACTTCACATGAGCCAGTCACAGCAAGGTCAGGCCTTTGTCTTTCGGTCACCATGTGTACCAAGGACAATGACCATACTACAGTACTGACTGTACAGCAGGCCCAGGCATGGGCCTAGAGTAACTCACTTTAACCCTCCTCAGACCTCACTGTTCTTATATCTCTGAACAGACCAAGAGACTAAGGCTTACAAGGATTGAGTAAACAATCTGAGGCTACCCAACTAGTTAGAGATGCTGTGAGGACTGGACCCTGCCATGTAGCTCTAATGTTCACAGAACTATTCCGTGAAATGGTTCAAAAACACAAAGGCCAGAGACTCGTGTTCTAACCTGAGACATCCCAAATAGAGAATGACAGCAGTGACTCTGTCAAGTACATCGCAATCTCATGTGGAGTTTCCCCTCCATATTCTCTTCTCCTCCCTCCCCGCCCCCCACACACATACAGAGAGAGAGAGAGAATGTGTGTGTGTTAACAATTCCCTTTGATTATTTATGTTCTTGTAATTTACCTTATTTTATGACTGGGTAAGCTGCTTTAACTGACTTCAATTTATATATCTAAGTAATGAGAAACTAGATCAGGTGATCTCTAAGACCTGCCCAATGCCAATATGCTATGGTCTTTAATGCAGAAATATGAGTGTTTTCTTGAATCACAAATCTGTCTTTTCTCTGTCCCTTAAGTCCCAAAGCTACTTTTTTCTAACACTGCTAAACCCCCCGATCTATCTATACTCATATCCCAAGACCTGTTTTCTCTAATATTTCACTTAGCCCCCATTGCTCCAGGACATCCTGCTTTCTCACAGACATTCCACATTCCCACCAGTCTCCACTGACAGCACTCTGTGACGGCCTCGTCAATAGTGCTGTAGGTTATATAGTTCTGTTCTGTGTGTGTTCATTTCAGCAGCCAGGCTACCCTCTCAGTGGGTGTGCCATAGTAGCTCACAGCACTGCTTTGGTGATGGGCAAGGGGTAACCTTACAACCAATAATAAAGCAGAGGTGGAGTCTACTGTGATGCTGGGAAGGCGGCTAGTTCTACTCTTGTTCTCCCCTCTTCCTCGTACATATTTGTAAACATAAAATTCATCATTCAAGAGCATGACTCAAATTGCATATTTGAGTTCCAAATTTGACACTGTTTTATGTGAATCAAAAATGGATATAGCTAGGTTTCCTTTTGATATAAACAAAGTGATCCTAGGCACTGTAGCTTTATGGATGTCTGCTTAACCCTCTGCTGCATATTCCTGGTGATTACTAAGTCTCAGTTTTCCACACACACAGCACTGTCACTTCTTCCCACTTGCAAGCAGACGTCTATGACCTTCTGGGTAAGAGCAGAGAACCTATGCTTGCTCAAAACCACGGGCTCTGCCTCACCCATCTGGAAGGAACAAATCCCAACCCTTAGGTTTGCACTGAGCAGAGATGGATGCATGTGTTAGCAGTTTGCTAACACTCACCCACTAAAACATAAAGGACACATGACACCCCCAGTGGAAATCCTGAAACTGTCACTCCCTCTGTCCTAAGAGCTGTTGAGACCCTGCTCAGCATTCTGAGAAGTTTCCTGTTTTGTAATAATTGTGAGTGACTACAGATTGACTATCCCGTCTCTGAAATGCTTGGAACCAGAAGTGTTTGCGGAGGTTTTATTGTTGTTTGATTCAGGAATAGCTAGATATACATAATGAGATATTCTGTGAATGGAACCTAATTCTAAAAATGGTATTTATTTATACTTCATAAGTGTCTTACACACATGGCTTGATAATTATTTTTGGTATTTTTTAGTATGCCTGTATGGTACTTGTTGCTTGTTTATAGTACTGGGAATGAAACTCAGAGCTTTTACCATGCTGGGCAAACACTCTTTCATTTACCTACATCCCCATCTCTCTGCCTATGTATTGAATGTGACAATCATATTAATTCAGATATAGAACTTTCCACCTGTGGCAAACCTTTCAGATTTTGGAGCATTTCAGATTATGAACTTGTACTGAAAATGTTCAATGTATCCTGACTACTTAAACTGCATCTAAAAAGTTCTTAAACAGAATTTTAAACTCAGTTAAATCTATTTGAGTTCTAAAACCCTGGTTCTCAACCCTGGCTCCATTATGAAAATCATGTGGAATGGTTCTATAACTATCAGTGTCCACTTCCCTTTCCATCTGGCCGATGCCCTGGAAAGATTTTGGTCTAACCAGCTTCAAGAGAAATAGGGCACCAGCACTTTTTAATCAGGAAATAGTTGGCTATCACTAGTACACACTCTGTTGACCTGCTGGTTGGTATTGTAGCTCACAGGGTTCACAGTTCAGTAAAACTTGATGACTGACCCACCCCCAACCCTCAGCAGCCTATGCAGCGCCTTCTGCACTTCAAAAGCCACCATGTAAGGAGGAAACTTTTTGATCACTTGCAACAGAGAGTAAGTGACTGTGCTGTTCTTGGGTCTAAATAGATATAGATATCCCTCCTGCTCTCCCAAGGGTCAGGTGACAACACTAAAGAGGTGGCAGAAAGACTGTGAGGCCAGATGTGGGGTAGGACTGCTGTAAAAACGCTCCTTGCATTCATAAACTCACATCAGGGATGTGATACTAAAACAAGCCAGTCAAGACCCCAGCATGGGTGGGAGAGGATCCCATAAAGCTCATCCGAGCTGAGGAGACAGTGACAGTTGGTGGCTCTTCAAAGGCGAATGACTTTTCTTCAGGGTGTAGCCTCTGGGAGGGTTGCCTGTGCTCCAGCAGATGCCTCACAACCACGCCCCTGTGAGCAGCGCTAAGTGGGACTCAGTGGGTCAGAAAAAGAAAAAAATGGCACGAAGTTAGAAGGTATGGGGGGGGGGGTGCTGAAGGCAGAGAGGAGTTAGGGGAGGAGGGATGGATATGATCCAAAACACAGTGTATACAGCTCTGAAATTAAAGAATAAACAGCCGGGCAGTGGTAGCACACGTCTTTAATCCCAACACTTGGGAGGCAGAGGCAGGCGGATTTCTGAGTTCCAGAACAGCCAGGAAAAACCCTGTCTCAAACAAAACAAAACAAAGAATAAATAAAAAAAAATAGTACTGAAAATGTATTAAGACAAGGAAATAGAAGGAAACTATTTGGGTTAAGAGGGTCAGCAGAGGCATAAAAGGGAAAAACAAGAGTAAATGAAAGGAGAGCATGATCAAATTATGATAGATGTTTATGAAAATGTCATAATGAAACATTATTTTATATGGTGAATATTGCTAATAATAAGCTTTTACTTCTGTGGGATGTTAACAGATGTTACTTAAGACAAAGGTTTTGAGGTGAAGTTAGTTTGGAATGTACTGGTTTTCTTTACTGTGAGACTCCTAAGAACTTTAAATAGTATGCGAAATTTTAAATGTCTATGATGTGACTTTTCAGGGTGTGGTAATGAATATGCATGAAGGTTAACCTACATGGGATGGGTTTTTAAGACTTGTTTTGGAAAGTAGTCCTTTATACCAGTGGTTCCCATATCCCAGTTAATGAAGGGCAGCATTAGGTATCATTTGGCAAGCTTATTAAAACAATGAATCACAGGCCACACCTGGCTGGGGAGGAGAGAACACATCATTCAAATGAACAAACTGAAGTAATACGTATGCGTCCTCAACGTTGGGAATTAAAGCTCTACAGACCATGATATAGCTGAAGGAGTATTTGAAAGGCTAGGGCTGGGAATATAGATAAGTTGGTAGAGTGCTTGCCTACCATGCCCAGGGTGCTAGGTTCCATTCCTGGCACTGCCCAGAGAGTGGTGGTGCACACCTGTAATTACCAGCACTCAGAGAACAGGAGCAGGAGGACTACAAGCTTAAAGTTATCCTCAGTATCAACCTGGACTACATGAGACCCTCTATTAACATATATATTTAAGGCTACGTCAATGCCAAACAGTGAGAAAGGTCATGTTGAATAGTCCAGATAATAGCATTTGCTACGATCTGGACATGAAGTCTTCCTTTGGAGACCTGGTCTCCAGCGATGGATCCACTCACTGTGAGGTAGCTGGATCATGAGGGTTCTGCCATAATCAGTGGGTTAACTCCTTGAAAGACTGCTGCTCGATAGCATGTACAGGAAGACGCCTGTTCACTGGGGACCTGCTTTTGGAGGATGTTTCCTCCTTGGCCTCTCAGCTGCCACAAGTTGACCAGCTCTGTTCCACCACATACTTCCTGCTCTGCCTCCCCATGACCTAGAAACACCAGAGCCAAGAGGCCATATACTGAAACTAAATAAATTCATGTCAGCTATTTCACCACTGGGATGTCGGACTAACCAAGTTGTTTATTCATTAAAGGAAAAATGCATATATTCATACCTTTATGAAAATAATGCTAAATGGTGGAAGTGTTGGCCAATTTAAACTGCTGCTCCAGTGAATGTCCGGAGTAATCTTCAGAATCTCCGAGAACAGCTATCTTTCGCACTCACTAAAAGCACAGTGTAGTGATGGGTAGCCCATCACTTGCTTTTCACGTTCAATTCCCTTATCAGAGTTGATGGCCCATGGCCAACTCAGAGGGGCCCTCCTCCTCCTATGCAATTTCTCCTCAATAGATAGAGCTCTCAAACTTTCCTTCATATGCTATTACCTGACAGCAGGAATATATGTTCTTCCTTGACTGAAAATTTTAAAATGATATTTGCTTGTCCCTTGATGCTCCCATGTAATCACCAATCAATCACTTTAGTGCTTAAGCAAAGAACCTACTACAGTTACTAGCACACATCTGTACCATCAATAAAGTCTTTTGCATCAAGGATAGCTTCCAGCTTGCTATGTAGCTGGGAATGACCTCATACTTCTGACCCTGTCTCAGCCTCCTGAGTTTTTGGATCACAGGTGTATACCAACCATATCAAGTTTACATGGTGGTGGGGATGGAACCCAGAGATTCACACTTGCTAACAAGCAGTTTCTTAACTAATGTGCCAAGCCTGTACCAGGTTCTGTGTTTATAGGCTATTCCACATGAACTGATACTTGAGTGCCTTTAGGGTCACAAAAGCCTTTAGGGTTAAATAGGCATAATCACTTCCATACAGCAAATAAGAACCACAGAGCTTTCATGTACTAAAAGTGACAAAATCAAAGAATGTGCTAAGGCTCCTACATTCAAAGCAAATAATTACGATGGAAAGTATAGACGCTATATGCAAGAAAAAGCTAAACACAGATCTATTGAGAGCAAATCCACAATAATAAGACTCTATACATGAACACAGCTAACAGCCATGGAACAGTCTCACTACACCCACTGCTGGACTCTTAGGACCCTTCCTCACGTGCAGAGAAATTAAACAATAAGCCTGACCAACTCAGCTGTGAGGCCTGCAGGAGTCAGATTCCAGGCTGTTCTCAGCTGAGAACATCGTCACCACCATGTCTCACTACTGCCATGAGTCTGGGATGGAGTCCCCCACAGCCATGTTACCTCTTTAATTCTCTTGACTAGAGCATTCTGATCGAAAGCAACTGCCTCTGCGCACTGGTGCAGGTGATCCTGGTACCGGAGGCAGAGCTGCAACACCTGCTGAGAGTCGAGCTTCTCCAGTTTGGCATTTGTTGGGGAAGTCTGTCCACTCAGGAGCCCTTTAGAGGAGAGAGATGGGAAAAGTGTACTGAGAAATACTGCTGGAGAACTTGTGACTAACCTAGCTCAAGTTCATGGAGTCAGGGAAAAAATATTTAATTTTGTTTTTTCTGTTTTCTGTAAGTGAAAATCATTACAACTCCCTTTTGTGGGGTCCCAACCACCCACCAGCTGCTTTTGCCAGACACTCCCTGTGTGTTACTTTCTTGGCCTATTTTACACAAGAGAGAGCCAGGAATAACCTTCTGCTCATCACAAAGGGAATCAGTGGCTCCCCCCCCACCCCCTACCTACCCCCCCACAGTGCCGCTGGCCTTAGCACACTACTACAGAGTATCAAGGGCATTACCCCTTTTTGACTGAAAAGGATGGAAATGCACTTGGTTACTAAAATGGTTATCTGAGAAACTGAGAAAAATGTATAAGGAAATTTTAAGAATTTGATACCAAAATTAAAACAAAGGCCAGCTTGCAAGCTAACCAGCCCAAAACAGTTTATCTTTTCCTAAAATGGGTTTGTTTAGCCATATAGCTTCAATAAGTAGAGAGGGCTATGTTCTCAACACAATTATATTAAACCACCTATAGGTGCATATGTTGGGGAAAAATTACAACCATCTACTTCAGAAGAAATCAGTTCAATTAAAGATGCTACTAAACCTGCCTATGGTCAGAAGGCAAAGCCCTGACCTGAATTTAAGCCCATGCACGGTTCTGCGACTGTGGTATCAAGCAAGCTCCTCCTGTATATTCTCAAGAAATACTGGCATTTTATCTATTGTTATTAACCTATTGAAAGTTAAATCTGATAAAATTCCTTAGTGTTAAATAATTGCATGCATCTCAAAAAAATCAAGATAATAGTAACATTTTACAGATTAACATATAAACTATTTTGAGGAAAGTGTTTATATTTTCCAAAACAAAAAAGAAGGGTTATACTGGTTTATATTTTCCCAATTCTTTTTAGTGTTTTGCTTGATAAAAAACAATAGATTCTCTTATCTCCTCTGCATGTAAGTTGCCATTTCTTCTCACAAAGTCTCTGGGAAACTCTACTGGACACTTCTAAGATTGACAGAGGCTTGCAAATGATGTCCAAGTATTATCACAAAAACCATTTGACCTCAGGGACTCCCTTGTAGGGTCTTGGGGCTCCTGTGACACCTGTCCCCCAGCTGGAACATTCTGAGCATCACTCATTATACCCTATCATGCTGTTTTTGACTAGAGCACAAGGAGTCATGTGGCACCGGGATGTGCTGAGCCTCCCTTCTGCTATCAGACCCTTGCTGTTCCCATCCATGGAAACTCAGCCCAATCTTCTTCCCCAGCAGGATGCTACACAGATGACACACACACAGCTGGGCTGTGTCTGAGAATCCTCAGGCACACTACACAGTGCTCACACCTTTATGAGACTCTGCACTAGAGAGAGCATAACATGAGGACCAGAAATTCAAGGCATCCTCAACCAAACAATGAATTCAAGGTCAACCTGAGATACACAAGATGGTTTCAAACAAAATAAAGAATGAATTCTATGCCAGGCTAGAATTTATGGTTTAACTATTTATTTGTAAGTAGGATTTTTTTTTTTTTTTGCACAATTTTCAAACTATAGAAAACCGGAGAGAAACCCAACACATCTAGGTTCCATAAGTCACATTTTATAATATCCAGACCTCAGTACAAATTGTTTCTTCTTCTGAGTCATTAAATATAAGCAGCCGTTAGCTGGGTAGTGATAGTGCAAGCCTTTAGTCCCAAAACTTGGGAAGTAGTGGCAGGTGGATCTTTGAGTTTGAGGCCAGCATGGTAAGTTACAGGACAACCAGGGTGACATAAAACCCTACCTTCAAAACAAACCAACGACTGCTCCCACTCCCCCAGAGCAAGAGACCATGATATCTGGGTCCATAAAGATTTCTGTGTACGTACTTATGGGTCATTTTTCATGTTAAATAAATTAAGTTTCTACATTAGTTTGGAGCAGGGCCACTTCCTCTGTCTTCTAGTTGTCTTTAGGTTGTAGCAGAGATTCACACAAAATAGACATTTACTGAGCTAAAACCTGATCTAATGGACTCTGTTTATAAAGTGGTAGGTTTACATATGGCTAACACTGGACATGCTTTCTTTTTTTAATTTATTTTTTGGACATATTTTCTAAGGAATGCTGAAACCATCCCTTTCGTACAAAAATGAGGAGTGGGCTCCAGGGATTGGGTGCGGGTGCAGACAGACGTCAGCAGAGCCAACAGACTGCCTACTCTATCCACCTATTCATGTAAAGTGCTGAGTGGAAGATTCATCAGGGTTAGAAACTAGGTGACCACTTTTCTGAGTTCTTTTATGTTAAAACACCAAAAGAGCTCAAACATAAAGCACAGTCCAGAGCTGTGTGGTTATTAAATTAGGCTGTTGCCACACTGAATTTTTCAACCTGAGAGCTTGGTTGTAAAATTAGGAATTAATAGTATAATGTTAGACACATATTTTTTAAATGACAGGATAGAGAAAGTGGACTTTATAACTTTGGCAAAAGTTACTGGGAAGGTATAATTAAGCAACAATAGTAATAAAAAAAAAAAAGGAAAAGAAATCCCTCTGTGTGAACTAAATGCTAACGTCTTCTCCAAATTGCCACTTGAAACCCTACAGATCCTTGTTCCCACTTCCCAGTGTTAGAGTTGCTGGTACGCACCATGTATGTGCATGTACACATGCATGTGAGCACACGCATGAATACCTGAGTACTACTCTGGAGGTCAGAGGACAACTTGTTTTACATAAACATTTAAATATTTTTTAGTCTTTAAATGTTTTTATTAATTCCTTGAGAATATCATTCATGTATAAACGGATAATATTCACTGTTCTCAGAGCCTCTTCCCATGTTCCTTTCTTTTTTTTTTTTCTAAATGCATTATTATTTAATACCAAATGGTTGTGATTGCCATTTTAAGGAAAAACATTGACATTTATCATAATTTCAAAAATTGTAACATATTTGAAATATAACAATATCCATAATATTTTAACTGGTTAAAAGAATTATTCAAAACCTTAACATGACAGACATAACACATTATTGAGGATTTGCATACAAACCATGAAATATACACATTTCATACTTTTACAAGCCACATAAAATTGCTTCTTATTGTTTTCTTTTCTTTTTTTATTTACATTGCAAATGATTTCCCCTTTTCTGGGTCCCCACTCCCCGCAAATCCCATAAGCCCTCTTCCGTCCCCCTATTCTTCCATTCACCCCTTCCCACTTCCCTGTTCTGGAATTCCCCTATACTCTTGCACTGAGTCTTTCCAGAACCAGGGGCCACTCCTCCATTCTTTTTGGACATCATTTAATTTGTGGATTATGTCCTGGGTATTCAAAGTTTCTAGGCTAATATCCACTTATCAGTGAGTGCATACCATGATTGATCTTTTGAGACTGGGTTACCTCACTTAGTATGATGTTCTCCAGCTCCATCCATTTGTCTAAGAATTTCATGAATTCATTGTTTCTAATGGCTGAATAGTACTCCATTGTGTAAATATACCACATTTTTGTATCCATTCCTCCAAGAAAGTAGAACCCAGAGAACCAAATAACCCCATTAAAAAGTGGGGTATGGAGCTAAACAAAGAATTTTCACATGAAGAACTTCGGAGAGCTGAGAAACACCTTAAGAAATGTTCAACATCATTAATCATTAGGGAAATGCAAATCAAAACAACCCTGAGATTTCACCTTACACCAGTCAGAATGGCTAAGGTCAAAAACTCAGGAGACAGCAGGTGTTGGCGAGGATGTGGAGAAAGAGGAACACTCCTCCACTGCTGGTGGGATTGCAAGATGGTGCAACCACTTTGGAAATCAGTCTGGCGGTTCCTCAGAAAAATGGGCATGTCACTTCCTGAGGACCCTGTTATACCACTACTGGGCATATATCCAGAGGATTCTTCAGCATGCAATAAGGACACATGCTCAACTATGTTCATAGCAGCCCTATTTGTAGTAGCCAGAAGCTGGAAAGAACCTAGGTGTCCTTCAACGGAGGAATGGATACCCATGTTCCTTTCTTAACTTCTTGTCCTCTTTAAAAAAAATCATTGAATCCACTGAGCTCTGCTTCTGTGCATGGAGCTGTGGAGCATCCACTGGACCCTGGTCTATCTACAGGGAGCCACACCCGACTGAAAGCCGACTCTCCCTCCTAGTAGCCATCAGCTACCATCTAGGGATCAAACCCAGGCTGTGTGTAGCTCTGCAGCCAACACCTTTACCTGCGGATCTCCTTGCCAATCCCATGCTTGGCTTTTTCTGTAGGTTCTAGGAGTCCAACTCAGGGCCTCATGCTTCGCAGCAAACACTCAGCCTGGAGTCAACTCCCGTCCCTACTCTTGCCTCTCTTCAACAAAGATGCTTTCTTACTTGTAGTTACTTAGTGGGTGGGTGTATGGGGGTGGGTGCACGTGTCCTGAGTGCCCTGCTCGGCCAGCCTGTCCATCTTCCTCTTCCCTTTCTAAGCAATCAGAATGGTGGGGCTGGCAGGGCCAGTGAGGTGGCCCAGCTGGGTCCAGCTTGTTGAGTATGCAGTAGAGCCTAGACCTGGATGGTCAGGAAGTGACAGGTAACTGCCTTGTAAACACCCACTGCGCCCTGTCCACCAGTGTAGTACTATCCTTATATAGACTAAGGAAATGAAGGGGAACCACCACATTACAACGCCAGTTGTGCTTCCCCTGTGCAAACCAGAAAGAAATGTATCTCCAATCAACCCACAGACTCTGACCTTTGCCGCCAGAGGCTGGATGTGCTATGTAACAGTGAGCCATGAACTTACTTCCCCTAGAAGAGCTTCAGCCTTCTAAAAACTCTAGAAATTACTGGTGTTGATTACACCTGAGGAACCCACAAGGGCACTAACCATGTCCAAGCCATGTTAGCCAACCTATAAAGGTCACATCATCAGGAAATGTCTTTTTCTTTGTAAGTCACCATATAGCTGGGCATAGTGATGTGCATGACTGTAGTCCTGAACTTAGGGAACAGGGGAAAGAGGATCAGGAGTTCAAGGCCAGCCCTTAGCAGCATAGCAAGTTCAAGATCAGCCAAGGGCTGTATGAGATCCTGTTAGTAAAAAAAAAAAAAAGGCACAAAAAACGGCAGAAATATAAAGAAAGTCTGGGGCAACTGAATGGTAAGGTGCAAAACAGCAACACAGGGACTCAAAAGCCAAGGAAATGCAAAGCAGGATGATGCCTCCAAAACTGAGAACTCCAGGGAAAAGACACTGACAATAGCCTGAAATGTAATGAAAAACAGTGATCCCAAGAAAACAGAGCAGACACGAGATCAGAAGCAAAGCAGTAAGTTCACTTTCAGCCCTTCTACCCAGCATGGTGCTGGAGTTCCAATCAAAGCAACTAAATAAGGAGAGAAAGGCGAGGTGCTCACCTGGAGGGGAGAAATAAAGTAACTTGTGATCACAGGGATGACTTTATATGCCAAAAGCCCTAAATACTGCTTGAATTAATAAACAAAACTTAGTAAAGTAAGAGGCTACAAAGTCAACTCAAAAGTCTTGCACTTCCATGAACAAATGAGAAATGCACAAAGCACAGGAATCAAGAAAGCAGGTCCAATGACAACCACGTCAAAAGCATACAGTGCGTAAGGGACAAGAGGAAGGTCAAGAGAGGGAAGTAAGATCAACAGGAAACAAAATAAAAATTACATTTTCTTGCTTGGAAACAGAGTTCTTAAATCAAGTTTTCAGAAGCCTTTCATAATGGACATTATTTGACACTGATGAAAGGCAGGAGACAAGGCGAGGACTGACTCTTGAAGTTGTCCTCGGGTCTCAGAACATTATTCAGAATTAAATAATGAATCTTTGAAACATTAGTTGAAATAACCCAGACAAAAAAAGGGGACATACTGTCTAATTCCACTTCCATGAAATACACAGAATAGTGAAATTCCTAGAGAAAGAAAAGAGAATAATGGCTGTCACACTGAGGGTAAAAGAACTCAGGAGGTCATAACGGCTGCAGAGGTCAATGTGAGATTATGGGAAAGTGAAGGTTGACGGTCATGGTGAGGCATAACACTGAATGGACCGAAGCCCTGAGCCCAGCCTCAGCAAAGGGTTGAGATGAGGCTTTTTAGGTTAACTGTAGCTAACACTAAGATCAGGTTGATTAATTTTAGGTTTTGCTAAGCAAACATATTCTACAGTACTCCTGTAATGAGAAGGCCAAGAATAGGGGATAAAACAGAGACTGATCAATGGCCAACCAATAATCAGCCCAACTTGATACCCGTCCCACGGGCAAGCACCAATCCCTGACATTATTAATGATACTGCTATGCTTGCAGACAGGAGTGTGTTGTCCTCTGAGAGGTCCCACCCAGTAGCTGACTCAGACAGATACAGATTTCCACAACCAAACAGTGGATGGAGCTTGGAGACTCTTAGAAGAATAGGAGGAAGGATTGCGCCCGGAAGGGGATAGGAACGCCACAGGAAGACCAACAGAGTCATAACCTGGACCTTTGCAGCTCTCAGAGACTGAACCACCAACCAAAGAGCATACACGAAGGCTTCCCAGAACATGCACAGACAGATGTGCAGCTTGGTCTCCATGTGTGTTTTGAACAACTGGAGAGGGGGCTATCCCAAGAGCTGTTTGCTGTACGTGGGATATGTTCTAGCTGGGCTGCCTTGTCTGTCCTCAGTGGGAGAGGAAGCACCTAGCCTCACAGAGACTTGAAGTGCCAGGGTGGGGGATATTCAGGGGAGCCCTACCTGCTCAGAGAGAAGAGGGAAGGATTGTGGGAAGGGTGACCAGGAGGGGGCAGTGAGCTGGATCTAAAGTGAAAAAGTAAAATTAAATTTTAAAAAAAGAAGGTCAAGAGAGGAAAAGTATGATCAATGGGAAACAAAATGAAAATTACATTTTCTTGCCTGGAAACAGAGTTCTCAAATCAAGTTTTCTTTGAAATCTTTATTTTACATCTTAAACTTTTAAAAACTTTAATTTATTTTGTGTCAGGAGAAGTACACACAGCCTAGGGCCCATGTGTGGAGTGAGTGAACAACTTAGGGGATCTGCTCTCTCCTTTTACCATGTGGGCTCCAGGGACCAACCCCAGGTTGCCAGTCTTGGCGGCAAGTGCCTTTTCCCACTGGCCTTCAAAATTTCATCTTTTCTCCCTCTCTAACTATATTGAGCTATGTATAGATGTAGATATCTATATAGAGAATAATACATACACACACACACACACACACACACACACCTTGTAACATGCTATACAGACCAACCCTAATTCACAGAGATCTACCTACCTCTACCTCCTTAGTGCTAGAGTTAAGTGTGTGCACCACCACGTCTGGTTATTTTTATTGGTTTTTATGTGTTAGAGTATTTTGCCTGAATGTACATATGTGCACCATGTATGTATCCGCACCTTCAGAGAACAAAGTGGGTCAGAATCCCTTGACCTGGAGTTACAGATGGTCACGTCTAGGGACCAAACCCTGGTCTTTTGAAAGAGAAGTAAGTGTTTTTAACCACCGAGCTACCTTTCTAATCCCCACAAAATTTCATTTTTTCTTTCACTTTTCCTTCCTCTTTCTTTCTTCCTTTCTTTTCCTCCTTCTCCTCCTTTTCCTCCTCCTCCTCCTCTTCCTCGTCCTCGTCCTCTTTATTTGTTTATGAGACAGGTATTATCTGTATAGTCCTGGCTGTCCTGGAACAAGCTCTGGAGACCAAGCTGGTCTTGAACTCAGAGATCCATCTACTTCTGCCTCCCAAGTGCTGGTATTAAAAGTGTCCCCCATCACCACCCGACTTAAATGGTCATTTTCTAAGGAAAATGGTTATCTATGTACTAGGTGCTTTCTATGAGTTGAATTTCAGATTTATGATAGTAGGAGGAAGTGGGGCCTTATTGAGGTGACTAGGCAATGAGGTTCCTTTATAAAAGGGTTCAACAGAAAGGTCTCCTTCTAACCTTTCAGCTTCTGTCCTATGGGGTCAGCATGCAGGGCATAAGACTGACAGCAAAGCCTGAGCCCCGAGCCCTCATTAAACAACTGTTAGTATCAGATCTTGGGTTGCCCAGCTTTTAAAACTAAAAATAAATCTTGTTCCTTATAAAGTATTCGTTCTTGGGTATTTCATTACAGCAGCACAAAGAGACTAACAAGACTAAAACACTCCAACAACATCTTAGAGACTTAAATACTCAGCATCCCACTCCATTTGACAAATTCCTTTCAAGTAGCTACACTTTAGCGTGTGTGTGTGTGTGTGTGTGTGTGTGTGTGTGTGTGTGTGTGAGAGAGAGAGAGAGAGAGAGAGAGAGAGAGACAGAGAGACAGAGAGACAGAGAGAGAGACAGACAGAGAGAGAGAGAGAGAGAGAGAGAGAGAGAGAGAGAGACTGATTTAGACAGGGACTCTGTAGCCCAGCTCAGGCTGGCCTGGAACTTGCTATGTGGCCCAAGGCATTCCTTTGGACCTGCTGCAATCCTCCTGCCTCAGCTTTCTGAGTACTGGGATTATAAATGTGTCTCTATTACACCCAGTGCATGTCATATATTTAACTCCTATCACTGGAAAGAAATGAATTCCTTTTCGCCTCTGAAGCAAACTTACATCACCCTTGTTTGTGATAGGTGCAGCTTCTAAAGTAAGTCTTTATCTATAAATTGTTTGATGGCAGCCTTTGAAAATGCAGAAAGGCAGTTATATTGAACTACAAGATAAAGAGACACTAAAGATCAGCAAGACCAAGTAGTAAACTTTGCTCCTTCCCCTAGCAACTGCATGTAAATACAATGTATCCCATCATCATCTGGTCAGAGCTTGACTGATCTACATCAATCAATGACATATTAGTGGGTCCATTAGTTAGTTCTCTGACCCCTGGCCCCAAGTTCACTGTGATACTCTATCTCAATCTCTATGAAACCATAAACACAAAGATTTCCACCATGGGGCTGAAAGAGTGGGCTTCCACATTCTAAGTCTCTGAACTCATGAAGATGCTCTAGTTAGCTTCAAACTTGCCCCCACGACTAGCTCTAAGGCACACAGCTGTGAAAACATGCTTCTTTGTATGCATGTGGCTGAATAACACTTATAAGAAATACCACTATTATCAATACCCTTCTTTCATTCTGTGCTGAAGTTTCTCCAGAAGCAGAATGCACCACAACAAGGACAGGGAGAGCTGGACCATCACAGGAGGGTATATGCTGATGCCTCCAAAGCCAAAACAGCAGCTGAGAGCAGCACGGAAGCCAGCAGAAGCCACACCTCCAGAAGGCACTCTGCGCTGCCAGGGAGACAAAGCAAGGAAGGGATCTAAAATCACACGGATTCTGAACAGGACCATGTGTAGTTCATGTTGAAGTTAATGCAATTAAGATTAGGGAAATGGGTTTGCAAACTGGTTAAATCTGCAGCGTTCAGATATTTATACAGCAATTAAATGAGATCCCCTATGCCACATCTTTAAACTAAAAAAGAAAAAGGGAGAAGGGGAAAAGTAGTTGCTATTGTTAATGGCAAAGGAGAACTGTGTGCACTCAACCACTTTTTATATATGACTAGTTAAAAAAAACAAACACTAAAATGAGTAGTACCCTGGACTCTGGGGCGAGCCTATCCACTGAGTATAAAAATACATAGGAAGTTCACCTATCCTACCAATGTTTATATATAATATTTCTCTATAGACAATATAAAGTAAAGCACATTGGAAGAAAATAAAGAATTTAACCAGAGCAGGCTAGAGAGTCGGCCCAGCAGTTAGGAGCACTGTGCTACTCTTCCCAAGGAATGAGTCCTATTCCCAGCACCTACATGGCGGCCCAAGCATCTGAAGCTCCAGTCCCAGGGGATGTGGCCTCTTCTCAGCACAGGTACACATGTGGGTACACACTCAGACACACAGGCAAGCAGATGCTAATACAGAAAATAATACAACAAATAACTCTGATTTTTTATGAATCAAGAATAAGGATACTTCAATAAGAAATTCCAAAACACAAATCTGTGGTGGTTAATACTGTTAACTTGACAGGCTTTTAGACCCACACTGGAATCAGACCTCTGGGCATAAGGGAGTTTCTAAATTGGTTTACAACTAAGGCAAGAAGAACTACCTTAAATTCAGGCACCAACATTTCAGGACTGAATAAAAGGGAGAAAGTAGTACAACAAGCATGCATGACTCTGTGCTTCCTGACGACGCCAAGGCCCAGCTGCACCCTCGCCTTCCCTGTTTGAGGAACTGTGAGCCAAAGTAAAGTAAACCAAGCCCCATTTAAGCTGCTTTTGTCAGAACAATGAAAAAGGAAAGGGCCTGATGGAGCAGCTCTCTCTCTCAATGGCTCAGAGGTGTGTACTGAGCTTCCAGGGACCCGAGTGCAGGTGCAGCACACTGGATGTCTCCCAATCTCCTCTAACCCCAGCTGTGAGGGAGCCCTCCAGCTTCCTCTGACACCTGCAAACAAGTGGTAGTCACTCACGGAAATAGACATGTGCACATAAATAAGACATTACAAATACATCTTTTTAGAAAGAAAAACGTATAGGTGGAGGGAGAGAAGGAGAGTGGGAAGGAGAGAGAGAGAGAGAGAGGGAGGGAGGGAGAGGGAGGGAGAGAGAGGGGGAGAGAGAGGGAGAGAGAGAGAGAGAGAGAGAGAGAGAGAGAGAGAGAGAGAGGGGGGGGGGAGAGAGATCCCCTTCCAGTTCTGACATCCTATGAGCCTTATATGCTATAAAACACAAATAACTTTCTGGTGCTCACGGAAGAAGAGAGTTCTTCTCTGATAATGACGCCCCTAAAACCAAAGGGTTTCCAAACTGAGGTAAGAGGCAGATTTACCACTTAGCTCAACAGGAATGAACATGAATGGCTGCCCTAATTCTGAACCATGTTATTTTCCTCTTTCAGCTTTTCCTTCCTGGATGCTGTGCTCACAACCCTATTGGATCAAAACCATAAGCACTCCCTGACCTCTCCTGCAGAGCTATCCCAGAGAAACAAACTTAGATGAGGACTTACACAACCAGATTTTTATAAAAACTCCAGTGTTTTTTTGAATGCCCTCAAGCAAGACATAATAATTAAATGGTATAATAATTAAAATGCTGTTTTCAAATAATTTCCAAATGATATGGCAAATGTCAGAATGTTAATCAAAACTGTGACATAAACTACACATTCAGTATAATTCTAACTGTAAGCAAATGCATATCCTAATGTCTGGCCACAGGAAGAAGAAAAATCACATAACAAGTGTTATTGGTAATGCCTAAATGATAGAATGTTTTAATTTTCTTTTTTGTAATTTTTCCCATTTCTTTAAAATAACCATATCATTTGTTATCAAAATATGAGCACAAAAAGCTATCTTGGATTTGTAACACAGGAGGTGAAATAAATCCTTTCAAAGAAGGAAGGCTGGAATTAAAAAGTCCTGTTTATATCTCAGCCTGTCCTTTCGGTGGTTGCTAGGCATACTGCTGCCTTTAAATTAATTGGTACTCACGGAACAGCTGGACAATATCGGGTTTTATGGAGGATGTGGAACAACAGGGCTCAACCGAGGAAACAAGCACACAAAGTAGCATAAATACTCTGAAGGGTAAATTGAGTGTGGTAAAGAAGATGCGTGCACGCTGGGACAACAGCTTGTCACCAATCACCTGCTCTAGAGAAAACTCTTGTGCATGTATAAAAAGTGTGAGAAAGGTTGTCTATTGCAGAATTTTCAATAGTGAGACAATAGAAAACTCAATCATTAGTAGGACAAAGCTAAATATACAGCAATGGATAGGTAAGGTGTATCTCAAAATTATAAGCATGGAAAACATTTCAGAAGCATATGGAGCTTGCACATAGAATACTATTCATACATGCGTGAAATGCATATATTGTGCAGAGATAAGCAGATACGCAGGAAAAATCAGTCATGGAAAACACAAGAGTCAGATGATGATTTCCTATATTGTTGTTCCATAGGCACAAAGACAGAATATCAGAGAACATTAAAAAGGATGGTGTATTAGTTTCTTTTCTTGATGCTATAAACAAATACCTATCAAGGCGAAATCTAAGATAGAAAGAATTTTTTTAGCTCACAATTTGAGGAGCCACAGTCTACTGTGGTAGGGAAAGCACAGCATCAGGGCTCTGAGGAGAGGGGGCCTGGGAGCAGCTGCTTCCTCACATCGCACCTAGAGGGAGGCAGAGATGAAGGCTGGTTCTGCTGCCTTGACTGTTTCCCCATTGTCATTCAGTCCAGGCCAAGCCCGTGGGGTGGTGGTGTCCACACTCAGGGCGGGTCTCTCCCCTTGTCCTCTCTGGATACATGCACAGATACTACTGAAAGTTGTCACTAATGTCCTAGACATTAATCAATTCTTTATTTATACTGTTTATTTTTGAGAGTATCTCGTGTATCAAGCTGACCTCAAACTTGCTATGTAGCTAAGGCTAGCCTTGAACTCTCCTGATCCCGCCTCTACCTCCTAATGATTGGGATTAGAAACATGTACCACCTGGCCTCTAGGAGACTCTCAATCTAATCAAGCTGTCAAAAATTTGACATGGGATAAGAGATTTAAGTTTATTTTTCTTGAAGGGACCAAAGATCTGAAATTATTAAAATCTGATAAAGATGAATGAATAGAGAGAAGTTACTTCTTTATGCCAAGATACTATAAAGACGTCTTAATAAATCCTATAAACATTAGTGATCCCTACTATGGCAATCTCTGCTGAGGACAAGGCTCTGTCTCTGCACAGCAGGCGTTCTTAAAATCTTTGGAATATAAGAGGCCTCTGCAAAGTTGATAGAAACATAGTGCTTTTTCCCAAGAGGGCTTGGTACACCTTGCCCTCAGCTCCAGGTAACCTAGAAATAACTATGAACTTTCTTTAGTCATGTGGTTGATGAGGTAATTTCTAGTTGTGGTAAGAGTTAGCAAGGCTAGACAATTAAAGAGATGGTGACACAGTGGGTGCTCGGAGAGATAGTCTATGACATAAACAAGACTTTCACTTGGAGCAGGGCTCCTAGAATGACTACTGGTCAAAGTCTTCAAATCCAGTGCTAGGCATACAGCTAAAGGTCTGTCTGTAGAAGCAAATGACCACCGGGTAAGCAGTCCAAGAAATGTTCTTAGGCTCAATCAGCCTTAGTGAAAAGCCAAGGTTATAAGTTGTAGCTGATAACAAAGATTAAGAAAACTTACTCATATTTCATAAATTTTTCCTTTATTTGTGCATCTTATTTAATAACATTTCATCTGGCAAATTTGAAGCCAATGTTTGGCTAGTGTTTGTGCATAGCTTTTCCAATAACACATTGCATTACTTTCAGAAAGTCCAGATCAGTGGAAAACTATGACTCTCTGAGTCAGACTTGGTGAAATCTGGGGGTAAATGGTTGCTGAGACCTAGAAGCCACAACAGATGCAAAAGGCACAGTGTACTAGATAGGGTGTAACATCTAGGAAGACACATGTCACATGGCTTATGAGCTGGCACCTGCCAAGGGACATGATAAACTGTATTCTGATATGCAGAACATCTATAAATACTGTGAACATACATATGAACATCTCTAAACGTGAACATCCAACATGTATGTGAATATCTGTAAATAGAATCACCATCTCAGAGTGCTTCTCACTCAGACGCTCTAGACTGTGGCATTCTGGAACTAAAGAGTTCCGGAAGTACCCTGTTCTAAGCTTCACATCACAGAAGAGCTCTAGTTTTTGTTCCTTCTTTCACTGTCTCTGTCTCTCATCTTTGCATACCAGCCTCGGCCACTTCATCATGCCTGCCTCTTCCCCAGGCCTTGATTTCCTCTCCTCCTAACCCTTGTCTCCACCATGAGCTACTTACCTCCTGCCTCTCAGGATGCAGAGGAAGCACCACAAGACTAGACAGTTGGGATGGCGTAGGAACTAACAGCCCACTTAAGAAGCCTTGTGCCTCTTTTTCTCTTTCCCGAGAATGCCTTTCCCCCATCTATTTTTCCAAACTACTTTATCCAGTTTTCAGAAATGAAATCTATTCCAAATGAAAGCTATGCTACATTGCAAGTGCACAGTTCCCTAAGACATCCCAAGATCTTTAAGTAAATGATAAAGAAAACTGGACTGTTTATTAAGATAGGCTGTTTTCCCACCTCCCCTGGCCCTAGAGAAAATTCCAAAACGTTAGGGCTTCTCCTAACTGTCACAAAACTGGGGTCACTACTGGAATTTGGTGAGCAGAAAAGTTCACTAGCTCCAAAACAGTGCAGTGCACACACAATGAAGAGTAGTGCACACACAATGAGGAGTAGTGCACCCAAGATGCCAGTGGGGTCTGCAACCCCTTCTCCTCTAAGCCTGGACCACCAATGTTCATTTAGATAGCTTCAAGGGATTCCAACCTGAATTTGGCCAATCTTGACACTGCTGAGTTTTTAGAAATATGGACAACTAGTCACCTGAACCTGGCTGCCCAAATTTCCAACAAATTCACCTAGAACTGGGGGGGCAGGGGAAGCAGATGCAGGGCCTTCCTTCCAAGGTTGACTGCTAAAGCGACTATTCTGCGCTCCGTGTTACCATGTCTTAGGTACTTCTTCCTTCATCACAATTGCAGGACTACTTTGAGACAAAAAAGCAACAGAGCTCATTCCTCCTTGATGCTAAATCAAGGTAATTACACAACCCCCTTCAGGGATCAGCACACAGTGGCCCTCAGCCTGGAGAGGAGCCAGGACCCACCCCTGTTCCCCAGCTCCTGCTGCAAGGCAGACTCCTTGATAAGAAAGGCTCAGCTTTTATAGCACAGCAATGCTACTCAGAGTCAGCCATCCTTCCATTCCTTCTTCAGCTCATTTCCCTATAATTCTTTCCCCTGTCTTCATGCTCCCCTCCCCATCATGCTGTGCTATTTGTATGACAAGAAGAAAAAGAGTTGCTTCTGGCCAACTGTGACATCAACTCATTCTTATTCAGTGATGCCCAGCAGGAACCTTGCTCTTGAAAATACGTTTGCTCAGTTCTGAAGCAACACCGACGATTAACTTCCTTCTGTTTGCCCTCCCTATGTTCGTGATCTATTTACAGATCTTCTGAAACATTTCTATGACACAAGGCCCTATAAGTGTGCACAAAGAACTGTCCAGGAAGTCTCAGCAAGCTAAAATATTGCCCCTAAGTTACTAGAAAGGGTAACATAACAAGATGACTTGATCATTTTTAACCCCAGAAAAGATATTTCTGTTTCAGCATTGTGAGAAAGAGCTAATAGATCCAAACAAACAAAAATAAATAAATAAAAAAGTAAGCCCTAGACTATTCTAGATCATTTGTTACTCATGGGAGGGAAACAAGAAAAATAGCAATGATGCATTATACTACTTTCTGCTATATACTTCTTCATCAAGGCACCATTTAGATGCTTTTGAAAGCCAACACTTTTACTCTACACATTAAGCAGTATAAAATTCAAAGAACTTGCTAGAAAATATGGTTCTGTGTTTTAAGTGGCCAGCAGTGATAGTACCTCAGATTGTCAGGCTCAGGTTCTCCCTTGCGAGGTCTCCTAGGCCCCACTCTCTGGCAGTGGAGCGCCCCTCTAACCTGAATGCACAGCTGCTGGAAAGGCATCATTCCCAGGTCTAAGCATCAGGAAGCAGACACTGCCTCCAGTGTTGCCTGATGCTGTCATGTTCTGAGATATGCACAAGGAACCCAAGCCATGGAGCCGTGACAGGGCACAGCACTAACAGTTCTTTCTGGGCCTCTCAGGGCCATGCTACAGGAATGAATTAATTTAGATCCAAATCCTACCTAGCAGTGATTGGAGAGGTGCTATTCTGAGCTCAGTAATCCTCAGGCAGATAGCGCTGTTTGTGAGTTCCAACATTTCTCAGAAATACAAATTGAAGTAAACTAAAGAAGGAACAAGAATAAAAAATCTATCTTCCCCTGTAACTGTGACTCTTTAACAAAATTCCAGGATTTTGTGTAGCTTAGAGATATAGCACTTGCCTAGCATGTCAGAGATCCTGGGCTCCATCCCTGGCAACAAAACACACACACACACACACACACACACACCACATACACACACACATATACACACACACACCACACATACACACACACATAACACACATACACACATAACACACATATACACACACATACACACACACACACACACACACACGACACATGCACATTTATAGAGAAAAAGAAAATCATAGGTTGTTGCACTGCTGCAGCTGCTGAGTTTGTTTAAACCTGAAAAAGACAAAGGAAGCAGCTCTGAAGGTTATAATTACAGAAAATTGCTCAGGTGACTTCATCCCACCCACAGCTCAGATGAGTACTTTATAAGCTAGTGTTCTGGAAGGGTATAACTGCTAAGCATGGGTTTCATATGCTCCATTTAAACATTACTTTATCAACACAATTGGTAATGACTTCTAAATGAGGGTAGCAATTTCCAACAAGAGTGCCATAAATTCCGATTCGTATTCACTCTGGGCTTCACTCTCATGGCCCTGAGAGCCCCAGAACCACAGATGGATTGTTCCCTGGCACAAACAGTAAAATAAAAGTACAACGATTTCATAACCCCCTCCTCCTTTCCAAGAGCACTGCATATGTCATTACTTGTGTGCTAAGTACATCAGCACAGAGTGTTTGCCCTGACTGGGAGACTACCACCAGGGCAAAATTGACAAAGAAAAACAATTAAATCTGAAAGATACCTGCTGCCCTCCCTTTCCAAAAATACTCCCACCTCATTGAAAGTTCACTCATGACCAGAGAAACTCTCCAAGCCGCTAGGCCTTGCTGGCTCAGAGGAGCCAGTTTAAGAAAGCACTCTCCTTTCAGTTCGGCCACTATCCTGCCTCCCCATCAGGCGTCTTGTCCTTTGCTTTCATCCTCCAGCCACCGGTCTTTCGGCCCTTCTTTGAGACAGCTCAGACTTGCTCCTTCTACTGTCCCTAACTCAGCCAGGACTTTGATCCATGTATCATTAGAAAACTATAGTGACTACCTAACTGGGTTGTCCATCTCAGACCACTGCCCCAGTAATTACCCACAGATACAGACTTTTTCAAAGACTTATTTTTGTCTATGTGTACATGTGTGTGAGACTGTGCAAATGCCAGTGACGGTAGAGATACATTTGATCCCTTGAAGTTGGAGTTACAGGCAGTTGTAATGGCCTGATGTGGGTACTAGGGTCAGATCTCTGGTCCTCATGATAGAACAGAAAGTGCTCTTAACCTCTGAGTTATCTCTCTAGCACCCCCTCTGCCCACCCCCAATCCCACAGCTTTGAAAGTGTCAATGTTATGTTTCCTGCTGCAACAATAAAATCATAATAGCAGTTGTAATTTCTAGGCATTGCCTTCAAATTCCTTTCTTTAGCCTGAAGAGCCTCCAGCAATCATTGGAGCCAAGTACTGTGCCTATGAGTACCACTTTCTAAACTTGAGACCCGTAAAAACCCACACTGAATTGTCATTGTTATCTGTACCTTATCCATGTACAACTGGTTATTTTTAATTTAAATGTATAACTTGATATACTGCTTTTAAATGTTATTGTAGCTTTAGTCCATTGAGTCTACTGGAACCATTTTGACCAATTCCTGGCATCCACCCATGTTAGACAATTTATCCAGTATCACCTGATATGGGTGCTGGGATCAGATCTCTGGTCCTCATGATAGAACAGTAAGTTCTCTTAACCTCTGAGCCGTCTCTCCAACAATCCCCCCCCCCAAAAAAAAATCCCACAGCTTTAAAGGTGCTGGTGTCATATTTCCTGTTGCAACCGTAATAGCAGGCACCCACATCCAGTATATAAACGTGATTTATGTCTCAGCAAAGAAGAGTGAGTGCATAGTTCATCCAGGGCTCTTTGGGAAGCAGTAAGTCAGCTGGCATGCTAGGGAACAAGCTCAGGTGTTTAGGTCAGACCCCGACATCTATAGATTTTCTTACACACTTACTTTGGAATTTGTTAGGTTGCAAAGGACACAAGTAACTAGAGACCCTGTCGTGGAAAGGGCAAGCTCAGAAGGTAGGGAGAGTCGGAGCTGATGGATGAAGCCATGGTGAGGTCTTCTTGGAATCAACTCCCTGCTTTAGCATCCTCTCTTTCCCTTGTCGAAGCTTCTGGCATTTCTCGTACTCCACAATTCATTAAAGACCACAGTTTAATAATTCCACTCACAAGTTCTTCCAATAGCCTGAAGAGGAGGAATGAACAGAGGCAGAAGCCCGGGAGGGACAGCACCGTGGGAACGAAAAAGCAGAAACCTTTGACCAGCTCACTAGACTTCTAGAATTCTGTCTGGGGTTTAACAACTCATATCCTACCTATCATTTTCAGCTAATTATCTTTCTCAGTGGCAGAAAATATGGATGAGAAGGAGGAGTTCCACAGCTAGGTCCTGACCGGCCCCTTATCACTGCCTTTTGCTCTGCCCACACATTCTCCTTTCCTAACCATCCTCGCGCCCACCAACTCAGAAGCATCTCCCAACTCGACTCACTCACACCACGGTTTTCTACCTGCCTGTGTTACATTTTCTTCCCTGTTCACTTAGAACAGACTTTAAAATTAGACCTTTAGCATGCTCTTTGCACAGCTACCTCAGCCACCTCAAATACCTTCCCCTTTTCTCTTTTGTGATTCATTTAACTATGTCATTAGCAATCTTGAAAAGGTAAAGAGGATGATGAAGCAGGCGAGCTCAGAAAAACCTCCACTCTAGTAGGATGAGCCATTAAATGCCATGTCTAGTGCTGGGAGTAGTAACACGCGTCTCTGATCCTAGCACTTAGGAGACAGGCAGGACGCCAGCCTGGTCTACACAGTGAGTTCCAGGACAACCAGGACTATAGTAAGACCCTCTTTCAAAAAGACAAAACCTTCTAGTCTAATACAGAAGTAAAGGCTTGTAAGACATAAAGGCAGGAGGTGGCTGCTAGTTTGCTCTGGAGCTCAAGTTACAAGGGGGGAGGGGAGATAGGATGATCACTTGAGATTTTCAGGTCCGTGCCCAAATATAGCAGAAATCACATACTCAAAGGGGTTACATTGCTAGAACTGGGCTTAATGAAGATTCCAGAAAAAAATGTACAAAAGTGCAGACTAGCTGTGATGTTGCATGCCTTTAATCTCAGTATTTGGGAGGTTGAGGCAAGATCTCTGCAAGTTCAGAGCAAGTGGGTTAACAGCGAGGGTTACATAGGAAGACTCTCAAAACACCAGCCAAGCACACAACCAACAAAACAGCAACAAAACCAAATCATTCGAGGTTATAAAGCCAAGTGTGTGCTTAGCATATGGAAAACCCTGGAAGGGGTTCGCCTGCACCAAAGGTAAAAAACTCTATAAATGCATATTAAAATATATTTATTTGTGAAGGCTGGGAAAATGACTGAGTGGGTAAAGTACTTTCTGCATATATATGAGGACTATAGCCCACATTAAAAAAAAAAAAAGGTCGGGTACAGCAGCGTAAGCTTGTAACCCCAGCATAGTGTGTGGACGCAGGAAGATCTGGGAGCCAAAAGGGCAAGCTTTAGTCCAGTAAGAGACTTTATCTCAAATAAATAAGGCAGATGGGCTGAGGGCGTGGCTTAGTGGATAAGAACACTTTCTGTACAAGAATGAGAACCTTGAGTTTGGAACTCATGTTAAAAAAATGAAGCAAGACAGAACAAGAGTAGAGCATGTGTGTGCCTGTGCCTATAAGCCAGCAGTGTGGGGTATGGAGACGGGAATAGCTATGACTTGCTGGGGACCAATCTAGCTTCAGATTCAGTGAGAAACCATGTCTTAGGTAATAATAAAGACAGTAGTAGGCCAGGATACCAGATGTCCTCCCCTGGCCTCAATCCACACCTGTACACACACATAATAAATAAATAAATAAATAAATAAATAAATAAATAAATAAATAAAAAATAAATGAAGGTGGAACACTGACTGAGGAAAGACACCCCAAATTTAACCTCTATTCTCCACACAAAGTTGCATGGTTAAGCACACCCACATACAGACAGTGCATATACACACACCACACATGTATGTATATAAGTGTTTGCGTATATGAGTCTAGGAGAGTACTTTGGTCAGAGATAGTTATCTTTCTACATACTTTTTAACTGAATTCACAGAATTTGCCTCAACAACCTGTATTTTACCCCTAAGCTGAAATGACTGAGACTCAATTGTTACCAAAATCAGAATAGAGATGAACCAAGGCCGAAATAAACAAGCCTCAGAAGCATAGTGCCTCACCAGAACTTATGGCAAGCTGGGAGAGGACTGACTTCACCCTGCTAACTAACTGAGATGCTCCTGTCTAGACGCCCTTGGTCCTGTTTCCATAGAACCCCCTCACTGTGTGGGGCTGCATGGAGACTGCTTCAGTCTTGGCAGACACTGCCGGGAAGCACTGCAGGGTGGTAGCAGCTCTCTGGCCAGCGCTGCCATTAGCCCTCCCTCGTGCTCAGAGCAGTCTCAAATGGCTCTCACCTGTTCTCATGTGTGTCCTCCTCATGCGTGTGGTCGCCTTTCATTAATGATTAACCCTTTGTCCTGGTTTCCCTTATTGTACAATTATGAGATGCTGTCTGACCGGGTGGGTTTATCGATAGGCTTATCTAGTACTGGTCAAGGATCACATCCAATAAAAACAGTGGGTGTCATTGTTAGGCTTACTTTACTTTGTTTACAGATACACTGCTTTTGTGTTGGATATTAACTATCCATATCCAACCATTCCTTCTTGCTGATGTCATAATCTAAGTAACTGGCAGTCTTGACACTATTATCCTTCCTATTTGAGGTTTGGGCTAGATCTTAAACGTTTTACTGTTTTCAATTGTGTGTTTATAAATGGAGTCTCTTGGGAGCCAGGAAGAGAGTTCAGAGGTAGAGCACTTCCTTTTCTTGCACAAATCCAGGTTCAATCTCAAACACTTCAGAAAATAAATAATCACAATCTTAAATTTTATAAGGCATGGTGGCATGGTGGCATATAATCCCAGAAGGTGAAGGCCAGTTTCAGCTATCTAGTGAGTTTGAGGCCAGCCTAGACTACATAGGACTGTTCTCAGAAGGAAAGAAAAACAGAACAAGGGACTGGAGATAGACTCCAATTGGTAGAATGCTTGCCTCATGTATAAGGACCAGGGTTAGAGCCTCAGAAACCCATAAGTGGGGCATCATGGCCCATGCCTAAAGTTCCAGCACTGAGATGTAAAGATGGGGGTGGGGGGTGTTGCTGAAGGTCATCCTCAGCTATACAGTGCACATGAAGCCTTTTCAACTGTCTCAAAAACTAAAAAAACAATAAATAATCATCATTACCTGTCACTTGTTTCACATAATGTAGCAATATCCTAAGGTAAGCCTAGGCAATTTAAAAATTGACCAGACAGAAAGAGTTCTTGCTCTGTCAACAATGGTATTATGTGATCTCCTATAGTCTTTATATCATGGATCTGCCCTGTTAAGCATTTTATGATCATTTGAAAAAATTCCACTTAGGATGTTAGTTGTAAAAATTAAAAAATAGAAAAAGCAAAAAGCTTCAACAATACAGAAACATAACTGCATAATAGGGTTGAACAAATATTCATCTTTTTGTTAAGATTTATTTATTGTTATATGTAAGTATTCTGTAGCTGTCTTCAGACACACCAGAAGAGGGCATCAGATCTCATTATAGATGGTTGTGAGCCATTATGTGGTTTTTGGGATTTGAACTCAGAACCTTCAGAAGAGAAGTCAGTTCTTAACCGCTGAGCCATCTCACCAGCCCACACATATTTACTAGCAATCTGAAACTATCTAGAAAAATGGATGATGGGGAGGTGTGGCTTACAGTCAAGGCATGCAAAAACACTTTAGGGTTTTATAGGACTCAAGTGAATGTGCTACCAAGAAACTTTAACCTGAACTACACTGAAAGAAATCTAGCATGCATACAAAAAGGCCCAGCCTGTGGAAGACACAGAGGATGTAGACTGCATTTGGAATAGGTGCACAGTTGCACAGGTCAAACTCTAGAAGGACAACATGGAATGCATGTAGGTTTCTAATCAGAGGCCTGAATGACACAAGATCATGTCACTCAAGGAACCACCTCAGCCCAGAAAGACAACTACTCTATAATTTTTAAATGAGTACAAATTACCTTATGAGAGTAAAAGATATTTCCATTTTGGAAGGAAAAGCTCTTAATAGTGCTTGGAGAATATTATGAAAATGAATGTTCAGATAGTCCTTGTTCAAATGTGTACTGGCTCATTCATTTTTTTTTTTTTTTAGGTTTTTTTTTTTTTTTTGTCTCTATGTTTTTGTTTTGAGACAGGGATTTTCTGTATAGTTCTGTCTGTCCTGGAACTCACTCTATAGACCAGGCAGGCCTCAAATTCAGAGATCTGCCTGCCTCTTTCTCCCAATTACTGGACTTAAAGGCATGTGCCACCATATCCAGCTTCATTAAATATTTTTAAAAGCAATTTTGGTCTTCCTTCTTCTTGAGCTTCATATGGTCTGTGAATTTTATCTTGGGTATTGAGAGCTTTGGGGCTAATATCCACTTATCAGTGAGTGTGTACCATGTGTGTTCTTTTGTGATTGGGTTACCTCACTCAGGATGATATTTTCTAGTTCCATCCATTTGCCTAAGAATTTCATGAATTCATTGTTTTTAATAGCTGAGTAGTACTCCATTGTGTAAATGTACCACATTTTCTGTATCCATTCCTCTGTTGAAGGACAGCTGGATTCTTTCAAGCTCTTGGCTATTATAAAGAAGGCTGCTATGAACATAGTGGAGCATGTGTCCTAGTTATACGTTGGAGAGTCTTTTGGGTATATGCCCAGGAGAGGTATAGCTTGGTCTTCAGACAGCACTATGTCCAATTTTCTGATGAACTGCCAGACTGATTTCCAGAGTGGTTGTACCAGCTTGCAATCAAACAATGGAGGAGTGTTCCTCTTTCTCCATATCCTCGCCAGCATCTGCTGTCACCTGAGTTTTTGATCTTAGTCATTCTGACTGGTGTAAGGTGGAATCTCAGGGTTGTTTTGATTTGCATTTCCCTGATGACCAAGGATCTTGAACATTTCTTTAAGTGCTTCTTGGCCATTCAATATTCCTCAGATGAGAATTCTTTCTTTAGCTCTGTACCCCATTTTTAATTGGGTTATTTGATTCTCTGGAGTCTAACTTCTTGAGTTCTTTGTATACAGTGGCTATTAGCCCTCTATCAGATGTAGGATTGGTAAAGATCTCCCAATTTGTTGGTTGCCATTTTGACCTATTGACAGAGTCCTTTACCTTACAGAAGCTTTGCAATTCTATGAAGTTCCATTTGTCGATTCTTGATCTTAGAGCATAAGTCATTGGTGTTGTGTTCAGGAACTTCTCCCCTGTGCCCATGTGCTCGAGAATCTTCCCCACTTTCTTTTCTATTAGTTTCAGCGTATCTGGTTTTATGTGGAGGTCCTTGATCCACTTGGACTTGAGCTTTGTATAAGGAGATAAGAATGGATCAATTTGCATCCTTCTGCATGCTAACCGACAGTTGAACCAGCAGTATTTATTGAAAATGTTGTCTTTTTCCACTGGATGCTTTTAGCTCCTTTGTCAAATATCAAGTGACCATAGTTGTGCGGGTCATTTCCGGGTCTTCAAATCTATTCCATTGATCCTCCTACCTGTCTCTGTACCAATACCATATAGTTCATTTTTTTAATAACTATTGCTCTGTAATACAGCTTGAGCTCAGGGATGATCATTCCTCCAGAAGTTCTTTTATTGTTAAGAATAGTTTTTGCTATCCTGGGTTTTTGTTTATTCCAAATGAAGTTACAAATTGCTCTTTCTAAGTCTATGAAGAATTGAGTTGGAATTTTGATGGGGATTGCATTGAATCTGTGGATTGCTTTCAGCACGATGGCCATTTTTACTATATCAATCCTGCCAATCTATGAGCACTGGAGATCTCTCCATCTTCTGAGATCTTCTTTGATTTCTTTCTTCAGAGACTTGACGTTCTTATCATATAGACTTTCACTTGCTTGGTTAGAGTCACACCAAGGTATGTAATATTATTTGTGACTATTGTGAAGGGTGTGCTTCAGTCCCTCTTAGAAAGGGGAACAAAATACTCACGGGAGCAAATATGGAGACAAAGTGTAGAGCAGAGACTAAAGGAAAGACCAACCAGAGACTGCCCCACCTGGGGATCCATTCCACATAAGGTCACCAAACCTAGACACTATTGTGGATGCCAAGAAGTGCTTGCTGACAGGAGCCTGATAGAGCTCTCTCCTGAGAGGCTCTGCTAGAGCCTGACAAATACAGAAGTGGGTGCTCTTAGCTAGTCATTGGACTGAGTACAGGGTCCCCAATGGAGGAGTTAGAGAAAGGATCAAAAGAGCTGAAGGGGTTTGCAACCCCACAGAAAGAACAATATCAACTAACCAGACCCCCCAGGGGTCTAAGGTGGCTCTCAGGGACTAAGCTACCAAACAAGGAGTACCCATAGCTACAGGCACACATGTAGCAGAGGATGGCCTTGATATGCATCAATGGGCGGAGAGGCCCTTGGTCCTGTGAAGGCTTGATGGATGCCCAAGTGTAGGGGAATCCGAGGCCAGGGAGGCAAAGAGTGGGTGGGTAGATTGGGGAACACCCTCATAAAAGCAGGGGGAGGGGAGATGAGATAGGTGGTTTCTGGGATGAGGGGGAAACTGGGAAAGGGGACATGTGAAATGTAAGTAAAGAAAATAATTTTTTAAAAAAATTTTTTTTAAAAAAAGCAATTTTGGCATACTCTGTAACTTTCATAAAACTGCTATTATAGTGTCTTTGTTTATGACTGTCAAATATTCAAAACATTCCAAATTTTCTCCAACTGAAAAATATTCAAACTATGATATATACATAAATACAAACACCAAGAATGAACGGGAAAAGTCTTGATAGTACAAATAACTCCTGATTGCATTACTCTGAGTGGAAAAAAAGCCAGACTCAAAAGGATATACACTGTAACGGTTCCATACAGCACTGGGAAAGACAAACTCCAGAACAGGAGGCAGATCAGTGTTAGCGTGGCACAAAGGTCAGAGATGAGACTGGCCGTACACAGGAGAAGTTTTGAGGAATGGTGCAATTACTGTATACCTTGGTTATGAGGGTGTTAACATAATGGTATGGATCCAACAACGTTCTCAGAACTACATATTAAAACAGGTGCGCTTTGTTGCATTTAAACTATATCTTAATTTAAAAAGAATTAAAGGAAAATTTGTTGAAGTAATACAAAGAATAGAGATTTAGAAAGAACAAAAACAACCATTTTTTTAAACTGAGGATAGGGTTGGAAAGATGGTTCAGCAATTAAGAGCACTGATTGCTCTTCCAGAGGTCCTGAGTTCAATTCCCGGCAACCACATGGTGGTTCACAACCATCTGTAATGAGATCCAATGCCGCCTTCTGGTATATCTGAAGATAGCTACAATGTACTCATATACATAAAATAAAATAAAGTCCCGAGAAGAGGGCTGGAGAGATGGCTTAGCAGTTAAAAGCACTGGCTGCTTAAAGGACCCAAATTCTGTTCCCAGCCGCACATATTAACTTAGAACCATTTGTAAGTCCAGTTCCAGGGTGTGGTGGTTTAAATAGGAATGGCCCACATAGATTCATGTGTTTCAATGTTTGCCCATAGGGAGTAGCACTATTAGGAGGTGTGGCCTTTTTGAAGTAGGTATGGCCTTGAGTAAGTATGGCCTTGTTGGAGAAAGTGTGTCACTGAGTGGGGGTGAGCTTTGAGGTTTCCTATGCTCAAGCTATAACCAGTGTGGTACACAGTCTCCTGGTGTCTGCAGATTAAGATGTAGATCTTAGCTCCTTCTCCAGCACTATACCCACCTGCATGTTACCATGCTTCCTACCATGATGATAATGGAATGTCTGAAACTATAAGCCAACCCCAGTTAAAGTTTTCCTTTATAAGAGTTGCCCTGGTCATGGTGTCTCTTCACAGCAATGAAAGCCTAACTAAGACACAGGGAATATGATGCCCTCTTCTAGATTCTTGGGCATTGTGTGCTTGTGCTACATACATATGCATGTACATAAAATAAAAATATTTCTTTAAAAGAGTATAGTTATGAAAAACTAAAAGGAAATAAAGACTTTATCAGAAAAAAATAATAAGGGCAAGAGTCTTATTAGCAGCAGAGCTACACTACAGGAAATGCTAAGGGACGTCTTCTAGGAAGAAGCACGATGGGAAACACAAACCTGCGTCTCCCTAAGACAGGGGAGTCTCCGGGAATGGCAGAAATGAAAGCAAACATAAAGCACCATTTTCTTATTTCTAATCACTGACTCACTGAGCATCTGAAGTGGAAGTCAACAAAGCATGGTCCAAAGGCCGAATCTAGCTCCTTTGAGGTTTTATAAGACAAGTTACATAGAGCACAGGCACACTCATTCTTTCATCCATCATCAATGGTTGTTATCTCATAACAAAGACCAGGGAGCCTGCAAAGCCTGCTACCACCACACCTTTGAAGAGAATGTTTGCCAACACTGGACCTAAAGCAAAAAGCATGAACAGTCAGATAACATGAGTTTACAGCATACAGAAGACTGTGTGACAGCAAGCACAAAAGTCACAAAGAAACTAGAGTGTGTTCTCCTGACATACATGGGTACCTGAAGTGGGAGCAACATGCCCTACAAAAGACTATCTCAGATAATGAGAAGGATGAGAAGGAGAGATGTGTCTGAAATCCTAGGATAGCTATGGTTTTAAATCTTAATGCAAAAGTTTAAAGGCCCCAGTAAAGATTAAACAAGACCATAAAAAGACATAACCCTGAAGCACACAGAAAAGGAGGATCAATGAATAAAAGAAAAGAAAATCAAAATTTATTAAATGAAACTGAAGTTAGTGCTAAAGACAGCATTTTGAAGACAGAAATTTGGAAGCGGGCTGAGAGAGGTCTTACTCTGCAGTAGAGGGAGGCCTTGAACCTGTGATCCGCTTGCTTCAACTTCCTGGGTGCCCAGCCAGGACAGACTTTCAACATGTACCAGAGGACCTAGCTTTGATTCCCATTATGAACATGATGGCTCACAACCATCTGTAACTCCAGTTCCAGTGGATCTGAAACCCCTCTGGTCTCCACAGGCACCAAGCACACATCAGTACAGAAACATACATGTAAGTAAAACATGTATACATAAAAAATAAATTTTTAAATATTTTGAAAATACAGAGAAGCCACAGACTAGAGTGAAAATATTTGTAAGCCTAATAAAGGGGGTATCGACAGAATGTAGAAAGAAAGTCTTGTATATATATGTTAAGAACAATTTTTAAATGGGCATAAGATTTAAATTACTTTAATCTATAAAAACATACGAATAGCTCTTTCTAAGCTGGAATTCTATAAGAACGAAACCATGTTCAGCTCGAGCACCAAGATTGTGAAGCCCAGGGCGAGAAACCAGACAAGTCTGGCATCTCTCAGGTGCTACTGCAGCTAGAGATGAACTCAGATCTCAAGGCGCAGCTGAGACTGCAACTTCACCACAGCCAACGAAATGGAAATTGGTGGTGGTCGGAAAGCTATCATAATTTTTGTACCAGCTCCTCAGCTTAAATCTTTCCAGAAAATCCAAGTACATTCCCAAGTCAGTGGGAAGCATATAGTCTTCATTGCTCAGAGAAGGATGCTGCCCAAACCAAGCCAGAAAACCTGTATGAAAAACAAGCAAAAGCGCCCCAGAAGCCGCACCTGACAGCAGTGCACGACACCGTCCTTGAGGACTTGGTCTTCCCAAGTGACACTGTGGACAAGAGGACCCGTGTGAAACCGGATGGCAGCCGGCTCATAAAAGTTCATTTAGACAAAAGCACAGCAGAACAACATGGAGCACAAGGTTGAAACGTTTTCTGGTGTGTACAAGAAGCTCACTGGCAAGGATGTTAATTTTGAATTCCCAGAGTTTTAGTTGTAAAGAAAATGACTGAATAAAGTATCATTCACTGTAAAACCAACCAAACAAACAAAAAACACCATAAATACATGAATAGATAATGAAAATGAAAAGAATATTATCATTAGAGAGACATAAATGAAAACCATTATACAATGTAGTCCAATGGCCATATGCAGAAAGAAAGAGGAAGTGGAATACTTAAACATTGCTCAAAGAATGCAAAATAGTACAGTCAACCTGAAAAGGCTTGGCAGTTTGGGGAAGTTAAATAGACGCTTACCACATATGACCTAGCAATCCCACTGCCAGGAACTGACCCTAAGCAACCGAAACTGCTCACGGAAGCACATGTGTACAAAGCCTTAGAGCAGCATTTGCTTAAGGCTAAGAGCGTAAGCACTGGGCAGGGATGGGGTTCATTCGGGACAGTGTTCTCTGGCATACTGAAGTCCTGAGGCTGAGCCCTAGTCCCACACAGAATGGGGTGTGGTGATGCATGCCTGAAACCCCAGCACAAGTAAGAGGGCCAGGACTTCAAGGTCATTCTTGGCTACACAGTGAGTCCAAGAGCCTATCTCAAGAAAACAAAAACAAAATAACTTTAGATGTTAAGAATAAGAATTAGTTCAGTACTAATAGATTCAGGGAGACAGAGTCGTTGTCTTTAATTGTGTGACCCACTGATGACCATATCAGGCTTCCAGGGATAGTTCCAATCTGATAGTCTCACAGATAGCCCTAGTTTTAAAAAATGCCTCAAAAAACCAAACCAAAAGTCAACTATGAAAAGAGACAAGGTGTGGGGCTCATAGGGATGAGAGGGGGATAAGAGAAGAAGAAACAGAATACATTACATGCCTGTATGAAATGTATCAAAGAACTAACAATAAACAAAGTAAATGGCATGTCCCCATCTACACCCAGCCACTAGCAGCGCAGGTGCAGTGCTGCCCAGACTCCAGGCAGGACCAAGGAGAACCTGCCAACTAAGACCACTTCACTTGGGCTCTCGCCTCATGATTCCTACTTAGGTCATCTCGTCCACCCTTTCATCCTCCCACCCTGCTGAGCGGGTCTCCCAGTTTGGGCTGTCTCTCCTGAATCTATGCAATCGTGGTTTGCAGTTCATCCATTAGTTTCTTTCTAGTGCTTAATAGTATTTCACTCCATTTCCTGGACACAAGGTATTTTATTTATCCACTCACCAGCAGATAGATATTTAAACTGTCTCCAATAAACACAATTATTTCTTTGAGCACAGTGATAAACTGGAAAGAGTTTTCTACATACACAGTGTAAGGTCACTATAGAGTTTCCTCTGGTCAGAAGTTTTTTTTTTTTTCCTTTTCTATCTTGATAAACACTAAAAGAAGCAATTATAGATTACTATTATGTCATAGAACATGTATACTTTCCCAACTAACTTGTATTTGAAATGAACTGTGACCTGGTTCTAAAAGAAATCCAGATGCTTGGGAGTCCTTGTTCGTAACTCTGGGCACAGGGTACAGACACGTCTGTGGCCAACTGCTTTATTCTAGTGACATCTAGTGGCAAAAGGGTTGTCAAAGCTAGAACTGCTGGGTTTGCTAGATGGCTCAGAGGGTTAGGATACCGGCCTCTAGATCTGAAGACTTGACACTGATCCCAAAGACCCAAGGTCCTGTAGCAAGTTTCAAAAATTACATCCAGAGAGAAAGAGAGAGAGAGAGAGAGAGAGAGAGAGACTGTCTAGGGTCTGTGTGCCTGAGCATGCCTGAGGCCCTGAGTTAATCTCCAGCACCACAAAGCAATCGTCACTAAATTCATTAGCTGGATTATCTAAATTTTGTGACAATAAGTAGAATTCAAATTTGCCATCTTCAAATGAGTTTATCCAATGCATGGCCTATGCATCCATTCAAGGTCACTTCAAATGCTAGTGTAACAAACAGATCCTTATATCACAATTGCTGAAAGTGACTCTGAAGCCAGGGTCTGACCACCAGCATTTTTAGAGTTTCATCTGGTATCCTGTTAAACACAGTAACATTTTGGAAATAATTTTAGATTGCACCAGACAGTAATCACACATGTCTTCTTTATTCTCAGCACCTGAGAAGCAGAGGAGGCAGATCTCTGAGTCTGAGGGCAGCCTGGTCTACACAGGAAGTTCTAGGACAGCCAGGGCTACATAGAGAAACCCTGTCTGGAAAGCCCTCCTCCCCAAAGAAGTTATAGATTGAGCATCCTTACTTCAAAAACCTGAAATGCCCTAAAATGTGAAACTTTTGAACACGGTGTCAGTGCTCAGAAGTTTCAGACTTCAAAACACCTAAAGCCTATGAAAATACCCCAAACCTAAAAACTCTACAACTAAAACATTGATATTCCAAAGCATTTAGATAAGGCATGCTTAATCCACACTAGCGAGATGACCAGAGGTTCTTCCACACTGTTCTGATTCTCGGCGATCTTTAAGTCTCAGGATAACTTTTCTTCCCTTAGGTTCCCCACATCTGTAAGCCCTTACTATGTGCTACCATGATGGTCTCCTCACCCCAAAAACACCAGGAAAGGGACTCTTCATGGACCATAACCATGGTTCTGCTTTTGTATCTCTAGCCTAAAGATAGCTGATGAACAAAAAGAATCAATAAATTTGATTAGATGGATGAATAAATCTTTTAGACAGCACAGTTCTAAACCTACTCCCTTCTGCTAAAACTTTATCTACAATCAACTCTGCATATTGTAAGATTGTTACCAAATCAAACTATCAGTTAAAATCTGAGAAGTGGAAAAAAACATAATTTTTTTCAATTCTGGAAAAGCCTCTCTTTACTATATTGACATTTCACTTCTAGATGCTAATATGCTTAAAAATAGAAGTATACAGAGGGTTTTTGAAAAGCAGAAAAACTTAAAATGACCAACAAATTTTATACTGTTACAAACTACTAACAAACTAGAGCTTCAGAGAAAATAAATACATCTCTTATTGTCATACTTAAGCAAATTTTAACTAGTTCGGATAGGAATATGGGTTACAATGACATAGCTCCTCGTATTTATTTTTGTTTAAATTCAGAATATAACACAAATTACAAATATAAATAAACACAAATTACAAATATAAATAAAAATAATGAATAATCAGTATACATGCTGGCAATTATTCTAACTTTGGTTGATTTGAGGGAGAGGTTTTCACTCTCCTGAAACTTGCTGTGCAGTCCAGGCTGATCTCAGAATTACAGCAGCCTTTGCCTCTGCCTCCAAGTGCTCGGATTACAGGACTGGTCCACCAAGTCCAAGCTGAGCTGACCATGAGATTCACTGAAATTAGAATCTAGGTGTCTACTGAAGTAGAGGGCTGGCTCAATTCTAAAGCATTTTCCTATCACTGTCTAAGCTATATAGGAAGAACTTACCTCAGTCAGGGAAAGAAAAAGAACCCTAAGCTGACATCATAGTTTTGCCTCCTGACCTATGGCTATCTAGATTACCGTAGATCTCAAATATAATTTTAGCAAAGCGTTAGTTTAACTTCTTTTTGTTTATATCTAAGATTTTAAAACTTGGAATGCCCCCGCCCCTGTCTTTACATAGCAGTTTCTCACTCATCTCTTGGAGCCCAGCTCAAATGTGTTTCCCTCTGTGAAGCCTGCTCCACAGAGTACTCTACAGGCCATGTTAATAATCCCCTTCCAAACAGAGAAGGGTCAACATTTGAAATGTAAGTAAACAAAATGTCCAATTAAAAAAATCCCCCTCCATGCATGTCTATTCTTTTTAGTATCCTAGCAGCTTTAGTATCCTAGCAGATTTGTGAGTTATTTAGCTTTCTAAATTGCCCACACACTACCAAGTCCCTGAAGGTTAGTGTCATGTTCTACATTTGCATTTGTCCTGTCTGAACACTCTCGGACACTTAGCCATGTGTTGCAAGAAGAGAAAAAAAATTTAAAAATGGATTAAAATGTTCTACTTTTATAGAAATTACTAATTTCCACAAAGAATGAACTATTATGCCTTCCAGCCATAAACAAATAGGAACCAGATAAAGTATATGAGCTACTCTTGAGATGCCCTGCAACAGGCAGAGCCAGACTGTCCCTAAGAGAAGGAAAACAAAGCGTTCTATCCCTAGCTTACTGCCTGAAGGCAGTTTCCAGGATGTAGAGCAGAGAGATGACTTAGTCATGGCTGCTGTAACCAGAACAACATGGACGGGTGGCTCAGTCAACAAATCTTTCTTTCTCCTAGTTCTGAAGCCCGGGAGTGCGGAGACCTGGTTCTAGTTTACAAATGGCAGTCTGCTTACAGTCTTCTCTGTCACCCGGCAGAGATAAGCATGTTCTTCTTTCATCTTTTCTTATAAGAGCAGGAATGTCACCCACCCCTAAGGGTGCCATTCTCATAACCACATTACCTACAGGCATAAGATCCCCATCTCCCTATAAAATCATAGGAATTCCATTGCAACCTCCAGTTTTGGACTGATAAAGAAATTCAGTCCACACCAAAGAGTGGACTGAGAAAAGCCCAGTGTCATTATTGATCTGAAGAGATGGCACAATATTGGAAAAACTGGTGTCTTCAGCTGCCATAGCAAACCATGGGAGTGACAAGACCCCACTCAGTAAAAGGACATTTGAGCTCTGCACCAGGGTACCTGTGAATCTCCAACTAATACTAATCTGAAATGCATAGAGTAAAATTCCATGAAGCTAGAGAAACAACCACAGGAAAATAGTAAACCAAACAATTTCTGACTCTCATCCAAGGCCAAGCATGGTTCCCATTACCATGAGCCACAGTAGAGAGGTCAGCACACACTGGGGCACTAGTGGAGTTCTCACAGGTAGTGCTTGGAGGAGTCTATCATCTTGTTAGCAAGGGTTCTGATATACTGAGGACTGCTGTGCACTAGTTGCAGTAGCCCATACCTGTATTCCCAGCGCTAACAAGGTGGAGACAGGAGGATCAAGAGTTCAAAGTCATCCTGTCTACATAGTAAGAGAACATAAGTCTATATAAAACCCTACCTCAAAAAAACAAAAAATGACAAGTGAAAAAGACTGCTTTGGGGGGCCTGGAGAGATGGTCCAGTGGTTAAGAGCACTGACTGCTCTTTCAGAGGTCCTGAGTTCAAATCCCAGCACCGACAAAGGGGTTCATAACCCTTTGTGATGGGATCTGATGCCCTCTTCTAGTATGTCTGAAGACAGTAACAGTGTGCTCATGCAAAAAATAAATAACTTTTTTAAAAAACTGCTTTGGAGAACGGAACTGGGAAATAGAAAAGCCTAGAAAGGATCACACGGAATATAAGGAACCTGCAACCAAGTGGGCATGGTGGCGCACACCTTTAATCTCAGCACTCAGAGGCAGAGGCAGTGAATCTGTTAAGTTTGAGGCCAGCCTGGTCTATAAAATGAGTTCCAGGACAGCCAGACTTATGTAAAGAGACTCTGTCTCAAAAAGGAGGGAAAAAGAGAATAAAGGTCAGAAATAAATAACCTACAACATGTACATCAAGGTCCAATATCCTTCAAAGGAACACAGCAACTAAAACCACAACATTTGTAATGTTTAGCCGATAAGAAACATGAAGACAGCCAGGTGGTGGTGGCGCACACCTTTGATCCCAGCACTTGGGAGGCAGAGGTAGGCAGATTTCTTAGTTCAAGGCCAGCCTAGTCTACAGAGTGAGTTCCAGGACAGCCAGGGCTACACAGAGAAACCCCTGTCTCGAAAAACCAAAAAAAAAAAAAAAAAAAAAAAAAAAAAAGAAAGAAAGAAAGAAAGAAAGAAAGAAAGAAACGTGCAGACAGGCAAAGAAGCTAAGGAAGAGGACTTCTAGCAAAGAGAATGTTTGATCAATAAAAAAAAAAAAAAAAACCTCAAGTCAGAAAAAATGAATGAGAAAAAGTGACTATAAATGCACTCAGATATCCAACTCAGAGAAAGAGCCTAAGCAGACAAATGAGAGATTCAGGGCAGTTGTTCAAAGCTGAACAACCTAGTATCCGATTTAAAAATGTTGGATGGATTTAGAACAGTAGACAAAAGAGAAAATAGACTACTGGATTTAGAAACACAGCAATGAAAACAATCCAGAATGGAGATAGAAAGGAATAAGACTAAAATTAATACCTGAAAACTGTACCAGGGCTGGAGATGGAGGCCAGTAGCAGTATGCCTGCTTGCTAAAGCTCTAGGGTTTGACCCCAGTACTACAGAAAAGAGAAGAGAAGAGAAGAGAAGAGAAGAGAAGAGAAGAGAAGAGAAGAGAAGAGAAGAGAAGAGAAGAGAAGAGAAGAAAGGAAAAGAAAAGAAAAGAAAAGAAAAGAAAAGAAAAGAAAAGAAAAGAAAAGAAAAGAAAAGAAAAGAAAAGAAAAGGCTGGGTTTTAGGAGCCTGCCTGTAAGCCCAGCACCTGAGGCAAGAGGATACCTAATTCAAAGCCACTTGCCCACACAATGAGCTGTAGGCCTGTCTGGGCTGGGTATATAGCAAGACTCTACAGACTATATGGAAGAAAGGAAGGAAGGAAGGAAGGAAGGAGGGAAGGAAGGAAGGGGAGGAGGGAAGGAAGGAAGGAAGGAAGGAAGGAAGGAAGGAAGGAAGGAAGGAAGGAAGGGGAGGAGGGAAGGAAGGAAGGGGAAGAAGGAAGGAAGGAAGGGGAGGAGGGAAGGAAGGAAGGGGAGGAGGGAAGGAAGGAAGGGGAGGAGGGAAGGAAGGAAGGGGAGGAGGGAAGGAAGGAAGGGGAGGAGGGAAGGAAGGAAGGAAGGAAGGAAGGAAGGAAGGAAGGAAGGAAGGGGAGGAGGGAAGGAAGGAAGGGGAAGAAGGAAGGAAGGAAGGGGAGGAGGGAAGGAAGGAAGGGGAGGAGGGAAGGAAGGAAGGGGAGGAGGGAAGGAAGGAAGGGGAGGAGGGAAGGAAGGAAGGGGAGGAGGGAAGGAAGGAAGGGGAGGAGGGAAGAGTGAGCTGGATAATAGTGGCTCACGCCTTCAATCCTAGCACTTGGGAGGCAAAGCAGGTAGATCTCTTGAGTTGGAGGACAGACTGCAGAGTAAATTACGAAAGAAGGAAAGAAAGGAAAGGAAAGGAAAGGAAAGGAAAGGAAAGGAAGGAGGTGGAAGAGGAGAGAGAGACAGAGAGAGGAGGGAGAGTAAGAAGGGAAAGAGGCAATAATAGCCTAAGAAAAAATATCAAGTGGTCTAACAATAGGCCTACTGAGTCTCACAAGAAGAAAGATGTGGGGACAAGATATTAAAAGAAATAATAACCAATAATATTTGACTAAAACAAACAAACAGGTATGAAGCAGGCCAGTGAGATGGCTCAGAAGGTAAAGGTACTTTGCTGTGCAGTTTTGGTGACCTGAGTTTATCTCCAGATGTTTGTTTATAAAGGAGAAAGGAGAGAATACAGTCCACAGAGTTTTCCTCTCACTTCCACATGCACACAGTGGCAAGGTGCTGACACACACATATCATGCATTCACACACGCACAAATTAAAAAGTTATCAGAGAATACATATTAATGTGAAGTCATTTTAAAAATGCAGGTATAAACAAAAACAAGCACACACATGTTAAGTATGTATATGCATATGAATACATGCATATCCTAGCTCAATCACTCAGGAAGTAGAAACAGAGGTTCTTTAATGTCATTTTCCACCAGAAGACCCAGTGCCTGAGAAGTGCCTGACTCTAGGGCTAGGGTCAGGCAGGGACAGCATGATATTGTTCCAGAAACCAAGGATGTGTTCAAGAAAAGCAGGAATTCGTCACAAGGACCTGAGAAATTAGACTAAAAGTGTGCAGCTGAACATGGTTGGAACATCTGAAGAGTGAAAATAAGGACTTGCAAACAAAAACAAAACAAACAAGAACAGGAGTCCACTGCTCCACACTTACTTCAGTAAATAAACGAATAAACAAATAGGGGAAGGAATCTCTTCCCTGTAATAGAATGCAAGCTGGTCACTGTGGAAAAGATGATAACATATGAAAATAATTGTGCAACAATGACAGTATAATTAATCCCCGGCCTCCACGCTGGACATGGTAGCACATGCCGGTAATCCTAGCTCTTGGGAGGTAGAGGGAGGAGGACCAAGGATTCAAGGTCAGCTTTGGTTGTACAGAAAATTGGAGGCCAGCCTGGGTTACACGAGACTCTGCCTCAAAAAGAAAAAATAAATAAAAAATAACAAAAGCCTGAAAATAATAATAATAAAAGAAAATGCAGCAACAGATTGTTAGGTGGTAAGAAAGTGGGTTGGAAGACACACACACACACACACACACACACACACACACACACACGAATAAAAATATCATTTAAAAAAAAAAGGTAGGCAGTAACAGAGGAATTGACACAAGGTTATACTCTAACCTACACACACACACACACACACACACACACATACATCTTTGGGCTGGAGTGAGCGGGGCTGGTGAGAACAACCATTCCTAATGAGATCTGATGCCTTTGTCTGGAGTGTCTAAAGACATCTACAGTATATTCACTTATACTAATAAATAAATCTTAAGGAGGGGAGGGAAGGGGAGGGGAGGGAGGAGGAGAGGGGGGGAGGAGAGGAGAGGAGAGGAGAGGAGAGGAGAGGAGAGGAGAGGAGAGGAGAGGAGAGGAGAGGAGAGGACTAAGGCTAGGTGGGAATGTATCTCGGTGGTAGAGTGTTTGCTTACTAGCATGTGCAAGGCCCTGAATTTCACCCTCAGTACCAGGGGATGATAGGGGATTCCTATGTTTATTGAATAAAGTAAATAAATACATATATGTACGTAGGCAGAAGCTGGAACATTCTGAATTTAAAGGATCGGTACATGGGCCTGGAGAGATAAGTACCTTGGTGCATAGGGATATATTCAAGCTATCTTGGCTTGCTTTCTATTGCTATATAAACATCATGACCAAAAGCAACTTGGGAGGAAAGTAGATATTTTAGCTTCTAGCTTACAACAGTTCATCGTTAAGGGGCATTAGGGCAGGAACCCAAGGCAGGACTGAGGCAGAGGCCAGGGTGACTACTGCTTACCAGCTTGTCCTAACAACAGTTCATTGTTAAGGGACATTAGGGCAGGAACCCAAGGCAGGGCTGAGGCAGACGCCGGGGTGACTACTGCTTACCAGCTTGTCCTAACAACAGTTCATTGTTAAGGGACATTAGGGCAGGAACCCAAGGCAGGGACTGAGGCAGAGGCCGGGTGACTACTGCTTACCAGCTTGTCCTAGGGTTTGTTCCGTTTGCTTTCTTTTTAAAGATTTTTTTCATTTTATTTTTATGATTGTTTTTTGCAGCATGTTACTTTTTGTGCTCCTTGTGTCCACAAAGGCCAGAAGAAGACATTAAATCACCTGGAACTAGAGATACAGGTGTTTGTGAGCCACCATGTTGGTGCTGGGAGATGAACCCATGAGCCTATGTCCTCTGGAAGAACAGCCAGCACTCCCCAGTCATCTTTCCAGTCCCCAGTTTGATTAGTTATACAATGGCCCAGAATGCCTGTCACCCTCCATATCAATAATCAAGAAAATACCCAGAGACTTGCCTAAAAGCTAATCTGATGGAGGCATTAGACTCCTTCCTAGACCAGAGCTCGTGTCAAGTTGACACAAACAAACAAACAAACAAACAAACAAACAAAAAACCTAACCAATTCACAAGCAAAGCATCCATACAAATAAAGTAAAACAAAGTTCTTAATTTAAAAAAAAAGAGGCTGGGCAGCAGCGACAAACACGCACTGTTAATCCCAGCACTGCAGAGGCAGAGGCAGGGGGATCTCTGGGTTAGAGGCTAGCTTGCTCTACAGCGTGAGTTCTAGAACAGCCAGGTCAGTTATTCAGAAAAAACCCTGTCTTAAAAAACCAAAGGGGCAAAAAGGAATGGTACACAGGGAAATTACCAGTTCACAGCTAGAGATATAGGACGGAAAACTGAGGGTGAACACAAATCTAAAATCATCGTGATGTCTACATTTCGAAATACTTAAGGTCCTTAGGATCTGTTTCTCCAGGAGAACACTGGGCAACAGTGCATGCGAAGAAAAACAGCGGCCAGAAGCCCCTAGCACTGTGGGACTGGCGCAGAGCAATGACACAAAAAAGAAATGTAGGAAGTGGGATGAAAACGTGCACTAAATATGAAAAGACAGAGGCAGCTGTGGCCTGAGGGAACACTGGCGGGCCGAGAAGAGAACGTGTACGTCCCTACAGAAGCATAGCAGGGAAGTAAGGGCAGGCTGTAGGGATGGCTCAAACAAGAGGTGCTTGCTGCCAAGCCTGATGACCCAAGTTTGATCCCAAGATTTTACATGCTAAGGAGAGACATGACGCCTGCAAGATGTCCTGTGACGTCCACACATGTACCGTTGCATGTGTGTGCACATGCACACACCAAAATAAATAAGACCTTCAATAATGGCAAATGCTGAAAGAATAAAGGGACAACATGTAGTGACCATGGCAGCAGAGGTTTAAACAAAAGAGCAAAGCATGGTAACCAGGAGGGGCAATGGAGGCTCAACAAAGTAATTTAAAAAGAAAAAATCCTTTCTGTATGTATCTCAACAAAGGAAAACAGGTACACCAGTCAGACACTGGAGAGAAAGAACAGCAGAAGCAAAGTAAATGCATGTGTGTGAGACAACAGCAGTAGACATCTTCTCTGAGATCTGATGGGAAGAAGCAAGAACGGATGCAGGCCAGAGGCCGGCTAGCAAGAGCAGAGCGCGGAATCTGCTCTGGTGAGGAGGTTCCGCCTTCCCAGTCGATTGAAACAACTCTTCACCTGGTACTTCCTCTCACTCAGTTACGCTGGCTCTTTGCTGGCTAATAATTCATGTTGAAAGGCTTAACTCACCAGGTACTAGACACACAAATAAATCTACAGGGCAGTCAGAAATATACTACCAACTTTCCAATATGTTGTTTGGGAGAAACTGTATTTTGGATCAACCCGTGCTCGGAGAACACTTTAAACTGCTCAGAGCAGACTGGCTCCGCTGAGGGTCCACCCTCGCAGCCTTTCCTCTGGTGTGCCACTTTCCAATTCAGGGATGGCTGGCAGCTGGTAGACTGGTGAATGTGGAAGACTTTATATTTGATCTTTCTGAATGACAGAGGAGGACCTGGTTAGAGGGACGGACAGCACACGTCCTGTGAAGCCTCCCTCCCTCCCTCTTGTTCTTCCCCATCGTTTCCTGTGGCTCATTCCCCCCAGCTAAGTACAGTCCTCCTCCTTCTAAGACCCTTCCCTGCTGCTCTAAGGGATTTAACTCCTCCAAGAAAAGTCCAAGAAGCTGGCTCCACTTCTTCGCTTTAACTTCCCTTTCTCTGTATTTTATGCCCAGGCTAACCACAAACTACCTTTCCGCCTCTGCCTTGTGCTGTTAGGGTTACAGGCACGGCCACCTCACCGAGCTCCAGGCTCCTTAATAATCAGAATCCATTTCACATGCCTTCTGTTCCGAACACCCACTCTCAGAACACCCCACGGAGCTGCTCAGCGTCATGTAGGCATCCATGCTGTGAAAGCCTGATTTCCTGGCTAGTAACAAGAACAGTCCTTCTGTAGGCAGGAAAACAGCCCCTTATGTTATATTCGAGGTCATGAACAAAAATGGCAGGTCAATTGCAAACAATGCATATGTGTGTGTGCATCTAGTCCTCCACTAAAAGTGAACATTTTTCTTACTTTGACATAAACACAATATTGCATCTCTCTTACAAATGCTTCATCCCTACAGAATGATACAGAGTCAGCTTCATTTTTAAAAAATGAGTGGTTAAAACTTAAGTTAGAAATGCGTAGGACTTTTAAATAAGTTAATAAATTAAATTTTATTGGCATCTTAGCATTGTACACGAAATCAACAGTCTGCTTCTGTGTTCTGCATGACCACACTGCCACTCTCTACTTTTCTTTCATTTCCTAGTAAGTGTTTTACATATGAAAATAAATTGCTAACTCAGAAGTTGCTATGAAAAATAGAAATTCTTTGACTAGAAAAAAATGAAATGAACAGATATTTGTATTATACAGCAAAAATTATACCCTGGCATATTTATGCAAAAGCGTTAAAACCAAAGAATCTGCTTGCTTCTTAAAATGCAAACATTACCTCAGTCATACAAACTCGCCCAGTCTCTGCCTCTGCAGATCACCCACCAGCATTAGATTACATCATATGACATTGTGGAACAATGGTGAGCTCTGTATTAGTTGAATATATTGTTTTGAAAGAATAAGCTGTCATTAACTTGAATAAAGGCTCTCTGAAATCAAACCTGGGGGGTACAGCCTTCACTGGGTGGCCTTTTTTTTTTCTACTTTAAGAAACTGCCTCACTCTGAAAGCAAGGTGAAAAAGGAGATGGCGGTATAAAGGCAACTGTCAGGAGTCTCCTGCACCTCCTGCCGTGACCCATCAGGCAGGCCTCAGCTTCAGCTACCAGGCAGGAGGCTCTACCACAATCTGGACACCTAAAATCCAAACAAACGTGCACACACATACCCTCTCCCTGGGATAGCTATGATTTATAGAACAGGCTCTGCTCAGTGGGAACAAGCCTTACTCTGTGGCCGGCATGTCCCAGTGCCGTCTGAAGATGGGCGACTGCTCTAGCCAGTGACTTTAGGCCAGGAATTTAAGGTGAATCCCAGTATTTTAATCTATACAGTAAAAAACAAAATGGCTATCATGGGGAAGTACTGAGGGGACTCAGACACTATTATTATCAACTGTATTCATTAGTTTACTTAATTTTCCTGTCTACCTGTCTTTTTTAATCACAATCCAGGGAATTTTTTGTTCACAAATGAAACACAAGCACCTGTAAATACCCACTGCCTGTTGTTTGTGCCTGTGATCTGAACACAGCTTGTCATTTCTAACCAAGCAAGTGCTCTATCTTGCTTAGCCAAACCCAGATAAGCACCCAGAGTCACCTGTCCCCCACCAGCTTTCCTTTCCTCTCTGCTATAATTTACTCTCAATGTAGTTAGATGATGATAAAGCTCTGATACAACCTGGTTACCAAGGTAACCAGTCAGTCACCTTGCAACGCACTCACCTGTATCACACATCACTCACGTTCAAGGTGGATGACCTATGCTGACCTTAAATTCACATTAGCATCTCCTATTACCAAGCCTTCTCCTAGATACGTATCTACTAGTCAGTTTATTCTCATGTGAATTATTTCAAATGGCTCACTGACCCCAGAACATTATTAAGTATATCTCAAATTCAGTTTTGCTTTTTGTATTTCCTTGAGTGAAAAAAGATCAAGAATTAGTCACAGAAGACCAAAGAAGGGCGAGAAGGCTTTGAGCAGTGAGAGGATGGTGGCAACAGGAAGAGGGCACAAGAAAAGTGACTGTGAACTAACTGTCCTGCATATAGATCCAGCAAGGGTAGAATTCAGAATATCAATATCTAGCTGTTAAGTTTCTGAAGACTGGGCAAGCAAGCATATGTCAGGGTAGAAATCTCATTAACAGTTGGCTTCTTTGGAGAATCATATTATTCCTCAAAACAAGAGGAAAGAATGAGAAGATGGGAATATAGTAACGGAATATAGAATATTCTTTCATTGTGCAGAGGGTTATCGAAGTCTAATCCGGTAGCCAGTGCAGAGGAGAGTGAGAGAGTGGACAGCCTCTTCTATAAAGTAGATGAGTTACTTCGAAGAAGTGGTCCAGAGATCACCTGGACGTGCTATTTGTTTTTGTTAGGCACAGGACAGAATGGTGTAACAAGGGTAGGACGTGATGTCGGTCAACAAGTTTCAAGTGCAATCTCTATCTGCCAGATGTCTGATCTTGCAGAAATCACTTAAGCAAATGATGCAAGAATGATGAGAATGGTACGTGTGTGTGTGTGTGTGTGTGTGTGTGTGTGTGTATGTGTGTGTGTGTGTGTGTGTGTGTATGGCCAGGATACATTTTAATATAAATGACTATGTAAGATGTCAGCTTGCTCTTGTCTAGGTATTTGTCACCCCTAGGGTTCATATTGAAACTTTACTCCCCCCAAGGCACAGGCTAATGGTATTTGGAGGTGGGGCCTTTGGAAGATAACCAGCATGGGATGTGTTCATGAGGTGGAGCCTTAGGATTGCATGATTGGCTTTGAGGAGAAAGAGCGGTCAAGACCACAGTTCTCTCTACTTTGTGATGTCCTCCTTCATGTCATGACCCAGCAGAGAGGCAGTCCCCAAATGCCAAGAGGATGCCAGTGTCAAGGTCTTCAACATCAAGCAGTGTAAGGTAACTTAACCTCTTTTCTTTATAATTTCTCAGTCTGTGGTATTGTTATTAAAAAAAAAAAGTGAAGAAAGAGGCAATTCAAGTAAACCACAGCCTTATTTATGCTCATTATAGCTAGGTTTTTGGGGGGGATGTTTTGGGTGGGGAGGGACTCAGGACTTTCTATAGTAGAAGTACCATTCCATTGATAGAAAACCATCTCCAGGAATGGAGAGGTAGCTCAGTTATTAAACTTGCAAGCATGAGAACCTAAGTTCCATGCCCAGTAACCACATCAAAAACTGCAAGTGGTTGAATCTCCAACCCTGGGCATTTGGAGACAGCAGACACATGAGGCCCATTGACCTACCCTGGGTGGCAAGTCCCAGGGCCCAGTGAGAGACCAAGTTTCAAAAAAACAAAGTGGACGGCTCCTGAGAGCAAGACTGGAGCTTGACCTGTGGCCTCCAAACATGCGCGCACTGCATTCTTACACACGCACCCACACAAAAGGTAAAGGAAATAAACTCCCCTTAATGAAGGTACGAAAACAACAAGGTTATGGTCTTCACATAGAGTACCTTGAAATATGCTAATCGGGTGGGCAGCCAGTCCTCTCACAAGCATACTTTTCTCTCATGCAAGAGAGTAGCCAGGATGAGTTACCAGGGCACTAGTGGTGACAGAATCTTTCTATGAGTCTGAACTAGTCAACCTATACAACTGTACAGATCACAAAAAAATAATAAAAATCTTTTCATGGAAATGCTGCAGGGAAGGGCCAACTCCAATAACATCAACTCATTTGCTGACTTACTCCATTCTTATCTTAGATCAGGGTCTATCTAAGTGCTGGGCTTCAGTAGTGGAAAGGAACAGAAAATTCCTGCCATCATATAGATCATGTTCGAACAGAAAAATGCAGATAGTAAATTAGCTGGGTTGGCAAGATGGCTCAGATGCCTAAAGGCATTGCTGCCAAGCCAGATGACCTGAGTAGATCCTCAGTACCCATGTGACGGCAGGAAAGAACCCACTCCCAAAGTTTTCCTTTGACCTCTATATGGAAGCTGTAACATTCACACCCAGACAGACACACATAAACACCCACACTCACCCACCTACACACACACACACACAAACAAACACAAAACAGATAAATGTAAAAATGTTCCAAATTTACCATAGGTCAATGGTGATTAAGTGCTACAGGGAAAAAAAAAAAGAGGCAGAGAAAGAGACTCCAATTTCAGACAGGGCATTCAAGGAAGACTTTTCAGAGAATAGGCCAATTAAGGAAAGACCTAAGAGACAAAAGAGTGGTGGGTTGGGACATAAACCTCCCCAGCAAGTCCAGACACAGCAGAAGCCTCCTACCTTTTAAAAGGGGCTGGAAGGTTGGAATCTCTTGTAGCTTGATGACATCGGGATCATTGCTGACATTCCTTGAGGCCTGAGAGCCCTGAGCTACAACCACGATGTCATCCATCTTGGCCCGATGTTTAGCCGGAGACGGAGTCACTGCAAATAAAGTTATACAGATCAGTAACCACACGCTGGAGAGCCACCAATGCTTACGACAGTCATTAGAGAGTAGTTCGTAGTGAAAGATTGTTCTTTTTTCTTTAGATTTACTTATCTCATTTATATGAGTACACTGTCACTGTCTTCAGACACACCAGAAGAGGGCATCGGTCCCATTACAGATGGCTGTGAGCCACCATGTGGTTGCTGGAAACTGAACTTAGGACCTCTGGAAGAGCAGTCAGTGCTCTTAACCACTGAGCCATCTATCTAACCCCAGTGAGAGATTTCTGATCTTAATGGTTTCTCTTCAAAGCCATCCTTATTTGAAATGACAAACTACTTTTTCCAAGAGTGGTACTGGCTCCTTTTTGTCTTTGAAATGCTATAGTGGATTAAAGTTTGTTTTGTTTTTACTAAAAGGAAATGCTGGTGTAGTGGCACATGCCTTTCATCTCAGCATTCCACAGGCAGAAGCAAGCAGATCTCTGTGAGTTCAAGGCCAGCCTGGTGTACATAGTGAATTAATTCCTGGACAGCTATGTCCCCCCACATGAGGGGGATAAAACACACCACTAAATAAAACTAAACAAAAGACTATTTGGTGGGGGATGTAACTCAGCTGGACATAAACTGGACATGGTAGCCTACATCTGAGATTCCAGTACTCCAGAGGTAGATAACAGGTAAATCCAAACTTCAATAACAGGGGTTAGAGATATGGTTCACCAGTTAAGGGCACTGGCTGCTCTTCCAGGAGACTCTGGTTCAATTCCTGGTAGCCAGATGTTGGTTCAAACCCCTCTGTAACTCCAGTTTTAGTCAATCCAGTGCCCTCTACTGGCCTCTTCAAGCACTGCATATATGTGGTACACAGCCATGATATGGAAACAAAACAATCTAGACACACAATTTTTTTGTTAAAAAAATTCAATGACAGCCTTGGGAGTACAGATCCACCAAGATTATATAAAATACTGTCTGAAAGGAAGAAAAAATATTTTTACATAACCAAATGTAGTGGTTTTCTAGTGGGGGCTAGCATAGAAAGATTCTGGGGAACTTCTAATTTCTTTTTTTCCTTCCCTGTGGTACTGAGGAATGTACCCAGATCCTCTCACATACTAGGCAAGTGTCCTACCACTGAGCTATACAGCCCTAGCCCAAAACTTCTATTTTTCTATTTTCATATATATATAATGTAAAACCCTCAAACAGAAACATATAATATGTATGAACTTTCATAATCATACATTTTATTACTCAACATGCAAAAGCATAAGCAGATTTTTTTAAAGTCTCTTTCTTCGATTGTTCTGATCTGTATGTAGTTTACAAATTTGCCCAAGGTCAGCAGCCCTAGAAAGAGATTTAAGAACGGCACTGAGGCTACAAAGGGTCTCTTGGTACAAAGGTTCTTCTTAGTGACACAGAATGCAAAAGTGCCTCTCTAGCCTATCAGAACCAGCCAGGTGTGGTGAACAGAGCCAGTGGTGGCCAAAACCTCTGGTTCCAACCCCAAATTATAAGTCTATACCTAAGGCTTCGGGGAACTTTGGTGCAGCATTAGAGCACAGAGGGAGGAAACCATCAACAGGAGTATTTCAGGCGGAGGCAACATTCAGGAAACGGGAGCATTGCTTCTGGGGCATGTCAATTTAAACCTACAAGGAGTCTCTAGAACAAGATAGCCTCTCACCCAAATGATTTCCTGGCTGGAACAAGAATGAATCCCTAAGATGTCTTATACTCGAAAGTTCTAGTAGACAGCAAGTACACTCAGGCCCATCAGTCTGACCTGAGGGCAGACAGCGCAGAAGTACTCTGTCTTCTCGAAGCTAGCCTCTCCTGGTGCCTGGCCGCGCTGCGGGGTGGGAGTGGGGGGCAGATGACAACAACGACAGACCTTGGCTGCTTTTATTGCTTTTTCAGGATAAGTTTATCCTGGCTTTGTAGTTTATCTAACACTTACAAAAGCAGTACCAGTCTTTTCTGCTACAAATTACACGATTCCTCCTCTCCCCAGACTCAAAGGAAAAGGGATTTCAAAGCATTTATGCATTATTTATGCATAAAATGGGTAAAGCTGTGAGCAAAACCGGGTATGCTATAAATATTACCCTGGCACAGGGCGGTCTGTAAATTCTATCAGAAACAAGCTTCTGCTGTTGGTTCCCTTATGAGCAACTGTATGACAGGATGCCACGCTACTGCCCCTAAACTATGCCTCTAGCCTGATACAGAAAAAAGTAAGAGATGAGCCATTTTTGTGGGTTTGTTAAAAACAGACATGACACTCTAGGTCTTCCAAGGAATCGAAACACAACAAAGCCAGTAGATGCAAGCCCCGGACTGCAGGTCTTGAAGGAACTCGTCTTGAGGAACGCCCTTCAGCATGAATCATCCCTACATCTGTTAGTTTCCACATTTCTGAGTGGCAAAGGTTTACCAAGCAGAGAGCCATTCTGAGAGCCTTGTGCGATCAGAGATTTTCACTAATTAGCCTTGTAACCCTTGAGCCTATCTAGGGCCCTCTCAGAGGTTACCCAAGTAACAACAACAAATGGACCAAATGGTTTTCAAATACCAGCTGTTTTATTGAGCATTCACTACAAGTACAGCACAATACCCTTCCAATTCCTATCCCAAAGGCTCAGAGAAATCTAAAAAATGTGAACAGAAAATACACTAGAGACTGCCTGCCACCTGGCCAACTTATTTTAAAAAAGAACGAACCTGATACCTCAGTGGCCAGAGCAGTTTCTGGAAATATTTGCACCCAAACATTGAGAGTGACCGCCCAGTGCTCACAGGTCCCTTCTGAAAAGGTACCTCGACACCCCGATTTTCAGAAAACCTGATCTTGAAGGTCCTGGGTATAATCAATGCAGTGTGAGCCAATCTCGGGCGTCAGTCCTGGAACCGACCATAGGAGGTCGTCTTTCAGAAATTAGAGTGAAGCTGAGAGAGCCGGTTTGGGGGACCGGGGCTGGGGCCACGCTTTTTCTGTGTTAGGGAACACTGAGGGCCCTCCACGGGGCCGTCGGCTCCGCCAGCAACACCCAGGGAGGTGAGGCACCGACCTGAGGCATTCACATCGCCGGCGCGGCTCTCGGCCTCCGCGCTCTGCTCGCTGCCCATGGCCCCAGCAGCGGAGGGACAGCGGGGCAGGAGCCAGGGAGAGCGGGGAGACCCCGCTGGGCCACGGACACGCGGGGAGGCACTGCGCGAAGGCACGCCACTCGCCTTCCTGAGGGGCGCGTTGACAGGAGGCTCGGGACACCGGCGGGGCTGCGGCCGCGACCGGCGGGCGGCGCTGCTGTCATTCACCGGCTCAGTTGCTTCGGCTCGCTCCTTCCGGGACGCCGATTGGCGGTGCCGGCTACGCGCGGCCGTCAGTTCCGGGTTTGGAGGTCCCGCCTCCAAACCTGAAAGGCGGGGCGGGGCAGGGCGGGGCTGGAGACTCGCTCAGGACGCTGGGGCGGCGCTGTCTTAAAGGGCCAGGCTTCCCCAAGGCCAAAGATGTCCAGAAGGTAAAGCCTTTTCCTATGATGATGACACATTACCTTTGAGCGACACATGTTAAGAACTTTCATGCTGATTATCTTCAAACAACTTTACAAAATGGGCTGGGCTGGGCTTTTGTTTTTGAGAAAGAAGTTCACACTGTAGCCCTGGTGACCTCCAACTCTCCATCCTCCTGACTCCACCTACCTGAGTGCTGGGGTTTAAAAAAAAAAAATCGGTATTTTCACCCCTATTTTACCAATGAGGAAGACAGGTGGTCTGTAGCCCTCAAATTTCAATTCACACTAGTACAGAAGCAAAGCCCTTTTCTAAACTTTGAAAGCAGGGAGGAAGTTTTGCAGTGGGAAGCCTTACTTGGAAATGCCAAGACTGTTTTTAAAAAAAAGTTAGAAATAAGAAAGAAATTGTTAGAATATGCTGCTTGATTGACAGGTCACTGTGGAGCTACCAGAAGCCAGGAAGATACACAGCTAATCCAAAAAGGAAACTGCTTATCCGAGCAAATCACAGAAAGATGGCAGCAACCCAATGCCTTCCAGGGAATTCTCTCATCTGCTTCGAGAAATTATGAGCAGCTTGGCTTTATGATGTATGCCCATGTTGCTAAAACTCCTTCCCTGGGGGAGATATAAATACATCTACACCTTCCTGCAGTTTCAACTACCACCGAAGTTCAGTCTGAGAAAACAATAACTGTATTAGGCGTGTTTACAGAGCCAGGGGTGAGGTGGGACCATGGGTGGTTTTAAAGCAGCCACCCTGGAAGTTCAGCACCCAACATATACAACCACTCCCATTGTCTTGGTCAGGGTCTCTGTTCCTGCACACAACATCATGACCAAGAAGAAAGTTGGGGAGGAAAGGATTTATTCAGCTTACACTTCCACATTGCTGTTCACCACCAAAGGTGGTCAGGACTGGAACTCACACAGGGCAGGAACTTGGAAGCAGGAGCTGATGAGGAGGCCATGGAGGTTTGCTGATTAACTGGATTGCTTCCCCTACCTCACTCAGCTCGCTTTCTTTTATTTTTTAAGATTTTATTTATTTATTTTATGTATATGAGTACATTGTAGCTATACAGATGGTTGTGAGCCTTCATGTGGGGGCTGGGAATTGAACTCAGGACCTCTGCTTGCTCCAGCCAATGATTTATTTATTTATTATATGTAAGTACACTGTAGCTGTCTTCAGACACACCAGAAGAGGGCGTCATATTTCATTTCAGATAGCTGTGAGCCACCATGTGATTGCTGGGATTTGAACTCAGGACCTTCGGAAGAGCATTCAGTGTTCTTAACCACTGAGCCATCTCATAGAACTCAGCGGTACCAGGAATGGCACGACCCATTTTGGGCCCTCCCACCCTTGATCATTGAGAAAATGTCTTACAGCTGGATCTCATGGAGGCATTTCCTCAAGGGAAGCTCCTTTCTCTGTGATAAGGAGCTTGTGTCAAGTTGACACACAGAACCAGCCAGTACAATCGACCCCTTGCCAACTTGACACACAAACACATCACTATTAAGCCTCGACCCTTGCTTTCTTATTGATTCCCCAAGATCTAAATAACTTTAAAAGTCCCACAGTCTTTATAAATTGTTACATGTTAAAATTTCAATCCCTTTAAAATATCCACTCTCTTTTGAAATTCAAAGTCTTTTTTACAGTCTCTTAATTCAGAAATTCAGTCTCTTAACTGTGGGCTCCACTAAAATACTTTTGTACTTCGAGAGGGAAAAATATCGGGGCACAGTCACAATCAAAAGCAAAATCAGACTCTAACAGTCCAATGTCTGAGGTCCACTCACCATCTTCCGGGCTCCTCCAAGGGCTTGGGTCACTTCTCCCAGCTCTGCCCTTTGTAGCACACACTTTGTCTTCTAGGCTCCAGCTGTCTGTACTCTACTGCTGCTCCTGTTCTTGGTGATCATCTTGTGGTACTGGCATCTCCAAAACACCGCTGTCTTCTGCTGCAACTGGACTGAACCTTCGCAAATAACTTCTCATAGGCTATTTTCATAGTGCTAAGCCTCAACCTCTCTGCATGATCCCTTCATTCCTGGGCCTTCAACTGCCACTGAGCCTGCACCTTCACCAATGGCCTCTCCTGCCCTCTCACGGTGCCAAGCCTCAGCTGTTACCCCTTCATGTTTCAAAACCAGTACCACCTGTGTGACTCTTACACATTACCAAGTCCAGCTGTCTACATGAGGCACAACTGTGACTCCCTATGGAACATATCTTCTATGCTCTCAGGAAACACTTTCCAGAAGATTTCACCTCAGGATACTGGTCCCTTCTTAATCACTGCTAATTTCTTAGCTACAGGTAACCAGTAGCAATAGTTCCAGTAATGCAAAGGTTTCGCTTTAGTGGTTCTGGTATCTTGTTAATCACAGCTGATCCTTCAGCCCCAGCTAACCAAAACTTCAGAATCTTTACAAAGTAGTAATGGCCCTGATAAGAGTCTTTTTTTTCTTTATCTTCTCTCTGAAATTTCACAAGCCAGGCCTCCATCTTCTGCACTGTTCTCAACATTATCTTCCAAGCTCCTACACAACATCCCACAGAGCTCTTAACATCCATCCCAATGGCTCTTCTAGCCCAAAGTTCCAAATTCCTTCCACAGTCCTCCCCAAAACATGGCCAGGTTGTCACAGGAATGCCTACCCCCAGTACCAGTTTGTCTTAGTCAGAGTCTGTATTCCTGCACACACCAACATGGCCGAGAAGCAAGTTGAGGAAAGGGTTTATTCAGCTTACACTTCCATATTGCTATTCATCACCAAAAGAAGTCAGGACAGGAACTCACACAGGGCAGGAACTTGGAGGCAGGAGAGAAGCTGATGTGGAGGCCATGGAGGGGGATGCTGCTTACTGGCTTGCTTCCCCTGGCTGGCTCAGTGTGCTTTCTTCTAGAACCCAGGATCACCAGCCAGTGCTGGCGCCGCCCACAATGGGCCCTCCATTGTTCACTAATTGAGAAAATAAACGCCTTACAGCTGGATCTCATGGAGGCATTTCCTCAAGGGAGGCTCCTTTCTCTGTGATAACTCCAGTTTGTATCAAATTGACACACAAAACCTGCCAGTACATCCACTTAGCTGAATACATAGGTATTCATGCCCCACCTATATACCCTAGCTCCACCCAGAGACAGTTCTCCACCCCCCAAACCACCTTCTAGTGGAACTGCATACAATTGGTTGTGAAGAGAGGCTGGATACTCAGGTGAGAGTCCCATGATCCTCCTTACCCTATTTTTCCTTCCTAGAGGACAAGATGAAGCCAGAAAACCCCACTGTGGTGATCTTTGGCTAGTAGGCCCAGCTGGAATCCTGAAGATAGCAATGGTTTGGCTCATAGTCCTGCATACCAGCTTGTACTCCAGTGCTCAGAGACTATGGTGGTGGAGATGAGAGGATCAGAGGTTCAAAGTTGTCCTTGGGTACTTAGAGAGTTCAAGGCCAGCCTGGTCTACATGAGACTCTATCTTAGGAGACAAAACAAGAAAAGGTCCTAAGATTTTGTGTATAAATACAATACCAGCAGGACCAGATTGACCTAGGATTTTGAGCTTTCTTCTGCTGTGACACACATATGCTCCACATTTTACCTTATTTAAATTTCAGAGCTCTGGGGGCAATAAATATATAATTTCTAAAGTTTGGAGGTGGGGCAAAATGACATAATTTGGCTGTGGTTTCAAAACTGGCTCTTGCTTCAGTTCCCCTAAACAAGGCAATGAGAAGAATGCAAATAGATTTTTTTAAGTTCAGTATTTTGTAGGAATATAAAGATGGACATAAAATCTACCCAGAGATCAGCACAGGCTCCTAGAATGTGAGAGACTGTTTTGTTCGGGTTTTGGCAAGCTTTGTGTTTTTGAGACAGAATCTCTATACAGTCCTGGCTGGGCTTGTGTTTCATACACAAGCCAGGGTCAGACGATCTTCCTGCATCAGCCTCCTGACCACTGGGATGACCGGGATGCCCTATCATGCCCAGCTCTAGAATGGTGAGGAAAGGTGACGGGATTTTTTTTGTTTTGTTTTGTTTTTTGTTTTTGTTGTTTTGGACAGCCTTGGCTGTCCTGTAACTCCCTTTGTAGACCAGGCCGACATGGAACTCAGAGATCTTCCTGCCTCTGCCTCCAAGTGCTAGGAGTAAAGGTGTAAGACACCATGCCAGGTGGAAAGGTGAAGTTTAAGTGCCTATATCTTTTTTAACTCTTGATTTGGAGCAGGAGACAAGGATGAGTGGTTTGTAGTACCGGTGGAGACCAGAAAAGAGCATTAGATCCCTCGGAACTACAGTTACAGCCAGTTAGCCACCTGATGCGGGTCGTGGGAAACAAATTCAGGTTCTCTACTAGACCAGTACTCAATTGTAACTGCTGACCCATCTCTCCAGCTTTTAAGTATACACTTAAGCAGATGGAGTTAGTTTAATATGAAAGTTAATATGCCTTTATCTGCTGACTCAAAGTTTACTGGGAGCCTATCAGATACTGGGTGCATGTTAGAAGTAAGAAAAGATTCAACAAGATGTAGCCCTCAACCTTAAGAAAATGGAATGAGGGGGCTGGAGAGGTGGCTCAGTGGTTAAGAGCACTGACTGCTCTTCCAGAGGTTCTGAGTTCAATTCTTAGCAACCACTTGGTGGCTGACAACCATCTGTGATGGGATCTGATGTCCTCTGGTATCTCTAAAGACAGTGACAGTGTACTCGTATAAATGAGTAAATTAAAAAAGAAAATGATATGAACGTTTATACTGTAAGTTTTCTCCATTTGTGACTGATGCCTTTTAGAATGACTTATATATGAGTAGCAGTCTGTGTTACATGTATGAATAGACTTTGAATGTTTATATCACGTTCCGATATATGAACCTCTTATGACATTGTATAAAAACACTTTTTTTGCTTTTCTTGGTTTTTGTTGTTGTTTGAGATGGGGTGGGGGGTCTTCCTTTGTAGCCCAGGCTCGCCCTAAATTCACAGAAATTCTCTTACCTTAGCCTATCAAGCCCTAAGATTACAGGGCTGGACTGCCAAGCCCATCTCAGAAACAACTCTCTTCATTTTCCAGTGAAGTGGTTTCAACAGAAAAGGTGTGATATATCCAAGACTCAAGTTCTTTTCTCTTTGTGCCTGTGCCTCCCCCAGCCTTGATCTTTCTCCCTTTTATTACCCAGCACAGCCAGCCAGCCAGCCTTCCTCCAAAAGTGTCCTTGACCTCACCAGTACACCTAAGCAGTACGTCTTTAGTTTCTCCCTTATTTCCATGCCCATTGTTTCTTTCATTTCTTGGAAGTCAGAAGGTCTCTGACCTCATCTCCTTCAATCCATTCTCCATGTAGCAAGCAGGAGAATTTTCCAGGACACTAATATATTCTGACGAATATTCTCTCTTCCTTTATGTATACCGGCAACTTTCCTGCCAGTCAGGCTGGTCCCTGAGTGGCCATGTTCCTGCTCTCTGAATTACTCGTGTGTGTGTGTGTGTGTGTGTGTGTGTGTGTGTGTGTGTTCCTCCTCTTCCTTCATATTTAGCCAGCTGACCTTATCCCTTTTAGAATTGAGCTTACATACATCTTCTTGGAGGGCCGCCCTCTGATATTCCTCAGTTGGCATAACTTAGTCATATCATACTGTCTGTTCTCCCAAGCCCACTGATTTACCTGTCTCACTCACTAAACTAGAAACAGCTTGCAGTCAGACCCCATGGCTTACTGTCTTTGATTTCCTCTTGAGGTGCTTAACACATATTTTCCTAATAAAAATACTTTTTTAAAAAAGTGCATCCATGGACTGGAGAGATGGCTCAGTGGTTAAGAACACTGATTGCTCTTCCAGAGGTCCTGAGTTCAATTCCCAGCAACCACATGATGGCTCACAACCATCTATACAGCTCCAGAGTACTCATATACATAAAATAAATAAATAAATCTTCAAAGGAAAAAATAAAAAAGACAGAAAGACAGAAAGGCCTTGTACATGCTAGGAAAATACTCTACCGCTGCACTATATATCTCTCCAGTCCTTAATTCTTCTTCTTCTTCTTCTTCTTCTTCTTCTTCTTCTTCTTCTTCTTCTTCTTCTTCTTTTTAGCACCTATAAGGTGGCTCATAACCACTGTAATTCCAGTTCCAGGGGATGGTTAGGCATGCTCACACATGGTTTATATACATACATTCAGACAAACATTCATACACATAAAATTAATTTTTTGAGACAGGGTCTCACAGTATACCTTTATCTGTCCTAGAACTCACTTTGTAGACCAGGCTGGCCTTGAATTTACAGAGATCTACCTGCCTCTGCTTCTGTAGTGCTGGGATCAGAGGTGTGTGCCACCATGCCCTTCAAAAGTAAATCTTAAAAAATAATGTTTAGCTGGGCGATGGTGGTGCACGCCTTTAATCCCAGCACTTGGGAGGCAGAGGCAAGCGGATTTCTGAGTTTCAGGCCAGCCTGGTCTACAGAGTGAGTTTCAGGACAGCCAGGGCTACACAGAGAAACTCTGTCTTGAAAAACAAAAGAACAAAAAAAATGTTTAATAGGCAGTTGTTAGCTGCCTGATGTGGGTACCAGGAGCCAAATTTGGGTCCCCTGGAAGACCAGTATAAACCCTTAGCCATTTCTCAAGCTATTAGTGTTTTTACTTTTTTGTTTTTAAAACAGGGTCTCACTAAATTGTCTGCTGGCTTTAAACTCACTCTCTAGTCAAGACAGCCATTAAACTTGTGATTCTCCTATCTTAACCCTTAGCTAGGGTCACAAATCTGTGCCTCCAGGCCCAGCTCCAGAAAGTTTTGTTTAGCCACCATTTTCATCAGTGACCTTTGTTCACTGCTGCAATTGAAGACATATAACAAGTCCATTGTAGCAGAACACAAACACAGACATTCCTTTGTCGTTTGAGACATGAAGTCTCCTCGACTGAGGACGGCCTCATCTTCCTGCTTTCCGAATCCTGAGTTCAGAGATTACAGACAAGTGTGTAGATATCCAGCAACCTGAAATTACTAATGGTGGAGGTCTGCTTAGTTCCCATCAATCACACACACACACACACACACACACACACACATACACACAACTGAAACAGAGTATATATCCACAGCATCTTGTTGCTGCAAGAAAATTACTCCAGCGCAGTAATTAATCCGCATTGGAGTCTAGTTTTCCTTGGCTACTCCTTGGCACCAAGCGGTGGCAACATTCTTATAACTGGAAAGCAGGTCACCCTCTGCCTTCCCCAAGCTGGTTTCACACAATGGACTGTTGTTCGCCAGCTCTTTCCCTGACGACATATACCTCCTGCAGCTATTGGTTAAAGCCAGCTTATGTGTTGACTGTACAGGCCTAGAACAGTCATCTAAAACTGCAGCTTTAAAAACTCTTCCACACCAGCCAATGTGAAGATGGCGCCGAAAGCTAGACCGGATTACATCAGTGTCTTAATGAGGTTTTATTCGTTTGGGGTTATGTGCAAGCAGGAGCAAGCGGAGCAGTTAGAGCTACCTTTACCGTCTAGCCTCATTTTCTATGTATTTGGCAACAAGTACATTTTAGTTAAATACTTTTAAACCACTATAAAGCCAGAATACTATGCTAAATGTTTAGGGATGTCATTTTTAACAACTGTGACAGACAGCACTGCTTTCATCATTAGTATCCATACTCAAAAACAAATCACAACTTGTAATCTCTTGCACTTGGGAGGTAGAGGCAGGAAGATCAGGACTTAAAAGTTCATACTCGCTTACATATGGAATTGGAGGCCAGGCTGGTGAGAACCTGTCTCAAAGAAGCAAAAAAAAAAAATAAAAAAAAAAAAAATAAACAACACACAGCAACAACAACCTAGTATATCCTGGAAGAAGCCAAATGCCCTACAGTGTTAGCTGGAGAACTGCCAGCTGTGATGGAGCACCTCCCGTTCTCCAGCTGTGGAAAAAGATTCTACTAATTATGCCCACATTAGGGTGCTCTGTGAGCTTTGATCGAGAAGGTGTCCTTCGACAGAATGTGGCGGTGCACCCCTGTAACACCTGCATTTTGGGGGTAGAGGTAAGAGGATCCGGAGTTGAAGGTCGTCCTTGCATACACCAAGAAGTCGAAGCGGGCCAGGCCTTCAGATACCGTCTGAAAACGAAAAGCCGCGATTGCCACTTTCTGTGGTTGCTACTAAAGCAAAGGGACAAGGAGATTGAGACTCCTTGGCATGGAGTGGGAGTACACCTGGGTGAGTGGCCTCCCCATAGGCACCTGTGCCTTTGCTCGTCCCGGCCTCCCGCCGCCAGGCAGCGTGGTTTCAGGTCCTTGGTGAGCTGGAGAGTGGATCCTTCCCTCTCGTGGCTCTCAGTGTGCTGGGAATCTGGGGATCTGGCGGCTAGACTCACGCGTCCCGGCTCGGGAGGTCAGGCTGGATGTTGCCTGGGAAGCAGCTCCGGGTTGCAGGGCAGGGACGCGCCCTTCCCCCGTGCAAACTTTCAGTCGCTGCGACGGAAGCAGGAACTTGGTCACGACAAAATCTGCGGGAGCGGTGCGGGAGCTGCGGAGCATCCCCTGCGATCCCCCAGAGCCTTGCGCCGCTTCGCCGGTTCTTCGCAAAAGCCACCTAGCTGTCCTTGGGCCCAAGCGCCACGGGAGCCACAGGGGTCTCCCGCTTGCAGGTAAAGAAAGGCATCTCCTTCCTCCCCCGGCTGGCCTCGCGGAGAGTCGACCCCTATTGAGAACAACTCCGTTCCTTTCCCGGGCCCAGCTCCAGCAACCACCCCGAAGCGACCCCGGGGACCAGACTAGGGCAAAGGGGGTCTGGCCTGGAGAGTCCCCAAAGCAGATGGTCAGGCGGGCTTAAAAAGCACCTGCTATAAATGGCACCAAATCCAAACTGGCTGCAGAGGGAGGCCGAAGCGTTCAGAGAGCAGCGCGTAGTTGCTCAAAGGAAGGGGAAAGTTCCCATGTTTTCTCCTGTGCTTTGTCTTCCTTTTTCCTTATCCAACCTGCTGTGTGATATTGGGGGTGAGGGGTGGGGGCGGCGAGAGCGGGGGCGAAGGGAGAGGGAGGGGAGAGAGAAGAGGGAGAGGAAGACCCTAGGGCAGGGGAGAAGACAGTTGACTTCTTGATAGTATGCTGTAAATGATTTCCAACAATTGAAATATTTTCATACACATTAAGTTTGAGCGACTCAGTAAACTCTATGTCTCCTGTCCCCCTTTTCAACAGGATTAAGTTGAGCTTCACACCTTAGGCTCCTAAGTAATAGTAGATTAAGTAACTTCATGGGCTAGTGGCTCTATGGCTGTGCTAATATGTAATTCTTTTTATTTATTTACTTAATTATTTATTTATTTACTTACTTACTTATTTATGGGTACACTGTAGCTGTCAGACACACCAGAAGAGGGCATCAGATCCCATTACAGATGTTTGTGAGCCACCATGTGGTTGCTGGGAATTGAACCCAGGATCTCTGGAAGAGCAGTCTTAACCTCTGAGCCACCTCTCCAGCCCTAAAATGTAATTCTTAATCGGGGATCAAACAAGTAACCCGGGAACATCTAAGTAACCCTAGAGCTGTTGGATATCTTTAATGAAACTATTTGTTAATTTAATTAATTGCATTTTGCTGTGTAGCCCTGGCTAGCCTGGAACTCATTACTTAGACTAGGCTGGTCCCAGACTCACAAGATCTGCCTGCCTCTGCCTCCACAGTGCTGTAGTTAATGGTGTGTGCCATTAACTACATGCCGTGCCCGCACCTCTTTGGGGTTGTTTGGTTGGTTTTGGCATTTCAAGACAGGATTTCTCTGTGTAGCCCGGGCTGTCCTGGACCGAGCTCTGTAGATCAGGCTGGCCTTGAACTCACAGAAATCCACCTACCTCTGCCTCCGAGTGTTGGGATTACTTTTCTTTTTTGTTTTAGTTTTAGTTGTAGTTTTAAGATTTATATATACATACACACACACACACACACACACACACATATATATGTATGTATGTATGTATGTATGTATGTATGTATTTGTGTGTGCACACATGAACACGTGTTTATACCCTGGCGCATATATGTAGGTCTGAGGACAACTTGTGAGAATCAGTTCTCTACTTCCTCCATGTGGTTCCTTCTCAGGGATCAAGCTCAGATCCCAGGCTTGGCAGCAAGCTCCGGTTACCCACTGAGCCATCTCAAAGGATAGAACTTTCTGCGCGCAGCAGTCTCTGTAAAGATGCACAGCCCCTGCTCAGTCTCCTCGTGCAGTTGAGGTTTCTGCGCAAGCGCCGGAGGACAGGCTGTATCAGGCTCTCTCCTCCCTTTCCTTTCCTCTCCGAGGCTCCATGGATAGAACTCAGGAAGTCTGTGAACTTTCGAAAAATTTATTACTTCCCTTTTCTCTAACTGAAAAGCAGCGTTTCCGTCTAGAAGAATGTCGCAAAGCCATAGTAGGGTTAGCAGCGACTGATTTGCCTCTGCCGCCACTAGAACGCACAGACGCGTTTCATAGGTGCTATTCATTACAAATCTCCCAAAGGATTATGATCAACACTGCTTCGAAACTGCAGCAGTTGTTTGATACTCCACTCAATTTTACTATTAATAAGGCAGCACACATATAGTACACAATGTTTTGTTGTTTTAACTGGAGGTGGGATTAAAATTGGGCTCTCTCATTAGGATTTTGTGTGAGTGTGTGTGTGTGTGTGTGTGTGTGTGTGTGTGTGTGTTGAGTAAAGGTCTCACTGTATTCCAGGCTGGCCTGGAGTTCACTAGGTAGCTCAGGCTAACCTAAAGCCTAGTTTGGGCTATCCTGGATTTCTTGTGAGGATTTAAGGTCATGGTCTGTATAAAGTACATAGAGACTGGCATGTGAAATGATACATCTTGCTATTTTATCGTACACAGTTGTACAAGGTTGTAATAAGGGAAGTATTAAGCTTGTGTTCTATTACCATAGAATGGCTTTGTATGATAGCTTCCTTTACCAACTATTCATTATTTACACAGGGTTCACTTGGCATGTTTTATAGTTCAGGGGAGTCTCCGTAGATATGCAAAGACATGTAACCATTACAGCATCATTTCATGCTTACAGAATAATTTCACAGCTGAAAAGAACTTCTGTATTCCACCTATCCCTCTTCCCTGATTGGTAAGCTCTGATATGTTTTCTTACGGTTTTAACATTTTCTTTTTTGCCAAATGTGGTGGTACATACCTTTAATTCCAGCACTCGGGAGGCAGAGGCAGGCAGGTCTCGGTGAGCTTGGCGTCAGTCTGGTCTACATTGTAAGCTCCAGGATAGCCAGGGCTATGTAGTGAGACTATGTCTAAAAGGAAAAAAAAGAATAAAATTATCCTTATTTTATTTTTATGGGTGTTTTGCTTGCATGTATGTCTGTGTATCTCCTGAATGCACTTCCCGAGGAAGTCAGAAGAGGCCATTAAATCCCTGGAGACTGGAGCTGTAGATCCTCCTAAACTACCTCATGGGTGCTGGTACTCTGTGACCTCTGGAAGAGGAGCCAGTGCTCTTAACCTCAAAGCCATCTCTCCAGCCCCGGGTCTGATATTTTGGGTTGTTTTCTTTTTTCCAGACTATCAGGAGATATTCAGAGTCAAACTCAGAGTCAAACGTGTTCATACTTAGCTTCTTTTACTTAGCAATATACTATTGAGGATTTTCCTTATCTTTCTGTTGCTTGCTAATTTTCTGTTTCTTTCTTTTCTTCCTTCCTTTCTTCTTCCATTCCTTCTTTCATTCATTTTTTTCTTTTCTATTCTTTCTTTCTTTTTATTTTATTTATTTATTTTTTTTTTTTTTTTTTTTTTTAGTTTTTCAAGACAGGGTTTCTCTGTGTAATCCTGGCTGTCTTAGAACTTGCTCGAGACGAGGCTGACCTTGAACTCAAAGAGATCTACCTGCCTCTGGGATTAAAAGTGTATGCCACCACCAACCACCTTTCATTTCCTTTTATTGCTGAACCAATGTTTAAATATAGAATGTGTTTTATTTATCTGTTCACCTATGAAATGGCGTCTTGGTTATTTCTAGTGCTGAGCAGTTTTTTTTTGTTTTTTGTTTTTTGTTTTTCACCAGAATCATACAGTTTATTGTTTTAGAAAATCTCCCAGGTCATGTAAGCAGTTTTGAAAAATGCTACTACAGACATTCCCACGCAGACTTTGTGTGTAGAAACCACCTTTTCAAATTTTTATTTTAAGTGTGTGTGCGTGGGGACAGGGGTCATGACTCTGCAGTACCTGAAGAGGCCAGAAGAGGTTGTCAGATCCTTTTGGGGCTGGAATTTGACAACTCCAACTCGGTATCTGCTTCTAGTAGCTGAGCTATCTCTCCAGGCTCTAGACACCATTTTCAATGCCTTTGGGTGGGTACGTGTAGGACAGCTTGCTGAAGGCTGTGGGGAGGTGACCTTTATGCTTTGTAAGGCACAGTCACACTTCCTTCAGACTGGTCATACCAGTGTGCATTCCTGCCAGCAAGGAATGGGAGTTCCTCTCAGTCCACAGCCTAGCCAGCATTTGGCGCCGCCTCTTTCTCAGATTTTTACCATTCTATTAGGTGTGTAGCAGTGTCTCGATGCTGACTAAAATTACAGTTTCTTGGTGATAACAATATTGAACATTGAACATTTCAACTATGCTTGTCAATATATATATATATACATGTACATATATATATACATCATATACATATATACCATATACATCATATACATATACATCATATACATATACATACACATACATGTATGTGTGTGTGAGAGACATAACTACTTAAATTTTTTGCCCATGTTTTAGGGTGTTTTTTTGTGTGGGGGGGGAAGGGTTGTTTCTTGTTGTTTTTTTTTTCCCCCTGGGCTTTTTTGTTTTTTGGACAGTATCCCAGAATGCAGTCCTGGGTGGCCTGGAACTCAATATATAGATTAGGCTGTTTTCATACTCATAGATGTCTGCCTGCCTCTGCTACCTGGTACTGAAATTAAGGGAATATACCTTAATAGGCCTGGCTCCATTTTTTAGTTTATTTCTCTCTCTCTTTTTAAAGATTTATTTATTAAAATGAATTTATTTCACGTATGTGAGTACACTGTTGCTGTCTTCAGACACATCAGAAAAGGGCATCGGATCCCATTACAGATGGTTGTGAGCCACCATGTGGTTGCTAGGAATGGAACCCAGGATCTCTGGAAGAACTACAGGGATCCTGTCTGTGCCTTTCAAAGGCTGCCCACCCAGTCTTCCCAGAACTTGTGTGGGTTGGGAATCCAAAGTCCAGTCCTCTTGTTTGCCTGGAAAGTGCTAAGCCATCACTACAAACACAGAGCATCATTTGTAAGACAGCTGGCTGGTAAAGGCCTGCTGTCCAGACTATAGCAAGAACTCTTAACAACAGAGAGAAACCAGGGCTGGAGAGATGGCTCAGCAGTTAAGAAGAAGGAAGCAAGGAAAGAAGGCAGGGAGGAAGGGAGGGAGGGAGGCAAGGAGGGAGGGAGGCAGGGAGGGAGGGAGGGAGGGAGGGAGGCAGCAGCAGCAGCAATTCAGCATTAAACCAAAATATGTATCCTGGAAATAGAGGGTGGGTGAGATGTGGCTTTGACAATTTAGCACTGATTTTTCCTTAAAGGACCAGGTACTCGACACAGTCTGATTTTTCTAGAGTTGCATGTTTTTCTTGTTTAGTTACAAGCATGTATCACCCATGTAGCTAACTTTTGGGTTGAGTAGATTATCAAGAGAGATAATTACCTCCAAACTTTCCCTTATCAGAGCCAGAATGTTCCCCATGCTAACTGCCCAGTTCCCAGAGTTCAACCATTAGACTCACCGGCCTCTCATTTGGTGTTTAAGGAGAAGCAATTTTCTGCGGGGCTGGTATAAGGATTCTAGAGGGGACCACCATGGGTGAGTGGCTTGGCACAGTCAATGCCAGCCTCTCCCAGACACTTTAAATGTTAATTGCTGTTACTGAGGAGGGCTGCTTTCACGCTGAGCGCCCAGCCTTGCTTCAGTGATGGCGCTGGCGGCACCAGCAGTTTTACAGTCTGTCTCCTCCTGGTTGGTAAGGGCAAGATGATGAAGGATTCCTGAACTCACAGGCAGGCAGGACGTCCATTATACTTCTGCACAGGTATTTTCAGGCTTCACTTATTATGATTGTTTCTTATTTGTTTTCAAAGCGATGTTTTGCTTTGTGTGTGTGTGTGTCTGTGTGTATCGTGCCAGTAACTATGCAGAGGTCAGAAGAGGGTGTGGGATCCCTTACAGTTGGAGTTACAGGCAGTTTGTGAACCATAAAAAAGTATGCTAGAATACAAACTCACACCGTAGCTGGGGTTGGCCTGTAATTCACTATGTAGCCCAGGCTAGCCTACAACTCACACTCTGTGGCCCAGGTGGACCTTGAACTCATAGTGATTCTCCTGCTTTAGCCTCCCAAAGGTCATTGATGAGTTTTGTTTTTTTCTTTCTTTTCTAGAGCAAAAGCAATCTGTACAATCTTCCTGAAGTAAACTGAGACCAGAAGGGCCAAACATCCTTGGTCTCTGCAGAGAGACCAAGACGAAGCAACGGTTCAGAATGCTCTTCGGGGGAGAGAGACTGGTTAACGTGTTGGTGGTAATTTCCTTCCTGACACCAAGGCTATCTGCTGGTCAGAACTGCCTCACCAAGAGTCTAGAGGACGTTGTCATTGATATTCAGTCTTCGCTTTCGAAAGGCATCAGGGGCAATGAGCCCATACACAGGGCCACTCAGGAAGACTGCATCGGTGCCTGCTGTTCTACACAGGACATAGCAGGTAGGTGGCTCAGCCTGCTGTGGCCCGCGTGTTTGGTGATGGTGGTGGCCGGAGGGTGTGGCCGGTTAGTTTGCACCAGTGATTCTCAGTGGATCAGAAAGACAAGTGACACAGCGGCTGGGGAATCGTCCACAGGTACATTCCACCATCCCGCCCTAGAGCTGTATTAAAGGTGCCGATAAGTATGTCCATACATCCCTTAGATGGGTTCAGGGCTGAAGCTCGGGGCGCAGGCTTACACAGCAGCTCAGTTAGCAGATGAGCATTCTTACTGGTGGGAAGAGAGTTATTTAGTCGATACATGTTTGTGACGCAGAAGAAAACCAAGGTTCGTGGATTTAAACCAATGCCTTCTTCCTGGCTTCAAATCTTCAGACTGAACAGAGAAGTGTGTCTTTATGCAGAGTTGGGCGTGTTTCAGTTTTGCTCATGACCCTTTGTGGATTCTCGACCTGAAGCAATGTTGACTTTGTTGAATATGGGCTAAGTGCTAGAGTTAGTTCATAGGACGGAAAGGCCTCCCCATCAGGGAGCACAGCACTGGGTGAGACTCCAGGGCAGTGTCTGCTCTTGGACTTCTCTTTCTGTGATGCTGTGGCATCAGGATGGTATACATAGCCTTTGTCTCAGGTCCTTGTGTAAATGTTGCTTTTATCTCCTCAGATGAACAAGTATTCTCAGTAAGAGCTCTACCACTCAGCTCTAACCTGCCCCCAGCCTTCTTTTTTACTTAAAATAGAACGATTTATTTTTTGTGCGTATTTGCCATGTGCATGCAATACCAGTGGGGGCCAGAAGAGGGCGTCAGATCCCCTGAAACTGCTACAGAGGAGCTGCCTTTTTGAGTTCTGGGAGCCAGGGCCCTCCTCTGTAAAAACCATCTCTCCAGCCTGGCACTTTTAACTTTTTCATTGAGACAGGGTCTCACTAAATTGACAGGCTGCCTTAAAACCCATTCTGTAGTCTACCAGGGCTCGTCCATGTGATTCTCCTATATCAGCCTTCTGAGGATAACGGACCTACGCTGTCTGTTTGTGGCACAGAGCTCTTAAACTCTTGCAATGTATGAGTGACAGGCGCGAGTCTCGCTTTTGTAAGTCTGGCTCAACTCTAACTCACCTGTGCTGACTGAGACTACCTAACAGGTCCACAGACTGTTCTAGATGCTGCTGGTCATCAGCAAGAGCAAGCCCTGGTCAGACGCTCGGAACCCTCAGCCCTGTGCCCCAGTCCCCAGGGAGGAGTAAAGTGAACCAGTGGGCCACTAGCTTCAATTGATTAGACCTATGCAGTGAAACTGTCATTAGGTCCCTAAAGGGTGACCTTCGGGGAGCTTCTGAGGTCGGTGGGTGGATGTGTTTGTGTAGGAAGGTAGCATACCCCAGGTCCACAGGGACAGAAGCTTCTGCACTCATGACCCTTCTAGATCTTTCTTCATGTCTCCTCTTCATCCAACTGTTCAGTTGTATTCTTTATATTTTATACAAGGGAGGCACTGCGCGTGTGCAAAAACAAATAATTTGTGAATAAAGTGTAAATAACTTCCTCTCTTACAATGAATGTAATTGTAAATATAACGATTCCTTGAGTTCTCTGGGCCATACTAGAAAAGTATCAGATGGGAGGGGCAGGGTTGCGGCAACCTCTGAATTTCTCGTCCAGTCAGAGTTCAGGCAACACTAGGCCTGCCCCCTGCCACGGGCTTCTGAGAGGCCAGGAGGCTTGCAGGATGGAACCCTTAAGCCTGTGGAGCCTGGTTCTAAGCCCGGCATGTTAGATTCAGAAGTGGGTTGAGTTGAATTGCAGGATATGCAGCTGTGGTCAGGGGTTTGGAGAACTGGTGTGGGAAGAGACCCTGTAGCAGATGCCCATAGGAAGAAGTCCTCTGAGGACCTCAAAGTGAGCGGTACGCTTTGTGGTGCACTGGTTTATAGGAAGCATAGTGACTTAACTTAAATTCCTAATTTTTATTTCTGTAAATATCTGCATAGACGCTGTTGAATTCATATTTATTAATAAATCCCAGCACGGGGTTGCTACCCGCCTCAATGGTTTACGTTCCCAGATGAAAGACATGCATACAGACAGTCTTTGTATTTTAATATGCCTAAAGCAGACCAAAAGCTGGGCAACTGCCTAGCCTCTGTGTTGCTAGAATCTACCCCCCACCCCGCTGATAATTCTGAGTTACTACCTATTAATTTCTATGTTCCATCTTGGCCACTTTGGACCCACTTGTGAGGCCCTCGCAGCGGCGCTCTCTTGGCCCGGAGCCCAGGGCGCGCGCCTTCCTTCTCTATCCCATGGTGGCCTCTGTGTCTCTCCTCTCTCCACACTCTCCTAAAGCATGGCTGACTCCTCCTTCCTCTCCTCCCTGTCCCAAGCCTGGGAAACCCTGAAATCCCACTCTGTCTGTCCTCCCAACTATTGGCTGCCGCCACCTTTGTTTACCAACTGAAGTGAGGATCCCAGACCTCTCATGGAAGCAGTTTGGGGTGGAACATAATTAGCATTTATAATACAAGCAGCTACAAGATGCCTTGATACCAGTCTGGCAGTTCCTCAGAAAACTGGGCATGACACTTCCAGAGGACCCTGCTATACCACTCCTGGGCATATACCCAGAAGATTCCCTAGCATGCAATAAGGACACATGCTCCACTATGTTCATAGCAGCCTTATTTATAGTATCCAGAAGCTGGAAAGAACCCAGATGTCCCTCAATGGAGGAATGGATACAGAAAATGTGGTATATTTACACAATGGAATACTACTCAGCAATTAAAAACAATGAATTCATGAAATTCTTAGGCAAATGGTTGGATCTGGAAAATATCATCCTAAGTAAGGTAACCCAATCACAAAAGAACACACATGGAATACAGTCACTGGTAAGTGGATATTAGCCCAGAAACTCTGAATACCCAAGGCACAACTCACATAGCAAATCATTCCCAAGAAGAAGGAAGGAGAGGGCCCTGGTCCTGGAAAGGCTTGATGCAGCAATGTAGGGGAGTACCAGGACAGAGAAGTGGGAGGGGGTTGATTGGGGAAGGGGCAGAGGGAAGAGGACTTATGGGATTTATGGGGAGGGGGGGAAATGGGAAAGGGAAAATCATTTGGAATGTAAACAAAGAATATAGAAAAAAAAGCGCTGATCTTACAATTGTCGAGATAAGCATTGAGTCAAACAGAGGTGGGCCTGCATGTATTCCTGACATCCCAGTCCTCTGGAGAATTGAGTTCTACACCACCCCGGATGTCAGCCTAGAGTGAGGCCCCGGCGCTGTGGGCTCAGACAAGGCATTTCTCCCTTGGGTTGTTCACATCAGTTATTTTGTGTCGTGGTGGTGGGAGAACAAGCGGAACTAGCACAGTCTTCTTTTAGGCTCTTAGATAAAGTAGTAGGTCTGTAAACCCTCAATCACAGGCGAGATTTCATGTCTTTGTGTTAGTGTGCATTTCCTACTGTCTGTGACTGTTGTCAGATTAGCAAGGTACTTTAAAATCACAGTTTTAGCTGCCCAATAAATGAGGGGAAAGTTTAGCGTCTGTCACCTGAGATCTGTGGGTGGCTAGCTGTATGAGCACTTTCACTATAAAATAAAGTAGGAAACCCTTTGTTTTGGGAATTGAGGACAAATATCTGCTTCTTTGTGTTGCCAGGAAACATCCACACAGTCAGCATTCAGTCCTCATAGATAGCATTTCTGTCTTATATAAATGGCAGGGGTGGGGGTGGGGGTGGGTAGGGGATGGTGGTGGTGGTGTTGTTTGTTTGTTTTTTGCGACAGTGTTTCACTGTGTAGACTAGATTGTCCTTGAACTTGTGATGACCCTCCTGCCTCTGCCTCTGCCTCTGCCTCTGCCTCTGCCTCTGCCTCTGCCTCTGCCTCTGCCTCTGCCTCTGCCTCTGCCTCTGCCTCTGCCTCTGCCTCTGCCTCTGCCTCTGCCTCCCGAGTGTTGAGATTACAGGATGTACAACTGTGCTCAGCTTTTGTTTTGGGCAGGGTATTATATAAGCTCATGATAGCCCCAAACTCCTAATGTAGCCACGGATGGCCCTGCCCTCCTGCCCCTCCTGCCTTGGCCTTCTATATGCTGAAATTACAGACCCGGGCCACCTGCCCAGCTAGCTTTTCTCCTCCCCACCCCCACCCCCCACTTTCTTTCTTTCTTTCTTTCTTTCTTTCTTTCTTTCTTTCTTTCTTTCTTTCTTTCTTTCTTTCTTTCTTTCTTTTTCTTTCTTTCTTTCTTTCTCTCTTTCTCTCTTTTTATTAAATATATTCTTCATTTACATTTCAAATGTTATGCCCTTTCCTGTTTTCCACCTTCCCCAAAAACCCCCAACCCATCCTCCCACCCCCTGCCTCCAAGAAGATGCCCTTCTACCCAACCACTCCCACCTACCCCTCCTCGGTTTCCTTTGTTGGGGCATCTATTGAGCCTTTACCTGACCAAGGACCTTTCCTCCCGTGAATGCCCAACAAGGCCTTCCTCTGCCACTCTTTTGGCTGGAACCATGTGTACCCCGTGGTTGATGGGTCAGTCCCTGGGAGCCCTAGGGTGTCTGACTGGCCTGCGTCACCTTTCTTCCCATGGGGCTGCAAACCCCTCCAGCTCCTCCATTGGGGACTCCTCGCTCAGTCCAAGGGTTGGCTGCTAGCATCTGCCTCTGTATGTGTAAGGCTCTGGCAGGGCCTCTCCTGAGACAACCATAACAGGAACCACTTTTAGTTCTTCCTTGTTCTTGTTCCCAGTCTAAGGGACTATGTCACCCACAGTCAAGACAGGTCTCCCCTGCTGATTTAATCCTTCCTGGAAGGGCACGCCCACGAGGGGGCTTCACTGACTGCTACCTGCATCTCAAACCTATCAAGTTGACAGTGACACTATCTTCACCAAAGCTGCCATAGGTATCACCTGTCAGAAAAGGAAGAACAGAGTTTGGTAATTTGACATAGGATCTCTGGCCTCAAACTGGCATCAAACTCAGTATGTAACCAAGGATGGCCTAGAACTCCTGCCTGTCCAGCCTCTACCTCCTCAGTCCTGAGGATTACCTCAAGACTATAACAGCACACTTAGTTAAAACAGGTCTTTTGTTGCCGGTTTGGTTTTTCAGATTTATTTTTATTTTATGTGTCTGGGTGGTCTGCCTGCATATATGTGTGTTTATCATGTGTGTGCTTGGTACCCGAGGAGGCCAGAAGACAACATCGGATCCTTTAGAGCTGGAGTTACAGATAATTGGGAGAGTCATGCAGGTGCTATGATTCTAAGCCCTAGCCCCTAAAAGATATCTTAACAACTGAAAGATTTATCTCTGCAGAACTAAACGTGCTGCTAAAAATTAGTTTGGGGAGGTGAAGAGATAGCCCAGTGGCTAAGAACACTGGCTGCTCTTCCAGAGGACCTGGGTTTGAATCCCAGCACCAGCATGCGGCTCCCAACCATCTGTAACACCAGTTCTAGAAGATCTGATGCCCTCTTCTGGCTTCTGCAAGCACTGCATGTAGGTGACACACATGCATGCAGGCAAGACACCCATATGCACAAAACATACAATAATAACATTTTAAATTGAAAAAGAAATAGCATTTCCAAGATTTTTAACTCAGGTTTCTAGAGCCAATCAAGTATCACTAAACCCAGAGAAAGGAAATGACGTGAAGATTTGGCCAAGGAGCAGAGTGAGCAGAAGTTCTCTGCAGTAAGTTCAGCTCCTCCATCTTGCCCTGGTCTAGAAAGTTCTAGTCCAAAATTGTGCTCACCAGTCTTTCATTGCAGGGGACAAGTCATGTAATTTGATGATCTTCGATACCCGGAAGAAGGACAGACAGCCCAACTGCTACCTGTTTTTCTGTCCCAGTGAGGATGCCTGTCCACTGAAGCCAGCCAAGGGCCTTGTGAGCTACAGGCTCATCAGAGGTAAGAAAGGCATCGCTCTCTGTCTTTTGTGACTACATTATTTAGAGCTTTGGCTTCTGTGGAAGATCTCCTGTAAGAGTCTAAGTATCAAAAAAGTCCATAAATATTTCATGATTTGAAATTCATTAAACTAAACTATATTTTCCCATAATACCATCTGGCAGTATTTTTTTATTTTGTTTTTACCTTCATATTGCTCAAAGTGCATAGCTCTGTTATGGACATTTAGTGGTAAATAATCAATAAAGACCGCCCCACCAGGCCTCTGCACCAAGTCCCAGCGGGTCCCTCTCAGGTCTAAGGCAGCAGCAGTGATCAATATTCCACACAGGTCACACTACCCACGGGCCGCCAGGTCCTTTGGTTCCCTGACCGTGGTGCCCCAAATTAGCCGGTAGAACAGACTCTCAACACTCAATTAATTTGCCAATCAGATTTATCAATATTTAAAACACAAATTCAAGATGCCAATACAATGAAAGCTTTTGCCAATATTTCTAACCTCATAATACATACAAAAAGACGTCCCAAGCCAGGGTGTCCAACACTCCAGTCGCAACATCCTATTTCGCTTGCCACGCCCCTCCTCTCTTTCCCCTTTGCCCCGCCCCTTACTTCTTCATCCAATCACAGCCCTCTCTGTACTCAGGAATTGGGCAGGGAAGTTCTTGGGATTTGGACACTTTTTTAAAACAGATGAAGTCTCCTCGGTAGCCCAGTTGCTTGTTAATATTCTACTTGTTCATTTATTCAAAAAATAGAGAATGTTATTTGGCATTTCCTTCACCTCGGCACACTTCGTATATCCCAGGGATGAAGTGCTGAACATAAAAACTACAGTTTTAATTTCTCAAACTGACTTTGGGGTGGGGCACAGACAATATGAAAGAGCATATCAAGAAGAATGCGGAGGGGTCGCAAGTGACGTGCAGAGTTGAGATAACCCAACAGAATAGTCGCCAAGGTGACCCCCTAAAGTTGGTGATCGGTGAGGGTGTAACCCTTAGATTGAGATCTGAGAAGCCAGGGGCCAGATCTGAGGAGACAGGGGAGATCTTCCAGGACCGTGATCCTTAGGGGGAATGGATCTGGAATGCTGACGGGCAAACGTTCATTCAGAGCCCCCGGAAGCATGGTAAGCTACAGAGTGCAGTGTGAGGAGGCAGGGAGAACAGGTCACTCGTGCCTTTGACATCCAGAAGAGGAGGCCGATTTCATTGTATGTGGATAAGGGAAATGCTGAGCGAAGTTTGGGGCTAGGCGTGCTCCATGGTGTCTTTTTAAAAAATTCCTGTTAGTGTGTGTGTGTGTGTGTGTGTGTGTGTGTGTGTGTGTGTGTGTGTGTAGGTCAGAGAGAGCCTTGTGGACTTGGGTTCCTCCTTCCGCCTCTGTGTGCATTCACTGTGTCTTGCTCAGGTCCGAGGTTGTCAGGCTTGCTATCTAGTCTAGCCTGGTCTTGATCTCAGAGAGGTCTGCCTACTTCTGTGTCCAGAGTGCTGAGACTCAGGCTGTGTGCTTCCATGGTGTCTTTAAGGAGCCGTCTTAAAGCCTACTGGTGTCTCCTTTTGGAACCCCCTGGAGGCCACTGGGGAAATGGAAAAACTGGTTGCTTGGGAAGTAAGATAGATGGAAGTAGGTAGATGGCCAGGGCAGATTAAAGGAGAGGTAAGATTGGCCTGCTGGTGGCCAGGAAAATGGACATAAGGAGGCTGAGGTCTAGTTTGTGAACTGAATATCTGATGGGTGGGGCCACCATTTGTGAACTGACTGATTTTAAGGAAAGTAGTGTTTGAGTCAGGAAGTAGAGTAGAGGGCTGGAGAGGTGGCTCAGCGGTAAGAGCACTGACTGCTCTTCTGAAAGTCCTGAGTTCAAATCCCAGCAACCACATGGTAGCTCACAACCATCTGTAGTGGGGATCTGATGCCTTCCTCTGGGGTGTCTGAAGACAGGTACAGTGTACTCACATGAAAGAAAGAAAGGAAGAAAGAAAGAAAGAAAGGAAGAAAGAAAGAAAGTAAGAAAGAAAGACAAAAGAAAAGAAAAGAAAAGAAAAGAAAGAAAGAAAGACAGCTGGGCGGTGGTGGCATACGTCTGTAATCCCAGCACTCTGGGAGGCAGAGGCAGGCAGATTTCTGAGTTCGAGGCCAGCCTGGTCTACAGAGTGAATTCCAGGACAGCCAGGCCTATACAGAGAAACCCTGTCTCGAAAAAAAAAAAAAAAAAAAAAACAAAAAGGAAGGAAGGAAGGAAGGAAGGAAGGAAGGAAGGAAGGAGTTAGAGTTCTCTCTTGCCTGTTAAATTGAGATGCTTTGTGGAATGAACTATCTGGAGAACCCGGGTGTGTGCTTTGTCTCCTGACTGTGTGTGGGGGCTCTGCCTAAATTTGGTCCCAGAACCAGGGAAATCCAAAGTGCCAAACACTTTCTGAAATGGGTGCAAAAGAGCACAGATTGTTTGAATGACCTGCTAGGGTCATATAAATTATAATTGAAGATTAAGTTTCCCAATTTCCATAATACTTCTGTAGAGTTGCTATTTTATAGTGTATGAGAGAATAAACACTAGGCAAAGATGCTGCCAATGGAGGCAAGAGAAGGAAAGTGGGTCTGTGTAGGAACATCTTAAGGATGAGTAAGAAGGTGGGGGAACTGGAATCCAGCTGTTCTGGGGACAGCCACCAGGGGGCATCACGAGCCCAGAGCAGGTTGAAGGATAGTTGCTGGCCGTGACCCCAGATCCTGGACACAAGCAGAGCACTGTTTATTCCTACAGGATGTATACAAGTTATGTTCTTAATTCTATTTATAAATCTATCGTGTTTATGGGTTGAGTTCTTCCACTGATCATAAATTATCCTGTTTGAACTGGACTGAAATGTAAATATCTGTTTGGTGGTTTGTTTCTGAAGGAATTTTATTTCCAGTAACCAACTGACTAATATTTACAGCCTGACACTTTGAAAGATGACAGTGGACGTTGTGCTTGGTCTATAAAAGCACTGCAGCTTCACATTCGTCTGTCTTTAATAGTTTTGCAATATATCTTCTTACCAAGCTCTGTAAGAATGAGAGAATTCAGAAATCCAATAAATTGGAAATCTATTTGCTTAGCTGGTTTCCAAGAAATCACCTCTGGTTCTCTTTCTTTCTTTCTTTCTTTCTTTCTTTCTTTCTTTCTTTCTTTCTTTCTTTCTTTCTTTCTTTCTTTCTTTCACTCATTGAAATCCCCTGAAAAATGAAACTCCAAAGAAGCGTTTAAGGCCCAGGGCTGTTTCCTAAGCCCTGGAGAAAAGGCCTGCCCTGCTCCAACAGCAGGGGTGAGGTGAGCGGAGCAGGGGTGGAGGGATCTGAGTGGTTCGAGGCTCTTCGCCAACACTTGTATCTTATCGAAGCCGAAGCAGAGTAGTGTTTGCTTTTCATTATAGCCGAGGTCACGTGCTTGAGAAAGCAAACATCTGTTGTGGTCACTGTTGTCAATGGATATGGCTAACTTACAGTATCAAACAGGCTTCAGGCCAGTTAGTGGGAAGGTCTTTCTCTCTCTCTCTCTCTCTCTCTCTCTCTCTCTCTCCCCTCTCCCTCTCTCTCTTCCCCCATAGTTATTTTTTATTTTAGAATATTATCTAAGTGTTTTATTATAACACTTTATTTAGTGTGTGTGTGTGTGTGTGTGTGTGTGTGTAGCTGTGCTCACCGCAGTGATATTGTAGAGGTCAGAGGACAACTTGTGGGAGCTGGTTCTCTCCTATCATACAGGTTATACAGGTTCAGGGGACTGAACTGGGGCTTTTCAGGGCAGGCTTGGCAGCTCTGTAGAGCCATCTAGCTGATGCCCCCACCCCCTTTTTTAAAAAATGAAACATGCTGAGATTTATTTGTTTCTTTTGTGTGTGATCATGTGTATCTTCCTGGGGCCTCATGCATATATGAAGTTACATACACACACACACACACTACATGTGTGTGCGTATATACATATATATGTGTATATATACACGTATATGTTTGTGTGTGTATAGGTGTGCATACATACATACATAGACATGGAAGAAATTGAGAAAGAGATATGTCTGTGTTGTCAGAGGAAAAAGGAAGCTCAGGTACCCAGGATTTTTTGGGGGGTTGGGGAGAAGTAAAGTGCTTTGAGACAGTCTATGTAAACCAGGCTGGCCTTGAACACATGAAGCTGAGGATGACTCGAAGTAAACTCTGACCCTTCTACTTCCCAAGCACTGCTATTCTAGGCATCACTCCCAAACCCAACCCCTACTTCCATTTTAGAGCAGAGCATGCTAGCCCGGAGCATGTGTTAGGCAGCTTTCCTGTCTGCTGTCAAATAGTCGTTAGGCTTTGGGGGCCTGAGTTGAAGCACTCAGGCGGTGTGCAACCAGTTGTATCTCTTCGCCATTGACCTTACCATATAGAGGCTGCCACAGTGACTATATCAATAAATGAACATTCTGGGCACCAGTAAAACCTCACTGAAGAGCAGCAAAATTCAAGTAGCGTATGATGTTCACGTTCCCAAAGTTCTCTTGGTTATTTTCGGCCCTTGAGAAATGTAAACTTCCTGCACAGCTTGCACGGCCGCCCAGCCGGAGGTAGGTAGCAGGCTGGACTCACTCGGCCGTTGATGTTAAGCCCTGCCCTGGATAAATCAAGTGACTCTTGTAAAGGTTCTCGTAGCCTGGTGGGTTGATACCTGCCTATCGCCAGCAGGGTGGAGGCCTGCGGATCAGGAGCTCGAGATGAGCCTTGACTCCGCATCAAATGGGAGAGTAGCCTGAGCTGCCTGAGACTGTCTCAGACAAAGGAAATGGATCCACAAGATGGCTCAGTGCGGAAGGACACCAGCAGCCGGCCCTGATGACCTGAGTCTGAGCCCCAGGACCCACGTGGTACAAGGAGAGAACGAACACGTTGTCTTCTGACCCCGCCCCGCCCCCCACGCATACACGCTGGGTCCCTTCCTTCATCTCCCAATATATACATGTTTAAAATATATAATAATAGTAATAATAGCAATAAATAATAAAGAACCGTAGGAAGGCATGAGGATTAGTGAGCCTGCCCCAGCTATCACAGCTCTGTAGCTGCCCTTGGCTCTGTTAGGAGTCGTAAGAAGTCTACTTTAGAAACCAACACAAAGGGACATTAAGAAGAGAAGGGAAAGCCGGGCGGTGCTGGCACACGCCCGGTCAGATGTTCAAAGCCATCCTCTGCTACACAGAGAGGTCACAGCCACCCCCGGGGTACATAATATCCTGTTCTCAAGAAATAAGAACTGGACAGGAAAAAAACAAGTCAGAAAGAACTGCAAGAAAGAGAGGAGGCATCACCTTCCTCTTCCTCTTCCCTTCTTTTCTTTTTTTTCTTTTCTTTTCTTTTTGGTGGTTTTTTTTTTTTTTTTTTTTTTTTTTTTTTTTTTTTTTTTTTTTTTTTTTTGGTTTTTTTGGATTTGGTTTTTTCGAGACAGGGTTTTTCTGTATAACCCTGGCTGTCCTGGAACTCACTCTGTAGACCAGGCTGGCCTCGAACTCAGAAATCCGCCTGCCTCTGCCTCTGCCTCCCAGAGTGCGGGGATTACGAGTGTGTTCCCGCTGTGCCCAGTTTATGTGATACTGGGGGTTGAGTGCAGGGCTTCGTTGTGCTGGGCCAGCGCATTACCAACCGAGCCACACTCCCAGCCCTGACCTGCCGTTCTAATACTCTCAAAGCAGCCACACAGCACAGTTAATACTGAGCAATTCAAATGATCCCTCGCGGCACTTGATTGCCTTAACGAGCCTTTCCAGTTTGAGTTGTGATAAACAGCTGTGTGTGGCTCAGAGCAACACCCCCTTGCTTGCTCCCTGGGAGCTGGTCTGAATGGTCCTACCCACCCTATCCAGTGTGGGCATGATGGTTTCAAACATCATTCCCACAACCAAAGGCTTTAAAAGTCCAAGTCAAGTCTCTGGATAGCCTCCCTCTTCTGATAGCACTCTGAACCGCCCACCCCTGACTTTATTTGTCAAAATCAAGTGCCAAAATGTGATGTGCCTTGTGCTATCTCTTTGGCTTGGTGTTCTTCAAGGAATCCAGATCCTGAAACTCACTCCTCCCTGTTTCTGTCAAACCATCCCCACTGTTCAAAGCCTGTTACTGGGTTCTGCTCCCCCAGACTCCTAATTTTCCCAAGGCCCCTCTCACACTTTCTCACCTGTCCCACGCCCAGACTGGACCATCTGGCCCCACGATTGCCTGTCACATTGGCAGTTGGCGGGAAGTCTGCCTCACACAGCATTTTTTCCTGCCAGTCCTCGCTGCTCAGGCCCCCCGGGCCCTCCCCGGCCCTGCCCCAGCCCTCAGCCATCTTCCTCTCCCTGACCCTCCTGCCTTCTACAGAGTGTTCTTCCAGCCTCTCCGCCGTCCCCACCTGTTCTTCAGTCAGCCTGGGCACCCCAATCCCCACTGTCTCTTTCCTTCTGTCCTACCGGGCTAGAAATAAACCACACGTGGCGTAAAGAGACGCTGTAGTGATACTTAACAATGTGCACTTTTCTATCTTATACATGCTTTGAGGACATATCCAGTATCTGAGGCTGAGGTGTAGTTCAGTTATACCGTGCATACTTAATATATACAGGATGGCCCTGTGTTCATTTTCTAGCATGAATGCGCAAGTGTACACACACACACACACACACACACAGAGAGAGAGAGAGAGAGAGAGAGAGAGAGAGAGAGACAGAGAGAGACAGAGAGACAGAGAAAGTTGTCAGTCTTAGCTTTTTTTTTTTTTTAAGATTTATTTTTTTTTTATTTATATGAATACACTGTGGCTATCTTCAAACACACCAGACGAGGGCATCAGATCCCATCACAGATGGTTGTGAGTCACCATGTGGTTGCTGGGAATCGAACTTGGGACCTCTGGCAGAGCGGTTAGTGAATGCTCTTAACTGCTGAGCCATCTCTCCACCTCCCCCCTCCCTTTTTTTTTCTTAGCTTGTTTTCTATTTCTGTGATAAAACACTGACCAAAAGCAATTTAGGGAGAAAAGGGTTTATTTGGCTTATATCTCCTGACCACAGTCCGTTTCTGAAGGAAGAAGCCAAAGCAGAAACCTAGAGGCAGGAACCGATGCAAACATCTGAAGGCTGCTGCTTACTGGCTTGCTTTCCAGGGCTGCCTCAGCCTGCTTTTTCACACGACCCAAGACCATCTGCCCAGAGGTGGCACCGCCCACAGCAGGCCAAGTCTGCCCACATCAATCATTAACCAAGAAAATGCCTTGAAAGACTTGTCTACAGGCCAATCTGATGGAGGTGTTTTCTCATTTGGGGCTCCCCTTCCCAGATGACTCTGGTTTCTATAAATTGACAAAACAACAACCAGCTCACCAGTGAGTACATCAGGGATCAAGTCTGGAGACATAGTTAACATTTCTAATGTACCCACCATGGACATTTTAACTCTTCTTTTGATTTTCTTTATACTTTCAGATTTTCCGCTGTCCAGAGCTAATTCATCACTCCAAAAGTTAACCCAAGAAGAGCCTCTCTTACTTGGCCATACCTCACCAGGAGTCACCCCTGAGGTCGCTCGCCAGGCAGGTTCCCCGAAGCCCACCACCGGGCTGTTTTGGAGAAACCTATCTTCTCCGAAGTCCACGGCCTCCGAGCACTTGCACAAAGTCATTGATAAAGCAAGCCTGCAACTCCCTGAAGGAAGAAGCCGTTCTCAGAGTATACAGCTTCCCTCGGAACTAAAAATAGCTAATCTGCTCCCTAAAACTGTGATGACTCCGTCTACCACTGTAGCTGCTGCTCCCCTCCACAATGTCTCCACCACTCTGAAGCCTGCAATTCTGTCGGCCAGCGTTTCAGTGACACCTAAGACTTCGAATAATGAGGCCACCACAGCTCCACTTGTAAGCCCGGTGACCTCAAAGCCCCCAGGAGCTCCCATGTCTACAGGTTTTACACCCGCGGTTAAACACCAGTCAGCTTTGACTGCCTTGGTGCGTACAGACTCGAAAGGCATCCTAGAAATGGCGCCTAAGGATAACTTTCAAGGAGCCTCTATGCTCACTTCAGACACAGAGGATGGGAAGAGCTCTGCGGTCGTTTCTTTGTCAACCTCAGAGTCTTCCACAACAAACCAGGCTGCTTCCTGGGAGGATGGGAGGGTCAGTGTAGGTAGTGCATCACTGAACAGGGGTCCGAAAAGCCAGCACGGCCTTTCATTTGAGAAGTGGCTTCTCATTGGGACCCTCCTCATCGGTGTTTTGTTTCTGGTAACAGGCCTTGTCCTCTTGGGTAGGATACTGGTTGAATCCCTCCGTAGGAAACGGTATTCAAGACTTGACTACTTGATCAATGGGATCTATGTTGACATCTAAAGACAAATTAGGTATCTCTTAATTCATGTAAGAACTTGTTGCCAAATGCATCTCTGGTCCTTCTGCCCAGCCCATCTCGGCAGGAACTATATCTTGAAGACTAGCTCTACTTCCCTCCCTCCCCTCCCCCTCCCCCTCCCTCTCTTCTTCTTCCTCCTCCTCCTTTCCCTTTTTGAAACAGGCTCAGGTAGCCCAGGCTGGTTTTGAACTTCTGATCTTCCTGCCTCTGCCTCCTGAGGGTTGCAGATTTTCACTACCATGTCTGGATTTTTAATTTAAAAAAAATTAAAAAAAAATTTTTTTCTTTGCTATACTAGAGGTCAGGGCCTTCTGGATATAAGGCAAGCCTTCTTCTCCTGAGCCACACCCTCAATTCAACCACTTTCTGTTTGTCTGTTTGGCTTTTTTTTTTTTAAAGAGGAAGAGAAAGGGGTTAAAAGAAACTAAATTGCTGAGTGATCTGCCTGTAAAATAGTAGCCGGAAATAATTCCTAACTAAAATATTAAGTATACTTGAATATAAACTAGAAACATGTATCTGGCTTTAGATAAAGATAGCTCATAGGTTTAGGATATCTGAGCTGCGATTCATTACTATTTCCCATCCCAGATAACGGCAACTGTTTGATACTAGTTTTAATGCAGCCTCTTTTCCTTTTTTTTTTAAAATATGAATTCCAATAAAACTCATTCCAGATGTATCTCCCTCCAATTAAATATTTGAATAAATCTCTTGAGCCTCGGTTTTGTTCTAAGTGTCGTGGCCAGCTGGATAGATTTCAATTCCTTCCCACCAGCGACAACCTCTCTTCCCGTCAGTGACTAAAGGAGTTCCTTTGGGAGGATCTTAGCAGAGTATTAGTCCACTGTGGAGACAAAGATAAGTTAGGTTTCTTGTTATTCATTTGTTTAAGACAATGTCTCATGTAGTCTAGACGGCCTCAAACTCTCCACAGAGCCAAGGATGATCTAGAATTCCTGATCTTCCGGCCTCCCCCATCCAGATTCTGGGATTACAAGTATGTGCCCCATGACTGACTAGTTAATTAGTTCTCATACACAGCCAAACCATTTGGTATTATGCCTAACTCTAAAAAAGAAATGTTAACATTTTCTAAAATTGTACTGAGTCTAAAAATTACTGATATTATTTATGACTAAGCTTGAACAAGAGTCAATTGCAGGTTTACTGGGGATGATATTAGAAGTTACCTGTCACAGTTTGATTGATATGCTATACTTCTTACTGGTTACATTCTGCAATTTCGGGGAATTTTGATAAGGAACAGAGTGCACCAGACTAGTGAGGATAGGGTAACTACGAGCGCACAAGGCCATCCAGGTCCGTTGGTCTCTCATCTATGAATTCCAATGTGCTTATTGGCAAAACAAGAATGGTAGAGTCATCCAGATATAAACAGGTTTGTACACATTTGTGCTTGCACATGTATGTAGGGGCCAGAGGTCAGTGTCGTCGGGTGGTAGTCTAGTCTGACACTGCTCCTGTGAAGAACACCATGACCAAAGCAACATAGGAAAGAGTTTATTTGGTTTACACTTCTGGGTCAGACTCCACCAGTGAGGGAAACGGAGCAGCAGCTAAAGCAGGAGCTGAAGCAGAAACCATGAGGACCCCTGCTTATGGGCTTACTCCTCTTTTCTACAGCCCAGGTCCATCTGTGTAGGGAGGTACTGTCCACAGTGAGCTGGGTCCTCCCACATCCATCAGACAGAGGCCAATATGCCGGAGGAGATCTTCAACTGAGGTTGGTCTTTCTAGGTGTGTCACATGGACAACCAAGATACTACCACCGGTTGGTTCCTCTGTCCTTCTCCTATATATTTATTTAGGTTTTTTTTTCAAGACAGGATTGTGTGTGTGTGTGTGTGTGTGTGTGTGTGTAGCTTTGACCGTTCTAGAACTACCTCTGTAGACCAGGCTGGCCTTGAACTCACAGAGATCCCCCTGCCTCTGTCTCCCGAGTGCTGAAATTAAAGGTGTGCACCACCATCACTCTGCTTTCCGCCTTATTTATTTATTTTTTTATTCAAGTTCTCACTGGGTGTGGAGCTTACAGTCTGACTAACTGGCCAGTAAACTCCAGGAATCCTCCTGTCTCACCTCCCCAGTGCTAGGATTCCAGAATGCACCATCACACCCTGTTTTTGAAGTGGCTGCTGGGATCTGAGCTCAAGCCCTTTCCTGGCTGAGCTATTTTCCCAAGCCCCCTAAAGGTGGTTTTTAAAGGTAAAAATGAAGCTGGGCAGTAGTGGCACCTGCAGAGGCAGAGGTGCAGCATGCAGAGGCAGGTGGATTTCTGAGTTCAAGGCCAGCCTGGTCTACAGCGTTGAGTTCCAGGACAGCCAGGGCTACACAGAGAAACCCTGTCTTGGAAAACCACAAATAAATAAATAAATAAATAAATAAATAAATAAATAAATAAAATATAAAGGTAAAAATGGAGAGATGACTCAGCAGTCCAGAACACTTGCTCTGACACAGGCGTGGGGTTCAGCATCACATGACTGCTCACAACCATCTGTAACTCCAGTTCCAGGCGATCGAACACCCATCCGTTTCTGGTTCCATGTAGGTTCTGTAGGTACCTATATGTATGTACACACACATACATACAATCTTGAACATACACTAAACACACAGACACACACACACACACTTTGGACTTCACATGTCACCTAAGCAGCAAGCACTAGAGGGCAGTAGCTGATTGACAAGGGTAGCCAGGAAGGCAGAAGAAGAAAATTACCCCAGGGCTTCTCCCCTCCTCCCCACCCCCCTCCATTCTCCCAGTAGCCACCCCTCCACCACCATGGTCCAGGGAAAATGAATTTGAGAAGAAAGCTGGCCTATTGAAAATCCTATTTTTTTTTTCCATGTATTTTCCAACTCCACGGCTTGACACAGATCTCCACGGAGCTTACATAAGCTCTAAGTAGGCTGCATAAATAAAGCCTTGAGACAGTTTAACAAGCAGGTTTTTGACTATCCACGTGTAGAGCAGAATCAGATCAGAAACCAAGTGCCTTGGGAGTTGGGAATGGCTTCCTGCTTGTCAGGGGATTTGGAGAGGAAAGAGAAGGACTTTGTGTGTTTGTGGAAAAGTCCTCCTCCCTCCCGACTCCACCTAGTGCCACCTTTCCTGGCATGAAAGACTTGCTTCTTTTCTTTTTCTTTTTGAGTTTTCACTTTGTAGCCCAGGCTGACCACGGTTTCCCAATCTTCCTGCCGTTGGTTTAAAAGTACAGGATTATGGGTATCTACCACAACACCTGGCTCTAATGCCTCCTTTTCCTCCTCCAACCTCGCCCCCACTTCCCGCTTTTCCTTTTCCTTGAGATGGGGTTTCGTCGAGGCCAGGCTGGCTTCGAATTGGCTATGTAGCCAAGGATATGCTTCTGATTCTCCTACCTCTGCTTCCTGAGTGCTGAGATTACAGATGGACGCCGTGGTGTTTGGCGTTAGGCTGTGCTAGGGTGGGATCCCAGGGGTTTTCTGCGTGCTGGGCAAGCATTCTACTAACTTGCTCCCCCTCTTTTTTTTTCTCCCCTCAACTTTGACCACTGAGCGGCCCTACCCCTCTCCTTTTCTTTTGCAACAAGGTCTTGCTAAGTTGCCCCAGCTGGCCTTAAATTCAGCTCTGCAGTCAGGCAGGTCCTGTACTTGCAATCTTCCTGACTCAGCCTCCTGAACGTGGGTTGCAGGCCTGCCCAAGCATCCTAAATGCTTCCTCCTAAATGAAGCAACCAAAGAGGAGGCTGTAGCCATCGGTAATCTAGGGAAGAAACACTGTGAAGCCAGACTCTACCAGTGTCTAGTAAGGAAGCGTTTGGATTAAAGACGTTCTTGTTGGTTTAATTTTTGAGATCAGGTCTCAGGTAGAGTAAACTAGCTTTGTAAGTATTAGATGGCTGAGGCTGGCCTTGAACTCCTGATCCTCTTGGTTCCACCTCCCAATATTGGGATTTCAGGCCTGTGCCATCATACCTGGCCCATCTACAGCCTTTAATTTTCTCTTCCCAATACAAACACTTTCAGCTTTAAATATTAAATGACAAATGGGACTGCATAATTAAGCCTTGAGACGGCTTCTTTTTCAAAACAAAGGGCTTGTGAATATGGTTTGTAAAGTGCTCATAACACGTGGACACGTGAGGTACCTGGTTTGCTGTCCTTGAAGAGAAGGTGCTCCTTGGTTCAGTCTGTTTTTTGTTTGTTTGTTTTTTGGATTTGGTTTTTTCAAGACAGGGTTTCTTTCTCTGTGTAGCCCTGGCTGTCCTGGAACTCACTCTGTAGACCAGGCTGGCCTCGAACTCAGAAATCTGCCTGCCTCTGCCTCCCAGAGTGCTGGGATTACAGGCGTGCGCCACCACCGCCCGGCTTCCTTGGTTTAGTCTTTCACAGCCACACCTGGACAGAAAGAAGCATCACTGGCTACGGCGGAGGCAGCCTGGCTCTCTCCCTGACTTCTTACTTTATTAAGGCTGCTGCGCTCTGCTCCCTGACATGACTGCAGAGCTCCAGGGACCATGAGCTCTGTTAGCAGGCATGGCACTTGCATTTTGGAGTGAAATGACTCAATGGCCAGCACCTCCCATCCCCCCTCATTCCCCATCCTCCCCGTCCCTCTCCCCCTCTCCCTCCCTTGTAGGTAGGCTGTCTGGAGAGCCAGTGCCAAAGCATCTAGGAGTTCTTGCACATATCCCCCCACTGGAACCTTCATCGCCGTCTACACCGTTTCTTGAAACACTTCTCACTTGAGACGCCCTCCTTTCTGAGTTGGTGTCAAGTCGACAGAAAAGTAAGCAATACTCTAGGCAAGCGCTTGGTCACCAGCTACACGCCAGCTGGAGATGGCAGCCAGTACCATCTGCCTTCCTCCCACAAGATCTGAGATGTAATACCCAACATTCCCCACCATTTCCTTAACATGCCCGATACAAGTCAAGATACTGACTGTGCTTGGAAGTAAACTTTCCTTCAGTGCCTGGTAAGTTTCCTCTCATCCTTAAAACCAAGGTCCCCAATTAACCCTATCTCTATGCTCTTCCAAGGTGGCTATTATTCCTCCTGGCCTCATGTAGTCCAGGCTGGTCTCAAACTCACAGCGATCCTCCTGCCTCGGCCTTTAAGAGTGCTAGGATTACAGGAATGTACCACCATGCCCTGCACAATTTCTTTAGTAAACATTTGTTTTGTCCCCACTCTGCTCTTGGTTAGAAAAATCCACTTATATGGAAATAAAAGGAAATGACAGTATATATGACTTATTACAAGCTAAAGTCTATACTTCTGGTGTCTAAGTACGTTCTGTCTCTATAAAGACAAAAAAAAAATCACCTCAACATCCTTTTTTTAAATGTTATTTGTTTATTTATTTTATGTATAAGAGTACACCATTGCTGTCTTCAGACACACCAGAAGAGGGCACCAGTCCCTTTACAGATGGTTGTGAGCCACCACGTGGTTGCTGGGATTTGAACTCAGGACCTCTGGAAGAGGTCAGTGCTCTTAACGGCTGGGCCATCTCTCCAGCCCTCACCTCAACACCTTGACACCCATTTTCATTTATTTATTTTTAAAGCCATGCCATGTGGTTCAGGCTAGAGGCTCAAGTGGTTTCCCACCACCTCAAAAGTAGCTTCGACTGCCGGCACGTGCTGTCTAGCCTAGATTGTTCTGCCTTTTCGTGTGGCAACCTTTTCTTCCTGGCAGTATGGAAAGTGTCTGGAAGGTTGGCACTCATCTTACCATGCTTTTCATCTGTTAGAGCCACTTATCGCTTGCCATCTGTGGCTAGAGTGTATTCCCCCTCTGCCCCATTTGATCCTAATTATACGTTGGAAAGGATGAGAAAAACAGCTTCGAGAGCGGCAGGACTTGTCTGACCTGGTCTTCTGCCCTTACATCCTTGCCTTATCTGCTTTTGAGTTATGATGGCCTTTGCATTAAATTGGTGATCGATACATAATTCTTAGAGGGCTTGGGGCGGGGGATATATAGAGGTAGAGCATTTGCCTGGTTTCTTTGAGGCCATGGGTTTGATTCCCAGCACCACCGCCACAAAGTGGGGGAGGGGCAGAATACAGTACAGTGATAGAGTATTTGTCTAGGATATGTGAGCCCCTAATTCAACTGCAGCATTGCAAACTAAAGAGAGGGAAGAAAGAAGGGAGGAAGGGAGGGAGCCAGGGAGAAACCTTGTGGTTAATTTTGACACCATTTAGACTCCCAGCACTGTGACAGCTACTGGGTTTTTTCAGGGCACAAAAGGAAATGTAGATGTAGTCGCACAAGAAGTCTAAGAGGGAACGTGGGCAGACTTTCTCTGCTCTCTACTCCGCCCAGATGTTAGCAGCTTTTCACTGCCACAACCAGCCTTTCCAGCACTGATAACTGAACCCTCTTTACTGGAAGTCAAAATACAGTCTCCAACAAAAGGGGATATAGTAATGTGGTGGCCTTGTGAATTCAATCCCCCAAAAAATGTGTTTTTAAAAAAAACAAGAACCTCAGAGTCATAATTCCAGTGTTGCTGAGGCAAAACTAGGTAGATCCCTGGGGCTCGCAGGCCAGCAACTCTAACCTGCTTGGTGGGGTCCAAGCAAGTCAGGGAGTCAGTCAGTCTCAAAAGACAAAGCAAAACAAAACCCACTTCACAGGGCTGGAGAGATGGCTCAGCGGTTAAGAGCACTCACTGTTGGTGGCACACACCTTTAATCCCAGCACTTGGGAGGCAGAGGCAGGCAGGTTTCTGAGTTCGAGGCCAGCCTGGTCTACAGAGTGAGTTCCAGGACAGCCAGGGCTATACAGAGAAACCCTGTCTTGAAAAACCAAATCCAAAACAAACAAAAAAAACAAAAACAAAAACAAAAAAAAAGGAGAAGAAGAAAAAAGAAAAGAAAAGGAAGGAAGGCAGGCAGGCCGGCCTTGCCTGAGAGGAACTTTGTCCGTCCAGTCTCCCAGTCTCCACCCCTCTCCCATCCACAATCACAAACTATACTCCTGGCTGGATTTGTGACCTCCCACCCACTTTCCTGCAAAAGGCAAAAGCTTTGAGAAAAACAAGAAGGCTGATGGCTGGGCTGAACTTTCAAATGCTAAACGACGGTGAAAATTTTCTTGGAAGAGAAACTATCTTTGAAATTGCACTACATAGTAGAGTTAATGCAGCCCATATGTCCCCTACTAAAAGTTAGAAAAACAAACCAAAAACAATACTTTCGCGCCTGCCAGGCTGAAACATGATCTACTGCTTAATATTCACTCAACCCAGGGCCAAATACTTTAAAATGGTAATGATTCCAAAGGGCAGGCTGGCCTCAGCGCAGAAACAACAGACCTGAAAATTTATGTTCCACTCCTAGCTCTGGGCGAGCCACCTAATCTCCTAGTTCCTTCTCAATTTTCTCAGTTCTAAAATGGGGGGTGGAGGGGTGGGGATCAGTACTTTGGAGGTGTTTACGAGCCGCACCAAAGTGACTGTAAAGCGCTTTACAAATGTTTAATAACGGATGCTGTTTTCATAGCCGGGCTCTATGACATCTTTTAATATTCATCCAGCGTCGTGGAAGTAAGCGGAGACAGTTGAGATGAGTGTGGCGGACATTTATGCCCAGAGCTGGCTGCAGAAGGTGTCAGCCGCCTCCTCTTGCATCTGGCAGAGACGATGAAGCAGAATTGATGAAAAGATAACTCAGAGTGGAAACGGCCAGCTTTGGAGAAGCTGGGATCTGAGGTCATCGGGTGGTGGAAGGGAGGTGGAAGCAGGCTACCTAGAAGCGGAGTCTCTTAAGCTTGGTGTGGGGGTTGCAGTCGGGCTTTCCCTGCCTGGCCCTGTGCTGGCAAGCGAATGGAACTCTGGGTAGAAGTCAGTCACTCACCGCAGAGGTCGTGGGTCAGAGTTTACTGGCCACACTCAGTTGTAGCCAAAGTCTGTGTTTTCAGTCTCTCCGTGGAGTATTAAAGAAGGAAGAGTTCCAATTAGTTAGCTCCGAGCAGTGAGCAAACACTTGACTAGGAGAAACTTGCATTTTTGGTACAATTTATACCTTCAATAAAAAAAAAACAAAAACATGGCGGTAGCACAGGCTTAGTTAGCACGCAGGAAGCCGAGGCAGGCAGGTTTCTGTGAATTAGAAGCCAACTTGGAGAAAGCAAGCTGAGTACAGGCACAACACATTTATTCTCTCTGCTCTTGGTTGCGGCTATCCCCAGCTGGTTTAAGTTCCCAAGTCCTTGACTTCCTCTGAAATGACAGACTGTAACAAAATTGCGAGTCAAATAACTCACCTTTTCCCTTAAGTTGTTTTTGTCAGGGTGTCGTAATAGCCACAGGAAATGTAACTAAGAAAGTCTTTGACGGCAGTGGTGGCGCACCCCTTTAATCCCAGCACTTGGGGTGCAGAGGCAGGCGGACCTGATGGGTTGGGCCCGGCTGGCCAGCCAATGAGCTTCAAGGATCTCATCCTAGCCTTCCAGCGCTGATTAGAAAGTCCTGCAACTAAAGACACTGCCAGTAAGTCTAAACCTGGGCTTTGCATGGGAACGGGGCTCTGAACTCGGGTCCTTAAACTGTGATGAAGGCATTCTACTGGCTGAGCCACCTTCTCGGCTCCGTTTAAACATTCCCAAAAGGAGTAAATACAAACAGGCGGACACTGGTTTGTAAGCCCAGCTGCTCTGGTGACTAGGTCTGAACGGTGGAAAGCTCAAGGCCCACCTGGCTTACTGAGGAAGTTTGAGGCCATCTTAGGCTACTTAGAGAACTCTTTCTCAAAATAAAAAGTACCTATTTTTAAAGGACTGAGGATATAGCTCAGTGGTAGAGTATTTGTCAAGCATACACAAGCCCCTCTGTTCAAATCCTCAATATCACCGAAAAGAAAGAAAAAAGAAAAGAAAGAAAGAAAAAAAAGCCGGGCAGTGGGGCTCACGCCTTTAATGCCCACAGGGGCAGATAGTTCTCTTTGAGTTCAAGGCCAGCCTGGTCTACAGAGTGAGTTCCAGGACAGCCAGGGCTACACAGAGAAACCCTATCTCGAAATTAGATAGAAAAAATAGAAAAATAGCGATAGATACAGAAGGAAGAAGAAAAAGAGTAGATTCTGAAGTCTGCCCATTTCCCTCTCTAGACACACAGTGTAGACGGTATTAGACTGACAATCAGGACAAAGGAGCTCTAGTCAGGAGACTGAGTCCTCCTTGAGCCCCAATTCCTTCAGAATAGGCTGGGAGTTGCTATCTGTCTGGCATAACGTCCCTTTGGTTTGGGTCAAAATGGCCCTAATGTCTGGAAAAGGACCCTATAAAACAACCAGCTCACATCCTATAAAGAGTCTGGTTTTGTTTTGCTTTGTTTTCCAGGCAGTTTTGACATGAGATAAGAAAGAATACAACATACAAGGTCTACCATGTGGGCTTCATTCAGTCTTAAATGTCTCTATGTCCAGTTGGAGAGTCGGCCAGGCTTAGACTTTTTCTCCCGCCTTCTTGCCACACGGCTCCCAGGTCCTTATCTCCACCCCAACCTCAGCTTCTCCTTTCTCAGGCTCAGTCCACCAAGAGTTCCAGGAACGTCTTTGGGCCTGAGCAAAACCTGCTTTGGGCTTCTACTTCTTACTAATGCATCCATTTCTTAAAATGACTTTCTTGTCATTCTAACATTAAGCAGTTATCAGTGTGTAACTTTTTTGTTTGTTTGTTTGAGACAGTCTCATATAGCCCAGGCTGGTCTTGAACACCCAGTATAACTGACAATGACCTTCAGTTTAAAAAAAAAAAAGGTTAATTTATTTTTATTTTGTGTGTATTCATGTTTGCATGCATGTATGTATGTATGCACATCATGTGAGGCCTGCAAAAGGACATTGGATCCCCTGAAGCAGGAGTTACAGATGGGTTGTGAGACCCACATAGGTGCTAGGAAATGTTTTTAGCTGCTGAGCCATCTCTCCAGCCCCACACTTGGGCTTCCGATCCTCCTGCCTCCGTCTTCAGTGACTTCAGGCTGAGCTATAATTTGTCTTTTCTTTTTGAAACAATGTCTTATGTAGCCCAGGTTGGTCTCAGACTCACTCATACTGAAGAATGATCCCTGGTCCTCCTGCCTCCCCCTCCTGAGTGCTGGGACTCCAGGTCTGTGGGCCACCATGCCTGGCTCTGTTGGAAGGTAATGTCCTGACAATATTCTCATCTCAGGCATCCATTCACTAGATAGTCATTGGTACCTCTCTCTGTCAGGAGCTTTATTAGCAATTAGAGAGTCAAGGTAACTGGTTTTGTTGTCTTGTTTTTTTGAAATAAAAGCTTACTAGGTTGGGCTGACCTAGACCCTGCTAATATAAACCAGCTGAACTTTGGCTTGATTCTAGTCTGATTCTGCCCCTTGAGTGGAGGGATTTCAGGTGTGTGCCATCCTGCCCAGTTCAGGTGCAATTAATACAGAAATAATTACAGAAAATTGTGCCAAATATGACCTTGGAGCCATGAACAAAGGAATATGAAAAGAAGTTTTCTTTGGAAATTAAGAACTGGTTTAAACTTCAAGATTATCTTTGGCTACACAGAGAGTTCTAGACCAGCCTGGGCTGCAGGAAATCATGCCTCGAGGGAAAAAAAGATGATTGATTGATAGGTGATAAATAGATGATAAATAGGTAGATAGATGATAGATTTAAAAATGAGGACTAGCTAACAGATTATGGAGGCGGAAAGTTGAGTGAACTGTAGGATGGAGATCCAGAAAAGTCAATGCTTAGGCCAAAGACTTAAGAACCAAAGGAGATAAGAGTAAAAATCCTAGTTCTAGAGCAAAGGGAGACAAAATGGGAGGTCTCATGCAGTAAAGTGTGTGTGTGTGTGTGTGTGTGTGTGTTTCTCCTTGTTTTGTTTTCTTCGGGTACTCAACAGATTGACTAATGCTCGCCCACTTCAGGGAGGGTAATTACCAAGTTAAACTCAAACACTAATTTCTTCAGGAAAACACCCTCACAATCACACCCAGAAATAATGTTTAATCTGGGTGACCCTTGGGCCAGCCGGGTTGATAGACAGAATAAGCTGTAGCACCTGACTTACTACCCGCCTTGCCTACTAATGAGCAGGTGGCTGCCTCCTCCCAAGCTGCCGATTCTTGTCACACAGGAAAGAGGGGAAGATTAAAATGGCAACGTGGCATACCAGCCTGGGGAGACTGGAGCAGGAGAGTCACAAGCTGAAGGCCAGCAAGGGCAACGTAGGGAGACCGTGTCTCAAAACAAAAAAGAAATTTAAAAAGAAGAATGTCTCTATTGCCCAGCAGCAGAACTTACGTATGAGGCTCTAGGTTCAATCCCCAGCAGTGAGGAAAGAAGAAAAAAGAAGGTTCTAGAGCAGATATGGCTGTGGATCATCACCAGTGTAGACATGCGTTGTTAATGCCACTGAACTGTATACTTAAAATAGTTCAAACAGTAAATTTTGATATGTGTTTTTCTTTTCTTTTTTTAAAGATTTAATTTATCATCATATGTAAGTACACTGTAGCTGTCTTCAGACACACCATAAGAGGGCGTCAGATCTCCTTACGGATGATTGTGAGCCACCATGTGGTTGCTGGGATTTGAACTCAGGACCTTCAGGAGAGCAGTCAGTACTCTTAACTGCTGAGCCATCTCTCCGGCACTGATATGTGTTTTTGTACAATTAAAAATATACTTCATTTTGTGTGTGTGTGTGTGTATGTGTGTGTATATGTGTGTGTGTGTGTACACATATAGTATAATACATGTATGGAGATCAGAACGGGTTGATTTTCTCTTTCCACTAGATGGGTCCTGGGAATTGAACTCCAGTTGTGACCCTTGACCCTAATGAACTATATCAATTCACTTAACGAACCTAAAATCACTTAAAGTATGATTTCAAGTGCATGGACCCTTGCAGCCATGAAGGATGATGCTATGACGTGGATGCTTAAGTAAAACGTGATTAGATTAAGTAAAAAGCCAGACACGCATGGTCAGGTCACATGGCCAGATTGTACGAAACATCCAGAAGAGGTACAATTCATGGAGACTGAAAGCAGGCAGATCAGTGGTTGTCGGGGTGGGAAATAGGGAGACACTGCTCATGGATTTGGGGTGCTTGGGAATGATGGGGAGGTTTGGGAGTTGGACAAGGAGTGGTTAAGTTAAAGCAGTGTGTTCTGTCGTGCGCCTCACAGCAGGACTGAGGTCAATGAGAGACTGCACACAGATGGGCCCATAAGACCATAACGGAAATGCAAATTCCCCACTGGCCAGTGACACTGCGTGACATGGGATGATGCATCACTCCTGTGTTTGTGGTCATGCGACAACCCACTCTGAAGCCACTTAAACGAACACACGCACACACCGTACGTGGTACTTGATGATGACGATGATAAAAGACTGAAGGTTTGTCCATTTTAAAAATTACATCATTGGCTTGTGGGGGAGTAGGGTGGCAGAGAGGGCATGCTCATAAAGTCGGAGGACTATAAGAGCGTATGCTCTCTGCTTCCATTATGTAGATTCGGGGATTGAACCAGGTTGTCTGGCTTGCACGGCAAGCACTCACCAGGCTGGTTCTATATTTTAATCTATTTGCTTACATATTTTTAAGTTTACTTACTACCTATCTTCTAAGAAGCTTCCTATTAAACAGAATGCCATGTTATACCTACGGTACCTCACACATATTGTGTTCTCCATCAGTTATTTTGTTTTTGTTTTTGTTTTGTTTTTTGTTTTGTTTTGTTTTGTTTTGTTTTGTTTTCAAGACAGGGTTTCTCTGTGTAGCCCTGGCTGTCCTAGAACTCACTCTGTAGACCAGGCTGGCCTCCCGAACTCATAAATCCACTTGCCTCTGACCCCCAAGTGCTGGGATTAAAGGCAAGGGCCACCACTGCCCGGCTCTCGATCAGCGATTGATTATTGATTGATTGATTGATTGATTTGCTGATTTCGGTTTGTTTCTCTGTAATAACAACAGCCCTGGATAAACTGGAACTTCCTTTGTAGACCAAGTCGTTCTCGAACTCACAGAGATCCACCTGCCTCTGCCTCTGCCTCTAATTTTTAAAATTCTGTGTGTGTGTTTGTGTGTGTGTGTGTGCTCATGAGTACAGGTGACCGCAGAGCTATGGAGGCCAGAGAAGGACATCAGATCTTCTGGAGCCCCAGTAAAATGCTCTCTTTTATATGTTGCTTTGGTCATGGTCTCTCTTCACAGCAACAGAAAAGTAACTAAGACAGGGGAAGACAAAGAGATGGGAGATGGGTTAATCAAAACTAAGAGTGTGTTAAAAAAAAAAAAAAGCCTTTCAGAAACACACCACTTTATAACCTAATCAGAAAATAGGGTCAAGAAAAATAAAAAGGGGCAAGTGAACAGACAGGAATTGAACCATGATTGAGACCACTTTCTCTGATACTCATAAGAACTCTCAAATTCTACTGTGCATTTCTTAACTGTGTTGGTAAATTGCCTACTATGTATGTGTGAGTTATCCTGATTTTTTATCCATCTTATTGTTGTGAGGATACTTATATAATAATTTCTAAGAGGATATACTTCTGTTTTTTGCAAGCATGCTTATATTTACCTGGTGGGAGGTCCAAAGCTGGTATTATTCACATCCATCAATGGTTTCTAACTACTATTTTATTATTTTCCTAGTCAAGATCGTTGTCCTTGAAGATTATGCCTTCCCAGGGGGGTTTTAGATATTATTCTCTTAAGGACCACTGGAATTTTGATTGAATCTTAAGTGATTTTTTTAGCAATTTTTTTTTTTAAGTTTTAGCTGTCTTTAAGTTACGGTTATATAAACATTGATGAAGCAACAACAACAAAAAAACAAAAAGAAAAGAAAAGGAAAAGAAAAACAAAAGGATGGGCTGGAGAGATGGCTCAGCAGTTAAGAGCACACTGACTGCTCTTCCAGAGGTCCTGAGTTCAATTCCCAGCAACCACATGGTGGCTCACAACCATCTGTAATGGGATCCGATGCCCTCTTCTGGTGTGTCTGAAGACAGCTACGGTGTACTTATATACATAAAATAAATAAATAAATCTTTTAATAAATAAATAAAATAAAAATAAAAGAAAAACAAAAGGAGTTGAACATAGGTTCCTTAAGTGGGTAGACTGTGCTTCCCCAAGACGACAAGGTTTGGTGAGTGGATGCCATTTGTTGGCTCTCTCCCCGGGGAATTATCGCTCAGGCGAACAGCGTATTCTCTTTCCTTATGGCTTCCCACCATAGCTGGACAGCAATAGCAGATTGCTGACGGCATTACATTCTTCCCTTGTGGCACACAGAGGAAATTAAGCCAGAGCTGACCAGGGAACTCATTTCTGGTGGGCCAGCGTTCATAGCACCAAGGGTGCTGTACAGAGCATGGGATGGGGGGTGGAGAAAGGGCCTCAGTGCTCTCAGCCCTTTGTGGATCCTGCATGCTACAGTGCTTTCTGACTGGGTGATTTGAGGCTACAGTGATTTGAGGCCTGGTCCACAGGAGGGAATTCATGCCTAGGACCATAGACCTGGTCAAAAGCCCATGGCTTGGGACGTCATAGACTCTGTGGGAGAACCCACGCCAGGGGGCTGAGCACTAAGCAGGGCACCTGTGCCAACCCCGCCAGTGCCTTAAGGGATACAATGAGAGACGAGGCAGGAAGAATGTAAGAGCTGGAAGGTGGGGAGGAGGCTTGTGAAATGCTGATTTCTGGACACAACTCTTGAGCTCACTCACAATAGCTGTGGTCACCTGCAGGAGACCAAGGCGACATAGTTCATCGACATTCCAGTGGGCAGCACTAACTGGACTCAGTGGGTTACAGAAGATGGGGGCGGGGAGGATAATGTGTTGGGTTGTGCCTGAGAGAGACTAGGAAGGAAGACTTGGGGTAGACAGTACCAAGATACATTGTAAATATGAAATTGCAAAGGAATACATTTAAAATATTATTAAAAGTAAGGCTAAAATGCTGGGTGTGATGTCTGGCACCTTTAATACCAGCACTTGGGAAGCAGAGGTAGACATTCTCTGAGTTTGAGGTCAGACTAGAACACATAAGTTTCAGGTCAGCCAGGGCTCTACATAGTGAGACCTGGTCTTAACCAATCCCTCCAATCCATCCATCTAATCCAATCCATCCATCTACCCATCCATCCATCACTCCACCCATCCATCCATCCACCCACCCACCACCCATCCACCCATCCACCCATCCCTCCCTCCATCCATCCATCCCTCCAACCAGCTTGGGGAAGTCACCTAGCTCACACAATTCCCAAGGTTTGATCTTCAGTACCTCATGGCGGCTCGCGTCTGTAATTCCCAAACTCAGAAGACCGGAGACAAATGAAAAACAAAACCCTTCTGTTTGCAAGTTACTGCCCTAGGGTCCACGGGTGGAAAGATTTTTAGAGGAAGTAACTTGGAAGCAGAGCGCCAGGTCACGAGTGAGCTAGACCTTTGCCGCCTTGCGGCTCGGGTGCACTGCCCTCTGGTGCTGGCTCCGTGCCCCAGGAAGCTACCCTTTACTGAGTGCATGGATGGCTTCTTCCCCCTCTGGCTTCCTGTACACTTTGGCTCACCGGACTTGCCAGGAGGAGAGCAGAGAGCTCAGAGGATGTGAGCGAGCCGATTATTCTCCTGGCTTCGGGTGGGGTGGGCACCTGAGACTTGGTGGTCTTCCTCCAGTGGCCATCTGACTCTACACCTCTTTTGCTTGGGACCTAAGGTTCTGGGAACCCTTCATTGCTTCAAGTAGACCGGTAATGGTAAAGCTCCTCACAACCCCTATGCCCTTACAGGGAAGTTAACACAGAGTTGCTTCTCTTCCCCCCACTGTGTGGGTCCCTGGACCCAGGTTGTCAGTCTATGTGGCAAATACAGAACCTTTAATGGTGGATCAATCCCTCTCATTGACCCACGCACCGGATGCTTTTTTAATATTCATAGAGCAGCGCTCAATCCAGTGTTGCTCTATTTTCTCTTATTGTTTTAGGCAGGGTCTCCCTATGTAAACATTGGCCACGAACCTGCGATCCTCCTGTGTTTGCTCCCTGGTACTGAGATTAAGGGTGTGCTGCACCACACCTGGCCCAATTGGCAGTTTAAAAAAATGGCAGTTTTGGCAATTGAACCAAGAACCTCCTCCCACGGTGTCCGCAAGCACTAAACCTTATCCTGAGCCTTCTTAAATCAAACCAAACCAAAACAAAACAGAACACAAAACAAACTGAACATCTATTTTTGTTTTGTTTGAAGCACCAGTGCATGTAGCCCAGGCTGGACTAGAAACTTCTATGCAGCCAAGAATGAGTTCCACCTCCTGACCCTCCTGCCTCTACCTCCCAAGTGCAGGGGTTACTGGTGAGAACATCTTCACTTTCTTGATTTTCTTGATTTGTTTTTGAGATAGTCTAGACGCTGTTGGCAAGACTCCCACACAAAGCCTCGGCCCACAGGGAATGGTGCAGATGACAGCTACCGCGGGTCTTCCTGCTTCTAGTCACCTAATGTAAATTGTCTATCACGGACACGCTCAGGGGCTTCGTCTCCTAACTGACTCTAGATTCAGTTAAGTTCACAATATTAACCATGGTAGATAGTGTCAATGTACAGGCTGGCTTTGAACTTACTCTGTACCTAAGACAGCTGCAGTCTGCCTACCTCAACCTCCTGAGTGATTGCTGTGATTACTGGCTTGTGCCACCACACTAGTTTCAATTTGCATTTTTAGCAAAACAAATTTTCCACCTGAAATCCTGACCCCAGTTCTGAATGGATGGGATTTCCCCTTTTCATGAATGTTTTATTTATTCCTTTTAAAAGTTGGGGAGGGCAATGGCTGGGAAGTAGTCAGCGTAGTTGGGTTAGAATAAATTACAATCTGCCCAGCTACAGTGTACTAAGCTAAAAATAAATATAAAGGCCTCTGTGTTCCTTCAGGAACAAGGGAGGTGTAGAAAAGCACCAGATAATACTTAAACATTATTTTTATGTTTATGTATGGCCTGTGTGTGTGTGTCTATGTTATGAGAGTACGGATGCCTTTGGCCATCAGAAGAGGACATCGGATTCCCTGGAGTTGGAGCTTACGGGCAGTTACGGGCAGTTGTGAGCCCTGGAACGTGCATGCTGGGACCTGAATCAAGTCCTCTGGAAGACCAGGAAACCCTCTTGATCACTGAGCCATCTCTAGCCCTGTTCAACTTGTTCCTATGTCAAACACAGCTTGCTAAATGACCTGTTTGTCTGAGTTCAGGGAAGTATTCATTTTGGTAATAAAGAAATTAAGGCCTATAAGTCTACTGTACATATCAAATGTTCACACAAAAAAAACCAAAAACAAAGAAACAACAACAACAACAACAACAACAAAACCCTCATGCTCTTCATTAGTAAAGCAATTCTCGCTAGAGGAAGCAGCAGCGGTATCCAACCACATTGTTACTTCAGATCAAGGGACTTCCATTCTCCACCCACTCCTGCGTGAAAATCAGGTTCCTTTTTGAACTTTGAAGTGTGTGTTAACATCTGCAAGCATCCTAAGGGAAATTGGCACGAGGTACATCGTGTATGCTATTTTTAATTCCACAGGGGGGAGGGGAAAAGATAAATTAAGTTTCTCTGTATGAAACTTGGAATAGAAACGCTTTTCAGAAGTCTACTTAAAAAAAAAAAAAAAGGTTTTCAAAGACACCAACAAACACAAGCGCCCATACCACTAGTAATCTCCATACAGTATATCAGGACACAGTAATAAACCCTGGATGTTGGTGAGCTTTTGAATAACTTTTTCCTCTTTCTTTTAAAAATATTCCTTATTTTGTTTTATGTCCATGGATGTTTGCCTGCATGTATGTTTATGTACCGCATGTGGCAAATGTGTGTGTGTATGTGTGTGTGTGTGTGTGTGTGGTGTGTGTGTGTGTGATACCCAAAGAGGCCAGTCAAAGGGATCAGATCCCTAGAAGCTGGAATCACAGACCGTCATGAGGAGCCACCATGTGGGTTCTGGGAATTGCACCCAGGCGCTCTGGAAGAGCAGGCAGTGCTCTTAACTGCAGAGTCATTAGTCTAACCCAACTTCATTTTTAATTATGTGTATTTGTGCTCATCTGTGTGGGGAATGTACTCATAAGTGCGGGCACCTGACGTGTCTCAGAGGTGCCTCTTGGAGCGAGAGATGTAGACAGTTGTGAACCACCTGGCATGGTTCTCAGAGCCAAACGTAGTCCCTCTGGGAGAACAGCACTCACACTTTATGCTGCTGATCCATCTTGTGATGGTCTGAGTAGGAATGGTTCCCATGGACGTTTGTGTTTGAATGCTTGACCCATAGGGAGTGGCACTATTAGGAGGTGTGGCCTTGTTGGAGTGGGTGTGGCCTTGTTGGAGGAAGTGTGTCACTGTGGGAGCCAACTTTGAGGTCTCTTATGCTCAAGTACCCAGCCTTACGCTGAACTCTCTCCCCTTATTGCCCCAACGCAAAGCCTTCCTCCTCTAAGTTCCTTCTTGTTGGGTAGAGCGAGAGAAACCAATACCAAGATCTTCTTATGCTCCTTACTCAGGCTGCTCTCACATTCCTAGACTCAAGTGACTGCCCGCTGGCTCCTGGGACTCCAGATGCAGGTGGCCACGCCTATCCCAGAAGTTTGAGAAGCTGGAGGACCACGCCTTTAATATCAGAATTTGGGAGGCAGAAGCAAGAGGACTGATTACTACAAGTTTGAAGCCTTTCAGGATTACCTAGTGTGACTCTGTCACAAAAAAAGAAAAACAAAGTTTTAGAGGCACTAGCTCAAAGCAAATAAGTAGGGGTGCATTGTTTCACACAGCAAGAAATCGAAAGATAGGAAATTCTGGTTAAGTCGCCAAAAGACACAGCCTAGGTACTCTTGAACTTTTTGCTTTGGCATTCTCAGTGTTTGTCCGTACAGGTAACCGTTCTTTGTGACAAAATAGTCCCATAGCACAAGCACCATCTTGTGTTCTCTCTCTCTCTCTCTCTCTCTCTCTCTCTCTCTCTCTCTCTCTCTCTCTCTCTCTCTCACCAAGGCTGCTCTTCTTCTATTTACTTTCTCTAAAGGAAAAACAAATATTTTCTCAGAGGGCCTGAAATATAGCTCATTGGTAAAGTGCTTATCTAGCATGGACTAGGCCCTCGCTTCAATTTCTGGAGGAGGGGATGGAGAGATGGAGAGAGGGAGGGAGGGAGGGAGGCAGGGAGGGAGCTTGTTAGTTGTGGCACACACCGGTGAGCCTAGCAGTGAAGCAGAGGCACAGGCCTGGTATGGTAGCACATACTTTTATTTCTATCATGTGGGAGACACAGGCAGGACCTCTGTGAGTCTGAGGCCATCCTGGTCTACAAAGTGAATTCTAGGCCATCCAGGGCTGCATAGTGAGACTTGACTCAAAAACAAACAAACAAACAAACAAGCAAACGAACATCAGAATCAGGAGGCTCTGTTCAAGGTTATCGTGAACTGAAAGTTTAAAGTAGAAAGCTCAAGGCCATCCCTGGCATATTTTGAGACCTTGTCTCAAAACAAAACAAAAGTGTACACACCACCACACATGTACACACACACACACACACACACACATACTCACATATTTCCTAGACACCCCTGGGACAATTTCTCCCTGTGTTTCATTTGTCAGAAAAGAGTCAGACTGTCATCTGACCGAGGTGGGGAATGGCCTTGGTATTGCTTGAATCTATCATGGTTTGTTTCCAGGAGCTGGGAAGGTGTCCGTGTCCATTTCATTCCCTTGGCATTGCCAGTGGACAGCTGAAGGAAATGAAACCTTTATCAACCAGGGCCACTATACTTCTTTTCTCCTCCCACACTTCTGACAGAAGTGATTTAGGGGAAGAAGGATTCATGTGGCTTGTGGTTTTGGTGTGCATCATGACCAAAAAAGCATGGTAGCAGGATTGGCTCAGTCCATGTCTGCCACAGTGTGAGGCCACTGGTATATCATGGCAGACAGGAAGAGACCAGGACTGGAAGCAAGGTCAGGTTGTCATCCTCAAAGTCCACCTGAGTAACCTGCCTCCAGCAGCAAGGCATGGGGGGGGGGGCATTTCACATTTAAACCAGGATAGTTCTAATCCTTGCAGGGTAAGTGTGGGCTGGGTAAGTCAGATGAGACAGAGTAGTGTTAGTAACAAGCAAACCAAACGTTTAATACAGGGGCATGCCCTAAACCTCAGCGGTTCTTACAAATACTGAGGATGAGTCTATTGATCAGGAGTGAGCTAGACCAATGTGGATCGGCTACAAGTCATCTGTGTGAAGGGTAGAGTGCAAGACAGAGTGGAGAGAGATCAGGAGGTTGCAGAAAGAGAAATAATCAACGAGACCAACGTTAAAGACTTGCAAAAGGAAAGAAAAAAAGAAAAGGGAGAGAAGGAGGGGAAGGAGGAGGGAAAGAAGAGAAGAAAGAAAAGGAGCCGTGAACGTTGATTTCTTTATTTTTAGAAGTTATTTATTTATTATATGTAAGCACACTGTAGACACTCTTGCTTCTCACCCTGGCCCTGCTTGCTCGATGTAGCTGTCTTCAGATACCCTAGAAGAGGGCATCAGATCTCATTACAGATGGTTGTGAGTCTTCATGTGGTTGCTGGGATTTGAACTTACAACCTTCGAAGGTTTCTTACACACCAAAGCAGCACAATTCTGAGACTTTCAAATGGAGGAGGCCTGTATTTTCAGCACTTGGGAATTAGAGGCAGGAGGATCAAAAGTTCATCCTTGTCTTCCTAGCCAGTTCCAGGCCTTCTTGGGCTATGTGACAACCTGCCTGCCCCCTACCCCACTCCAGCCCCAAAGGAAGAAGAATCTTTAGGAAAAAAATGATGATGGAGGGATGATGTCAGAAAGGAAACAGGGGCTTCTCAAATCACAGGGACTTTACCCTTGACCTTGATTGTCTCAAAAACCGAACAGCTAAGTTAGGAAGTGGGGAGAGAAAGGGACGTGGGGCCAGAGTGCTGGGCCTTTCTGAGTGTTGTGAGAGGAATGCAAATCTCTGCACCTGGAGCTCTGGCTTGGCCTGAGCCTTCTCTGTGTTAAGCCCTGCAGGTGATTCTGCAGCTAGAGCCTCTGCGTGCCAGGGGACTGTTTATGTAGCACCTACCTGCCCGCGCTCTGCAGCCAGGAGACTATTT